>NC_140937.1:131550552-131970552 GCF_014529385.1 Adiantum capillus-veneris
GGAGCATCAACATTGTAAGAAATCCATGTTTTATTACCTATTAAGAGTTTTTTCTTCCTTATTTGTATCCTATATGGATACTTCCATTGTAAATATCCAATTCCATTTGTAAATTAATAAAAATACTAACTCTACTAATTTACTAACACTAACCTACTATGAAAAATCCTATCCCCTCCACTTCTCTCCTCTCTCTCTTCTTCATCTATCCCCACCAACTTCTTGATAATTCCAAGCAAAAGAAAATAGATAAGTGCTGAAAATCTAACCCAACCATGGTTAGAGAAGTAACCCTAGCCCTCAAAATTGCTATAAAAGGAGAGTGTAGCTAGCACAAAAAGGGGGAGAGCCATAAGCAAGAGCACTATGCTATAGCTTGAGAAGCCAAGCTCAACCTCTCTAGAAGGAGCTCTTGAGTAGAAGCTCATTGTCTTATGCATATGCAATTGTTGTATTAGGGGTGATTAGCAAGGGAACTCTATGCCATTGTAAGAGAGAGTGATCATTCAATTGAGAGTAGGAAATCTATCATTTCTCCTACTAGTGTAAGCCCAACATTTGTTAAATCAAGGAGGGTGGATTTGGACTAAGCTTGGATACTTTGTCTCTCTTCCAACGTAAAGTAATGGACAACAATGATGTGTAAGTGTCTTGGTGTTCTTTAAGTTCTTGATAGCTTGTCTCTAGGTGTTGTCATCAATTTAGCCATAAATCCCACATACTCTAAGAGGGCGACAGGGTGGAGAGGACTCCCCTGGCCTTAAGACAGTGATTGGGGTGGCTTTTCTTGTGATGTGTTGTGGTGTAATTTACTCAAGCTATGTTGAACAAATACTAATCTCACTTTCATTGGTCATGACAGATTTGTAAGAAGGTATTAGTGCAACAATCACCCCCTCCCCCTTCCCTCTTTTTCTTACATATATAATTGTGTTTGCTTGATCACTGCCGATTCATTTCAAAGCAGCCCGAGCATTCTCTCTCTCTCTCTCTCTCTCTCTCTCTCTCTCTCTCTCTCTCTTTCCGCGTCCTAGTTCGCATCCAAAACTAGGTGGTGCCCCAAATTTGTGTAGGATTAGGTTGCAGGTTTGTGTGTGTGTTTGTTGTTTTTTCGAACCCCAACCCAATTGAGAAACACGGGAGCCTAGAAGAGTGCTTAGAGGCCACTCTTCTTGTTGCCCGCCCCGGACCCCCTCACTATAAAACGTTATATTATTAGGAAAGTGTGCAATTCAACCTCGCCAGAGGATAGCTACTATGTGTGTGTGATAAACCAGCCACTGCATGTCATCTAGAAAGTGTGTGTGTGTGTGTGTGTGAAAACACTTCGCAAGGTATAACGTACCTGGATGTGCAGGTGTACTACCAATATGAAGGGTGAGGAATGGCAGGACGTATACGCAACCAAAGGATTTTCGAAGGACATCCATTATACAAGCATAGCATAGATACATAAATCGATCATGTTATCAGCTCGAAGAGTGATACATTGTTCGTGAGTGAAGAAGGGCCAAATAGGGATAATAGTATCTATATTAAGTAAGCAAGTGTGGTTGTGGGTGTGTGTAATGCAAATGGCCTATGAACTTTGAGAGTAGCAAAATTACGAGAATTAGAGTGACCATTTTTGTGAGATTACTTTGAGAACGTGGAGGGTGAACTTGATTGATGGTAGCAACATAAACATAGTACTTAATTAACTTGGCATGAACAATACTTTTGCAACAGAGAGAGTATTAGAGAACATGATAATAGATGAGGACCCGATTTACTTGGAGCCGGTCCCCCCTCGAAAAGATGTTTGTCTTATAGATTCTCCCATCAAGAGAGACTTTGTTACAATACAATCTTTGTGTTCCTTGTGACCTTTGTGATGCTATGAAGAAGGAAAGCTTCATGCATCAAGAGCTTAACATAAACTTTTCAAAAAGCATTAACTAGCCCAACTCTAAGTCCCAAGGCCTCAAACACCTTCGAAGGTGGAGAGAGCTAGAGGGGAATAAGGGTAGGGAAGAAGAAGAAGAAACATTCCATAGGAGAAAGAAAACGTTCTTCACTTATCATCACTCTTCTTGCTTAGCATAGCATAATACCATAGTAATGAAGATGAAGAAGATGGCAAGCTTAAGCATTGAAGCATGGCTCTTGGTTGGATTTGCATTCCATAGCCAAGTGTTGGTCTAGGCTCTCCACTTCTCAACAAACTTGGATAAGGAGATGGAGCTCTTGCATTTTGCACTCCACAATATGCGAGAATGTGTGTGTGTGGGAGAGTATCCCCTCTCATGCTTGGTCCACACCTCTCTCTCTCTCTCTCTCTTTTATTATTTCCTTTGGACATGTGTCCTCTTTTCCCTCTTTGAGAGAAAGAACTTAATTATTTATTTTGATGTATCTAAATTCTCATTGGACCCTTTTAAACCTATCCAATAGCATTCAAACACATCATGAGGGCCATATGTGGAGGATCATTTGAACATGTGTCTTTTATGCTTATTAAGTCATTTGGTTGAATGGAATATTTCAAGGACTTATTCAATCAAGCATGGCACGTTCATGTTTCTTGAGAGTTATCTTTGAATTGAATACTTCAAGAACTTTAATCATTTAAGCATCTGAGAAACACCTCAAGCTTTTGGGTAAAGTTCCCACTAAAACTTAGCAACCCAACAAGCACCTCATGCTTGGGTAGGATTCCCACCTCAAGGTCACCCCTAGATTGCCTAAGGTCAAAGGACTTTTGAACACTAACTTTTGGAGGTCTTTAATGAAGCTAACCCTACGGTCTTCAAGCTCCATTAGGTATCTTTAACATACCATCCCTCATTTGGACCCCTTTTAACCTTGGCCCCGTGTTGAGACAGATCCATAAGCACATATCTATATTCTAACCCTTGTTCCCGTTTATTCTCCCACATTAAATGATCATTTTAATATGAGAAAATCATTTGGGTTGGTTAGATATTAGATTTTATGACATTACCTCTCACTTGAAATCATAGTCGTCTTCAACTATGAGATAGAAGAGATAAAGTGTTAGTCATTAGTCTACGTTTCTTAGCAGGTAGAGGATCCCTTTTTACCATGCAGCATCATTCTAGAATGGATGACTAGTCCATTTGGTGCTTGGGAGACGTAGCTACCACGTAAGCATGTCTGCTCTTTAGTCCATATCATACTCCCAAAGTAGAGTGACAAATTCTACTTGGTGTTTGAGTGACGTCGTCATCACACACATGATTCTAAGCATGCATACTATCTAAATTTGTGCACAAAAGAGGATTAGTCTTATAAGACAAAAATGTTGTTCATTAAGAAAGAATTTATATTTGCTTACTCTAGTGCAGCACTGTAAGCATTAACAAGGTTCATATTGTCCTTAAGCTGTATTCCTTGCATCCATCTAGCATCTTCAAATGGATAATTTTTGAACTTAATAAGATGCCGTCGAATAATCTTACCATGCCATAGTACCTTGTCTTCATGCCGAAGGATAGCTTCGGGTTGTAGCACCTCTTCTTGGGCTTCGATTTCTGGAGGGTCTTCAATCATTGGTTCTATTGATGGCTCTCCTTTGTAGGGCTTAAGTAGGCTCACATGAAAATCAATGTGTATGAGCCAATGTTTGGGAAACTTGAGTTGATAAGCCATGTCATTGATTGGCTTCAAGATTTGAAAAGGACCATAGTATCTTTTTGCTAATTTAGCATAATACTTTTGATGGTCTATAGGATTTTTGCCCGTCGTTTATCTCAATCGAGCCTTGGGAAACTTAAGTAAGACCCAATCATTTTTTTTTAATGTTAAGGTCCTTCTGTGCTTGTCAACAGCAGCTTTTTGCCTTTGTTGAGAGATGGATATAGCCTCCTTAACCTTTTGAAAAGATTCTTGTAGGTCATGGCTATACTCATCAGCAGAAGTGAAGATCTTTCCATGTACTTTAATTAGCAAGGGACTTTTAGGTCTTCCCTCTATGATCTCAAAAGGTGCTTTTCCTGTAGTAGTATGGACAATATTATTGTACGCATACTCTACAAGGGATAAGTACTTCTCCCATTGTGATCATTGATCTAATTTTGTAACATAAGTCTTTAGTAGATCCAGTATTGTAAGATTGGCTATCTCACTTTGACCATCCGTTTGTGGATGGTAGGTCAAAGAGAAATTCAATCTTGTACCTAGATTTTCAAAGAGACCTTTCCAGAAATTACTAGTCATTCTAGGATCTCTATCTGACACGATGGATGTTGGTAATCCATGGTGTTTGAAAATCAAAGATAAGAAAATGGTTGCCATTTGGTGTGCCTTAATAGTCTTTTTGACAAGAATAAAGTGTGCTTGCTTGCTAAACCTGTCGACTATTGTCCATATTCCAGTACTCCCATGGATAGACTTGGGTAATCCAAAGATAAAATCCATGGATATACTCTCCCATGGTGAATTTGGGATTGGAAATGGATGGGTAATCCAGGTTTCTTCCCTCTATCATACTTAGTCTTTTGGCATACCACACATTTTGAAACATACTCTTGTATGTCCTCTTTCATGCTAGGCCAATAGAAGTATGTCTCTACTCCTTGAAGAGTAGGTTGAATGCCTGTATGCCCCGCATAGGGAGGAGCATGGGATTCATACATGACTTTCTCACGAAGGGAGTGGGTAACACATAGCCTATTGCCATGGAGAAGATAACCATCCTGCAAGGTGAATGTTTCCTCTTTCTTTCCCAAAGCAAGGGCTGACATTACATCTTTGAAGTCAGGGTCAATAGCATACTCATCTATCATGGAAGATAGATCATTGTAAGTTGTTATAGACACCACATTGACTTTTGGTCGTAGTGAAAGTGCATCGGCTACCATCTTGAGAGATAATATGACCTAAGTATTGAATCTCTTGAAGGAAAAATTTGCTTTTCTTTTGGTTGAGAAAAATCTTGTTCTCCCTCAACGCTTGAAAAATCACTTGGAGATGTTACTTGTGTTCCTCCAAGGACTTGGAGTAGGTGATGATATCATCAAAGAACACTCTAGTGAACTTGTGGTAGGGTCTAAATATTTTCTTCATCAAACGATTGAATGTGGTAGGTGCATAGGTCAAGCCAAAAGGCGTGACTAGATATTCATAAAGACCAAACGTTGTACAAAACGCGGTCTTTAGGATATCTTCCTCCACTATCTTTATTTGATGATAACCACTTTTAAGGTCAATCATAATAAAGTAAGTAGAGCCTTGTAGCTTATCAAACAGATCTTGTACCCGAGGTACGAGAAATTTGTTTTTGATAGTGATATGGTTTAGTGCATGATAGTCCACACACATAGGGTATGTACCCCTCTTTCTTTTGCACTAAAAGGATTGGAGAACAAAAGGGAGTGGAGCTAGGCCTCACCATCCCTTTGTCTACCAATTTTTGTACTTGCCTCATAATCTCCTCTTGTTGAGCTTGGGAAACTCGATAAGGAGGCTTGTTACGCGGTGAGCTTCTTGATAGGAGCTCAATTCGATGGTCATCATCATCTCCTCATTTTGGAGGTAAGCCCATAGGGATATCATCGATGAACACATCTTGGAATCCTTTTAGAAAGTTAGACAAGTCTAAGTCTTCTTGATTCCTACCATTTTCACTTGATAAACCATTAGCATCATTAGTGGATTCTTTGACAAAAATCATGTACGCTGAAATTGAGCTTTTCATTGACTTATCAAAAGGTGGTGGATTTACAAGTGGTATAGTACGACCAGACTCATTAGCATCTATATACATTTTCTTTCCTCTATAGATGAAGTAGATTCTCCTGTCAGGGAACTTCATGTTGGCAGCCATGCAATCAAACCATGGCGCCCCTAGGATAGCATCCTCATGTTGGAGAGGAGAGATGAAAAAAGTCTTCTTTGTGGACATAGCTTTGGATATGAAGCCTCAACTTCCCAATCAAGGGAGTAGCAGAGGATTGTTGTCCCTTGAAAGTTGTGTCATCTGTTACAATATCTCCCATCTTGAAAGCTTGAATGCCCAACTTGGTGGCCAACTCCACTGATATGAAGTTGTGAGTAGAGCCAGGGTCAAACAAGATGAAGGCATCATGCTCCCTTACCTTTCCCCAAGCATAGGAGAGAGATGATCCTTTGCAATGAGCATCCTCTTTTGGAGCTTCGATGGTGGAAGCCCTAGGAGTCTCATTGCAAGCATTTTTTTTGGGGCAAGAACGATAGCCATGTCCTTGCTCCCCACACTTAAAACACTTATGGTCCTTGCAAAAAGCTTCAAGCTCTTCATGAGAGAGTTTGTTTTTACCTTTGTAAACTCCCTTCTCCTTGGACCTATTGTTGTTGTTGTAGGAAGTGCCTTGGGAAGAATTTTGGGCATTGGTTTTTCCCTTTGCATCATTTTTGTCTTTGTTTTCCATGGGTTTGACATTCTGTCTAGCCCCTTGTTGGAAATTGATGCGGGAAGCAACCATGGTGTGGTGGATTACTTCGGTGATAGAACAAGGCCGTTGGGAGTTGACATACTCGGCCATTTCTTCAGGTAATCACGCACAAAATTGTTGCTTTTGCTCGGAGAAATCTATCTTTTGGAAGACACTAGCCTTGAGATGTAAGTCCCAAAACTTGTCCACATATTTGTGAATAAAATCATCTGAGAGAAGCTTCAAATTGCACCACTCGGTAAGTACTTTGTCCTTTGCATCGCTTGCAAGGAATTGCTTCATGATGGAAACTTGTAGATTTTTCCATGTCTTTGGGGCTTATTGTTGCCATGAAGGCTAGCCCACCATTGACGAGCTAATTTTTGGAATTGCATAGCTACAGCTTGGAGGGCTCCATGAAGCCCTCGTCACTAACAGCCGCATCAAATTGTTGGATGAAGGCCAATACTTTGCTGGTGGCACCAAAGGTGCCATCGTAGGTGAGAAAAGAGATACTCTTTCCTCCCTCTTTGAACTTCTTGAGATTTTGTGATCTTCGCCATGCATGGTATGATTTGCGATGTCCTCCCCTCTTGTATTCTCTAGGATAATAGCCATAGATTTCGTCGGGAGAGGAGGAAGGTGAAGAAGAAGGAGAAGAGGGTGACCTCTTTCTTGACTTTTTCTTCCTTTGTTTTGTAACATTTAATGGCCTAATAACTTATGTGTAGCGGAAATTAGCATGAACATAGTGGGCATTTCATTAGAATAGATTCCTAATGAGAATTACAAGAGTGCTTGGGTGGAGAGAGCAACAAAAAGCATAACACCTAGTTAGATAGCATCGACAATACTTTCAAAAGAGAGAGAAATTAAGCTATTGACAACAGTTGAGGACCGGATTTGCATGGAGCCGGTCCCCCCTCCAAAAGGCTTTGTATTATGGTTTCTCCCATCAAGAGAGACATTGTACAATACAATTCTTTGTGTTCCTTCAAGACTAGCTAGTGCAATGAAGATGGAAGCTTCATACACCAAGCAAAACACTTAATCAAACACAACTTGAATTATCCCCGTTCTCAGACCCAAGACCTCACACACCTTCGAAGATGGTGAGAGCTAGCAGGATATGAGAGTAGATTGAGAGGAAGAAGGAGTATCTTACGAGAAAGATGTACATCTCCTCACATAATCACTCATATTAGCATAGCTTAGCTTAGTAATTATCTTGGTAGAGGAGATGAGCATGCATTGAAGCTTGGCTCTTGGTTGGATTTGCATCCACATGCCAAGAGAGTGTTGATGTAGGCTTCTATCTCACAAGCTTGGAGTAGGTGATGAGCTCTCCATTAAAGCTTGGGAGGAGGTAGAGTATTCTTCCTTCACACATGGTCAAGTGTGAGTGTGTGTGTGTCAATGCCAAGCAAAACTCAGCCCCCTTTCTCTCTTGGGCAAGCCCTAGCTGCTAATTTGGTCTGGCTTTTGCCTTATTGGACCTCCCCAAGTCAAGCCAATAGGTATTAAGCAGCGTAAGTGATAGCCTTCTGACATGTGTCCCCCTTTCCCCTTTTGTGAGAGCTTTAGGTAATTAAATAATTAAACTAAACTCTCATTGGACCCCTTTGTCTCCTGGCCAATAGAAATCAGGCAAGCCATGGGGCTTCTGAATGCTCATTGGACCCTTTGGGAGACTGCCCAATAGTCTTCTAGGAGACTTAATTCTCATTGGTTTCTTTTATTAAATGTTTTTAAATTAATTAAACTATATTTACTCTAGCTTAATTCTCATTGGTCCACTTCAAGCGTCTTCCAATAGGAATTGGGCACACCTTGTGGGCATCTGGCCTAGGGAGCTGACATGTGTCCCTCATTCCCTTTGTGTACAGGCAGCCTGTGTGTGTGTGTGTGGCTTTCTCTCTCATCCCCTACCTTTGGGGCTCGCCCCCTAGCATGTAGGGATGTGCAAAGAATTTTAGGGCACACACAAAGCATCCAATTTTCCCTAGGGTTGACCTTTGGACACAACCTTTGAATTTTGGAACCTTAGCATTTTGGAAGTCTTAGTGGGCTGAACCTTAGGGTCTTTTTAGCCCATTGTTGCACATGGCTCTTTTGCAGATGGCCCCCCCTTTGGATCCCTATTTTCCCTCCTTTGGATCCCTACTGTGGCCGGTCTGCTAGCTTAACCAATATTCTAGATTTTTCCACATTAAATGATCAGTTTAATATGAGAAAATCGTTTAGGAGAATTAGATATTGATTATTATGACATTACCTCTCTCTTGAAATCATAGTCGTCCTCGACTATGATGTAGAGAAGATAAAGCATATTCATGAGTCCTTTTCTTAGCGGGTAGAGGATCCCTATGTTACCCTACGACATCATTCCATAATGGATGACTAGTCCATTTGGCGCTTGATAGCCTGAGGCTGCCACAAGCATGTCTTCACATTAGTCCTATCAGTCTTCCAGAGTAGAGTGACAAGCTCTACTTGGTGTTTGGGAGACGTCGTCTCTGCAAACTTGATCTAAGCATGCATACTACTTCATTTTTGTGCACAAATAAAGAAAAAGAGAGTCTTATAAGACAAAAATTTTGTTCATTTTAACATTTTGTACATTTTCTTACTCTTGGGAAGCATTGTAAGCATTGACAAGGTTTAGGTTATCCTTTAATTGTATGCCTTGCATCCATCTAGCATCTTCGAAAGGATAATTCTTAAACTTAATATGATATCGTCGGATAGTCTTACCGCCTCTTAATACCTTGTCTTCATGTCGGAGAATGGACTCGGGCTGCAGCACCTCCTCTTGGTCCTCGATCTCCGGTGGGTCTTCAATAGTTGGTTCTTGAGGTGGCTCTCCTTTGTAAGGCTTTAGTAGGCTCACATGAAAAGCATTGTGTCTGAGCCAATGATTGGGAAACTTAAGTTGATAGGCCATCTCATTGATTGGCCTAAGAATCTGGAAGGGACCATAGTACCTTTTTGCTAGTTTAGCATAGTACTTTTGGTGGCCCGTAGGATTCTTGCCCATCGTGTGCCTTAATCGAGCCTTGGGAAACTTTAACAAGACCCAATCGTTTTCTTTAAAGGCTTGGGCTCTTCTGTGCTTGTCAGCAGCAGCCTTTTGCCTTTGCTGTGAGATAGAGATAGCATCCTTAATCTTTTGGAAAGATTCTTGTAGGTCTCGGCTATACTCATCTGCAGCGAAGATCTTCCCATGTACCTTAAGTAGCAAGGGACTTTTTGATCTTCCCTCAATTACCTCGAAAGGTGCTTTTCCTGTGGAAGTATGTACAGTGTTATTGTAAGCATACTCTACTAAGGGTAAGTACTTCTCCCATTGGGATCTTTGATCTACTTCCGTTACATAGGCTTTTAGTAGATCGAGAATGGTTAGGTTAGCTATTTCACTTTGGCCATCTGTTTGTGGATGATAGGCCGAAGAGAAGTTTAGCCTTGTTCCTAAATTCTCAAAGAGACCCTTCCAGAAATTACTGGTCATTCTAGGATCTCTATCCGACACTATGGACATTGGCAAGCCATGGTACTTGAAAATTTGTGAAATGAAGAGGGTTGCCATTTGATGGGCTTTGATAGTCTTTTTGACAGGTATAAAATGAGCTTGTTTACTGAACCTGTCTACTATCGTCCATATCCCCGTATTCCCATGGATAGACTTAGGCAATCCAAAGATAAAATCCATGGATATGCTCTCCCAAGGTGAATTAGGGATTGGCAAGGGTTGAAGCAATCCAGGTTGCTTCCCTCTATCAAATTTTGTCTTTTGACATACCACACATTTGGAAACATACTCTTGTATGTTCACTTTCATGGTAGGCCAATAGAAATATGTTTCAATTCCCTCTAAGGTAGACTGAATCCCTCTATGCCCCGCATATGGGGGAGCATGAGATTCATACATTACTTTCTCACGTAGTGAGTTAGTAAAGCATAGTCTACTGCCATAGCGAAGATAACCATCTTGTAAAGTAAATGGTTCTTCTTTCTTCCCTAATGCAAGGGCTGAAATCATATCTCTAAAATCGGGATCAATAGCATACTCATCTATCATTGAAGATAGATCATTGTGAGTTGCTATGGAAACCGCATTCACTCTCGGTCGTCTTGAGAGTGCATCGGCTACTTGATTATGCTTGCCAGCAATGTGAGCAATATGAAAATGAAATTGCGAAAGGAAATTTTCCCACCTCATTTGTTTGTCGGAGAGCTTGGTCTGCGTCATGAAGTACTTAAGACTTTGGTGATCCGTTCGCAGAATGAAAGGAGTCCCCAATAAATAGTGCTATCATGAGTCTAAGGCATGTAGAACTGCAAGGAGTTCTTTTTCGTATATGCCTAGAGCTTGCTCAACAGGGTCGAGCCTTCAACTCTCATAGCCTATGGCGTGCCCTTCTTGGAGCAAAACAGCCCCAAGGCAATCACCACAAGCATCACATTGGACCTCAAATGGTTTTGAGAGATCCGGTAGTGTAAGCACAGGTTGAGAGATAAGCTTTTCTTTAAGCTTTTCGAAAGCATTGTTCTCCTTAGCAGACCATGTATACCTAACACTTTTCTTTGTTAGGTCATGTAATGGTCCCGCAATTTGTGAGAACTTTTTTATGAAGCGTCTATAGTATGCACACATACCTATAAAGCTTCTTAGTTCATGAAGATTCCTTGGTTTGGGCCATCCTTTTATTACCTCTAACTTGGATGGATCCATTTGGATGCCATCTTGAGAGATAATGTGACCTAAATACTGAATCTCTTGCAAGGAAAATTCACTTTTCTTTCGATTAACATAAAGTTTATTCTCTCTTAAAACTTGAAATATTACCTGGAGGTGTTGCTTGTGTTCCTCCAATGAATTAGAGTAGATGATAATATCATCAAAGAACACTCCAGTGAAGGTTCGATGAGGCTTGAACAGCTTCTCCATCAAGCGGTTGAATGTGGCTGGTGCATTGGTCAAGCCAAAAGGCATGACAATGTATTCGTAAAGACCAAATGTAGTACGAAATGCGGTCTTTACAATGTCTTGATCAACTATCCTTATTTGATGATAGCCACGTTTTAGGTCAATCCTACTGAAGTAGGTCGATCCTTGTAACTTATCAAATAGGTCTTCTACCCGTGGAACAGGAAACCTATTCTTGATAGTGATCCTATTTATTGCTCTATAGTCGACACACATACGATATGTGCCGTCTTTCTTTTGCACTAATAGCACAGGTGAGCAAAATGGAGATGAGCTAGGCCTAACCATGCCCTTCTCAACTAACTCATGCACTTGCCGCATAATCTCCTCTTGTTGAGCTTGAGAAACTCTATAAGGAGGTTTGTTAGGCGGTGAACTTCCTGGAAGAAGTTCAATTGCATGGTCATCATTACCTCGTTTAGGAGGTAGCTCACAAGGGATGTCGTCAATAAAAACATCTTGAAACCCCTTGAGAAAATTGGATAACTCTAATTCCTTTTGGTTGCTTTTATTTTCTTTCTGCTAAAGCATTAGGTTCATTTTGAGAATCTTTAACAAAAATCATGTACATGGAAATAGAGCTCTTTATTGACTTGTTGAAAGCTGGTGTATGTACAATGGGGATGGTGTTACCCATCTCCTTAGCATCTATATACATGTCTTTTTCCCTGAACTTAAAGGAGATTCTCCTTTCAGGAAATTTAACATCGGCAGCCAGGCGGTCAAACCATGGTGCCCCTAGGATTACATCCTCATGCTTGAGAGGAGAGATAAAGAAGTCCTCTTTGTCCACATAGCCTTGGACATGAAGCCTCAATTTCCCGATTAAGGGAGTGACTGAAGCTTCTTGCCCCTTGAAGGCACCGTCTGCAGGTAGGATATCTCCCATCTCGTAGGATTGTATGCCTAGCTTGGTGGCTAACTCCATAGATATGAAATTGTGAGTAGAACCAGGGTCAAAGAGAATAAAAGCATAATGTTCTCTTACCTTTCCCCAAGCATGGCATAGAGGAGATCCTTTGTGGTGAGTTTGGTGAATCTCCTCCTCTTGGATTTCAACCAAAGAAGCTCTAGGAGGATCTTGGCGGTTGTTCTTTTGGGGACAAGCGCGGTACGCATGCCCTTGTTCGCCGCACTTGAAACACCGGTTATCCTTACGATAACGCTCAAGCTCTTCAGGAGAGATTTTATTCTTTCCTTTGTAAACTCCCTTCTCTTTAGCTTTGTTGGAATTTCCCTTAGGAGACTTTTGGACATTGTCCTTCCCCTTAGGCTCATTGGAACCCTTGTTTTCCGGGGGCTTATTATTTCTTTTACCCCCCGTTTGGAAATTGATTCGAGAGGCCACCATAGTATGGTGTATTACCGCCGATATGGTACGTGGCCTTAGGGAGTTGACATACTCCGCCATTTCTTCAGTTAAGCCCGCACAAAATTGTTGCTTTTGCTCTCCAAAATCCAACTTTTTGAAGACAGTGGCTTTGAGTTGTAGGTCCCAAAACTTGTCTACATATTTGTGGATGGATTCATTGGGAGAGAGCTTTAAGATTTGCCATTCGGTGAGTACTTTGTCTTTGGCATCGGTGGCCAGAAACTGCTTCATAGTGGAAGCTCTTAAAGCCTTCCATGTTCGTGGAGCTTCACCGTTGGCTCGTAGGCTAGACCACCATTGTGTGGCGGACTTTTGAAAGTGCATAGCTACATGGCGTAGCTTAGAGGACTCCGTGAAGCCCTCATCTCCAAACGCCGCATCGAATTGCTGGATAAAGGCCAAGACTTTGTCCGTAGCACCGAAGGTGCCATCATAGGTAAGGAAAGAGATGCTCTTCCCTCCCTCTTTGAATTTCTTCAGCTTGGACGACCTCTTCCATGCGGCATAGGATTTCCTATGGCCTCTTCTTTTTGATGGTTCAAAAGTTGCACCATCACTTTCTTCAGAAGGTGAAGAATTTGAAGAAGGTGGAGAAGAGGGTGACCTCTTTCTCGCCTTTTTCTTGTCTTGATCTTTGTCGTCTTCACCATAGCTTTCATAAGAGGAAGAGGATGAAGAATATGGAGAAGAGGGTGTCCTCTTTCTCGCCTTTTTCTTCTCTTGCTTTTTATCATCCCTCTTTGAATTGTGGTGAGGAGAAGAATACGATGGTCTTCTCCGCTTTGGTGGTGATGGAGAGCGTTTAGCCCGCCGTCTTCGTGGAGCCATCTCCGCCGAGGTGGCGGGAGACTCGCTTCTTTTTTGTTCCTTCGGTGGAGGCTCTTGAGTTCTCCTTTGGGAAGGAGATGCATCATCAAGAAGTAAATTCTTGAGCCCTTCATATGGATTCTCTTCTTCTTCTCGAATCGGAGAGAGACCTCTTTTGGTAGTCTCACAAGGAGGCTTCCTAGGTGTTCTCTCGTCATGGTGATGAGCTTGGAGAATCCCGTGAGCACGGAGTTGCCGTTGCACTTCACTTTGGAGAAATGGATTGCCCATGGCTTGTTGAAGCCTAGAAACAAGATAGTTAACAAGCATTGAAGCATCATTAGTAGCTTGCTCATGAGCAAAATCAAAGTTATCAACATTAATTTCACTCTCTTTACTATTGTCAGCCATTCTAACAACTTTTAGGTGTAAACGTTTTAGGTATACTTTGGCACTTCAAGCCCTAGTTGCTACTCCTCTTTACCCCTTTAGAAAAAGCACTCAAGCTACTGTACCCGCGGCTCGAATACCATTAATTGCAAGGAATAGAAGAGAGGGTCTTTCAACACCAAAACAACACCGGCTCCTGTCAAGCTTCTAATAGCTCAATAGTGGTTAAGCCGTAGGCAAGCCCCGTAGGACTCCACTATTAAGACCATAGCTCTCGACGGTGATGCCCCGTTAACTGCACAAAGGCAGGCACACTGCAAGGCTGAAAAATCCCTATTCTACTTACTCACAGGCAATTAATAATACCAACCATTTGTAGCTAGCTTGAGGACCTCCCTTCTTGAGCAAGAAAAGAGAAACCTTGAGCTCTGATACCAATGTAACATTTAATGGCCTAATAACTTATGTGTAGCGGAAATTAGCATGAACATAGTGGGCATTTCATTAGAATAGATTCCTAATGAGAATTACAAGAGTGCTTGGGTGGAGAGAGCAACAAAAAGCATAACACCTAGTTAGATAGCATCGACAATACTTTCAAAAGAGAGAGAAATTAAGCTATTGACAACAGTTGAGGACCGGATTTGCATGGAGCCGGTCCCCCCTCCAAAAGGCTTTGTATTATGGTTTCTCCCATCAAGAGAGACATTGTACAATACAATTCTTTGTGTTCCTTCAAGACTAGCTAGTGCAATGAAGATGGAAGCTTCATACACCAAGCAAAACACTTAATCAAACACAACTTGAATTATCCCTGTTCTCAGACCCAAGACCTCACACACCTTGGAAGATGGTGAGAGCTAGCAGGGTATGAGAGTAGATTGAGAGGAAGAAGGAGTATCTTACGAGAAAGATGTACATCTCCTCACATAATCACTCATATTAGCATAGCTTAGCTTAGTAATTAGCTTGGTAGAGGAGATGAGCATGCATTGAAGCTTGGCTCTTGGTTGGATTTGCATCCACATGCCAAGAGAGTGTTGATGTAGGCTTCTATCTCACAAGCTTGGAGTAGGTGATGAGCTCTCCATTAAAGCTTGGGAGGAGGTAGAGTATTCTTCCTTCACACATGGTCAAGTGTGAGTGTGTGTGTGTCAATGCCAAGCAAAACTCAGCCCCCTCTCTCTCTTGGGCGAGCCCTAGCTGCTAATTTGGTCTGGCTTTTGCCTTATTGGACCTCCCCAAGTCAAGCCAATAGGTATTAAGCAGCGTAAGTGATAGCCTTCTGACATGTGTCCCCCTTTCCCCTTTTGTGAGAGCTTTAGGTAATTAAATAATTAAACTAAACTCTCATTGGACCCCTTTGTCTCCTGGCCAATAGAAATCAGGCAAGCCATGGGGCTTCTGAATGCTCATTGGACCCTTTGGGAGACTGCCCAATAGTCTTCTAGGAGACTTAATTCTCATTGGTTTCTTTGTGTGTGGCTTTCTCTCTCATCCCCTACCTTTGGGGCTCGCCCCCTCCCATGTAGGGATGTGCAAAGAATTTTAGGGCACACACAAAGCATCCAATTTTCCCTAGGGTTGACCTTTGGACACAACCTTTGAATTTTGGAACCTTAGCATTTTGGAAGTCTTAATGGGCTGAACCTTAGGGTCTTTTTAGCCCATTGTTGCACATGGCTCTTTTGCAGATGGCCCCCCCTTTGGATCCCTATTTTCCCTCCTTTGGATCCCTATTGTAGCCGGTCTCCTAGCTTAACCAATATTCTAGCTTTTTCTCCCTTGGCACGTCCCCACATTAAATGATCAGTCTAATATGAGAAAATCATTTAGGAGAATTAGATATTGATTATTATGACAGTTTCCTCTCTTCCCTTTCAAAGTGATGAGGAGAAGGACTATGTGTTGACCATTTCCTCATGGGAGGAGTCGGCGATTATCTAGACCGCCGTCTTCGTGGAGCCACATCTTCGAAGGAACTTAAGGGATTTATTAATTTCTTGTTCTTTGGATTCCTCCTCTTGTATGGGAGAGAGTCTTATTTTGGGGGTCTCATCAAGAGGCCTCCTAAGCTCTCTCTCCTCTTGGAGAGGAAGGAAAATCGCATAAGCACGAAGTTGTTGAGTAACTTCGGCTTGCAAAGTAGGGTTGCCCATAGCTTGATGCAACCTAGTAACAAGATAATTGATAAACATGGGGGCATCATCATTAGCACCTTCATGTGCAAAATCAAAGTTATCAATGTTCATTTTACTCTCTTGGTTATTGTTAGCCATGCTAATTATACTTATGTGTTTACTTAGTGTATTGTTTAGCAACTCAAAACCTTAGTTGCTACTCCTCTTAGCCTTTGAAAATAAGCACTCAAGTATCTACACCCACGGCTCGAATTGGTTAATTATAGAGAGTAGTGGGGTGGGTCTAACATAGCAAAATTGCCAAGGGATAGCTCCTTTCAGACTTCTTATGGCTCAATAATGGTAAAACCGTAGGCAAATCTAAAAAGATCCCATTATTAAGACCAAAGCTCCCGAGGTGTGCACCATATCACACATAGTGGGCTCAACAAAACCGATCATAGATCCTAGTCCCACTTACCCTATTAAAATTAACAAAATAAACCATTAATAGGCTACTTAAGGACCTCTCTTCTTAAGCAAGAGAAGAGAAACCAAATGCTCTAATACCAATGTAATGCAAATGGCCTATGAACTTGTATGAGAACATAATTGAATGAGGTATTTTCAATTAAGCACCGGAAATCCACACCATACTATCCTAGGTACAATGGCCAAGCAAAAAGCAGTAACAAAATGATAACGATGATCCTGGAAAAGATAGTTCAAAAGAAGCCACATCAGTGGGATGCAAAGCTTCCAAAAGCATTGTGGGCTTATTGAGCTACTCACAAGGTCATCACTAGAATGACATCTTTTAGAATGGTCTATGGCACAGAGGCAGTGGCGTCGATGGAGTTTGCAATCCCAAGTCTTAGGTGGGCAGTAGAGCATGGAATGGGCTTCAACACAAATCTAAAGCAACAATTAGATGAATTATTGCATCTAGATGAGATCAACCTATGTGACATATTGGAACAAGAATTAGTTCAACAAGGAAGAAAGCACCGTCATGACAACAAGATCAAATTCATAGAGTTCAAAGAAGGAGACTTAGTATTTTTGTTACTGTTCTAAGCTAGGCTCGAAGAAGCCCAATCTGAAAGTGGCTTGGTTAGGTCCTTATGAGTTTGATTGGGTCCTTATGAGTTTGATTGGGTCTTCTTGAATGGCATAGTGAGATTGAAGGATTACTAAGGGTTAGTGTTGCCCAAGGTCTACAATGGGACTAAGATCAAGCTATATTATGCCAGATCATATGCAGCTTCACCACCAACACCAGTCCTTGAGATTAGTTCAAGATTTGAAGCAAAATATTTCAATTTGTTTCAGATTGTCAAATATCAGTCACTATAAATTTTGGAAATATTCCAAAATTCAAAGAAAGGGGGGGAAGAAAATGTAGACAATGGGAACAATCCCAAACGGGAAGTTAGACTGGTAATTACCAAGCCAGCTACTATGATAACTGTACTAAAAAAATCAACCAGAGGCCCAATCTAGGAGCTATAAGTAGGGGCCATTATTCCATTTGACGGGCAATTATCATTTTATGCCATTATATTGTGCTCTTGCATCTAGTACCTTGGAGCTCATTATGCTCTTGTAATATTTTGTCATTAAGCTTAGAGCAATCCTTTGGCTCATGTTCTTGTAATCCATTCTAGTTGTACTAATCTGAATACACAACCCAATTCCATTTCTAATATATGTGTCATTTCCATTTAGTATCAGTGTCTCTATTTGATATATTGTTTGACGTCTCCCTGCCACCTCAACTGGTTTAGCTGACTCAACTAACCCAACGTGGAATAGGTGTCTAAAGAGACTAGGTCATTGCAGAGACATCAACTAAGGAGTCGAACTCCAGCTCCAGCTCCAGTTCCTCTGATAGTGAGTCAAAGGATCATGTCAAAACCATGTAGAAAAGATCATGGACGAAGAGGATCGAGGTGATATTTAAACAAATTGCAGAAATGTCCAAGACCAGACCTTTAGTCAACAAGGTAGAGGTGTTTGAAAATCAAATCAAAAGATCACAGGTCTAATGAGTGGTACCAATGTACTTATTGTAAGGCATTTGACCATGTATGGAATAACTATAAAATCAAAATGCATCATTTTAAGAAGGGAAAGGATGTGTCAATGCTTGCACTCACGAATCTAGAGGTTCCAAATTCAGATGGAATGTGTGGAACCAGAGATAATGAAGCCAATACCAGTAATGGGTCTAGAAGAAGACGACATCAAGGCACCAATGGTAGGGGGCGAGGTAGAGCTGATTTCCGAAGGAGGAATTTCAACTGCTACACTTATGAAAAGTATGATCACTTTGTAGCCCGATGTCCAGATAGTGTGAAGTTAGAAGGATCTAAGTGAAACTAGATAAACTAGTTCTAGTGAGAGAATTTTCTAGAAGTTCTAGAGTGGTAATTGAGGATTTACCAAATGAGCATGTGGAGGAAACAAAACAAACAGAAGAGGCTCAATGATGGAAAAAGCAGTGGGCTACATAGAAACCTAAGGGCAAGGCTAAGGAAGTTGACGAGTGGCAAGAGTGAAGAACTTTGGCAGCCAAGGTCATAGAGGATTTGGCTAAGAAGATGCCACAACAACTAGAGTGCTCTAAGGCCAAAGCCATCCAAAGGATGATGCCATAGTTTTTAGTAGCTCAAGAAAGCAAGTGCATAGAAGGTGGAAGGTGTTTCTAGTAAAGAAGAAGCTAGAAAGAAATTTGATGAGTTAGTGACAACCTTAATAGAGCACCTAAATGAAAAATTCTGGCAAGTCGGACTAGACTTGGCCGAAGCTGAGAAAATAGACCTGGGGATGGAAAATGATCGGGGACAATCCAAATCCTCACGAAGGGGTCAATTAGCTAGAGGAAGGGGGACTAGTTGAGGCATGGCACTACGAGGATAGTCAATCAAAAGGAAGGTCTTCTAGTTCAAACAATAGCTCTAGCAATGAACAAGATGATATTTATGTCAAGGTCTACGAGCGAATTCATAAGATATTCATCGAGTAAGATGATATCAAGAGGACTCTACCAGAGGCTGTGAAATTTATGAAAATGAAGAGGAAGAAGAGGTTGAAGTTATCTGTCATAAAAGATGATAAAGTGCTAGTCATCTAGGTAGTATATAAGATAAGGAAACAAGGGAAGCCATTATCAGGTGTCATACTTGATGGGGAAGTAAGGGTAAATATATTGGGTGAACATGTCAGGTAAAAACTAGGCTTTCAGGAAATGAAAATAGCGTCTAGAATAAAAATCGTTCCAGCGAGTTGTCCAAGCCATTAAGTTGGTGAAAAATCTACAAATTAGAGTTGGAAAGAAAAAATTCAAAATCAATTTTCTAGTATTGGACGTGTAAGGAACGTATAGTATGTTGTTGGCTCGACCATGGCTCAGGAGTGTGGGAGCCATTCATGACTATGCACGTCAAACATTGACCATTCAAGGACCCAACATGCGTATTCAAGTAAAGAGAAATAGCACTTAAGCTATGAGATCAAAAGAGCTATGCAAGAAGTATGGGACAAAGAAAACCAAGCAAATGATTGCATCAATGAACATATTTCCCATAGTAAAAATTGATCTAAATGTGGTGCTAATAGATAGAGATTGAGTAGAAAGACAAAGACAACAATATCCTAAAAATTTCATTGAATCTAACCCAAGCAAAAGACCAATGACTCTAGATAGAAGGACACCAACGCAATCAACAAAGGAAACAAAAGGAACTCTGGCAGCCAAGATCATAGAGGATCTGGCTAAGAAAATGCCGCAGCAACTAGAGTGCTCTAAGGCCAAAGCCATCAAAAGGCTAATGCCATAGTTTTCAGTAGCTCAGGAAAGCAAGCGCATAGAAGGTGTGTCTAGTAAAGAAGAAGGTAGAAAGGAATTTGATGATTCAGTGACAACCTTAATAGAGCACCTAAATGAAAAATTATGGAAAGTCAGACTAGAATTGGCCGAAGCTAAGAAAATAGAGCTGGGGATGGAAAATGCTCAAGGACAATCCAAATCCTCACGAAGGGTCAATCACCTAGAGGAAGGGGGCTAGTTGAGGCATGTCACTATGAGGATAGTCAATCAGAAGGAAGGTCTTCTAGTTCAGACAACAACTCTAGCAATTAACAAGATGAGATTTATGTCAAGGTCTACGAGCAAATTCATAAGATATCCATTGAGTTAGATGATATCAAGAGGACTCTACCAGAGGCTGTGAAATTTATCAAAGAGGAAGAAAGAGGCTGAAGTTATCTGCCATAAAAGATGATAAAGTGTCAACCATCCAGGTAGACTATAAGATAAGGAAACAATGGGAGCCATTATCAAGTGTCATACTGGATGGTGAGGCAAGGGTAAATATATTGAGTGAACATGTCAGCATGTAAAAACTAAGCTTTTAGGAAATGAAAACAGTGCCACTTAGAATAAAAATGTGTGACCAGCGAGTTGTCCAAGTCATTGGGTTGGTGAAAAATCTACAAATCAGATTTGGGAAGAAAAATTTCTAAACCAATTTTCTAGTACTGGATGTGTAAGGAGCATATAGTATGTTGCTGGCTCGACCATGGCTCAGGAGTGTGGGAGCCATTCATGATTATGCGGGTCAAACATTGACTCTTCAAGGACCCAACTTGCGTATTCAAGTAAAGAGAAATATCACTTAAGCCATGAGATCAAAAGAGCTATGCAAGAAGTATGGGACAAAGAAGATCGAGCAAATGATTGCATCAATGAACATATTTCCCATATTAAAAATTAATTTGAATGTGGTGCTAATAGATAGAGATTGAGCAGAAAGACGAAGACAACGATATCCAAAAAAATTCATTGAATCTTACTGAGGCAAGAGGCCAATGACTCTGGATGGAAGGACACCAACAGAATCAACAAAGGAAACAAAAAGAACTTTGATAGCCAAGATCATAGAGGATGTGGCTAAGCAAATGCCGCAGCAACTAGAGTGCTCTAAGGCCAAAGGCATCCAAAGGCTGATGCCATAGTTTTCAGTAGCTCAAGAAAGCAAGCCCATAAAAGGTGTGTCTAGTAAAGAAGAAGCTAGAAAGGAATTTGATGAGTCAATGAAAACCTTAATAGAGCACCTACATGAAAAATTACGGTAAGTCAGACTAGACTTGGCTGAAGCTGAGAAAATAGACCTAGGAATGGAGAATGCTCAGGGACAATCCAAATCCACACGAAGGTGTCAATCAGCTAGAGGAAGGGGGACTAGTTGAGGCATGGCACTACAAGGATAATCAATCAGAAGGAAGGTCTTCTAGTTCAGGCAAGAGCTCTAGCAACGAACAAGATGAGATCTATGTCAAGGTCTCTGAGCAAATTCATAAGATATCCATTGACCTAGATGAATTAAAGAGAACTCTACCAAAGGCTGTGAAATTTATCAAAATGAAGAGGAAGAAAGAGGTTGAAGTTATTTGCCATAAAAGATGATGAAGTGTCGGTCATCCAGGTAGACTATAAAATAAGGAAACAATGGAAGCCATTATCAGGTGTCATACTAGATGGCGAGGCAAGGGTAAATATATTGGGTGAACATGTAAGGCAAAAACTAGGCTTTTAGGTTTGGTTTTTGATATCCAAATTGAGTTTTGAGAAGACCAGTGGATTCCTTATGATGTTCTCTAGCTATGGTGCAAGTTTGGTATCACTCCGTGACAAAGGAACATGGATCGCGGTCCATGTACCTATGTGTCAGATTGCACTGAAACTTGGCACACAGCTTCCCCTTGGTCTCCTTATGCTAGCTATGTGGTTTTTGTGTGATTTGGACTTGTTTAGGCCACGAAAAAGTCAATTCACAGGTCTGCTTTAGGGTTTTCACCTTGAACAATTTATGGAACTTTTGATTACTTTTTTGGACTTTTTTGGCAAAATTTCTTTCGGGACTTTTGTTTACAATGGTCTCTGCTACTACAGGCTTGAAAAGTTTTTTTCCAAAAATCTCTCAAAGGTACATGGAGCGCGATCCATGTTTCACCACTTTTGGACTTGATCTTTGATGTGCTGATAGCTTATGATGTTTCTAGACTACTCACATTTTGTTTTGAATTTGGATCAGTTTTGCCCTACCAAGTCTGACTTCTACAGTTTGCTGCGACAGTTTTGACAATGTTCTGTTTTTGACTCTTTTGACCACTTTTTGCAACTTTTTGCATATAGTTCTTTTGGGAAAAGTGTTTGTCTATGTCTCAGCTACCTACTGCTCAAATCTCAGCCGAAAAAAAATTTACAAAAATTTTCATGAAGTACATGGATCGCGATCCATGTTTGACCACATTTTGACATGAAACTTGCTCAGCTTGTAGTCCATGTTATGGTGATACTCTTCCCCAAATCTTTTTGAATTTGGACAACTTTTTCCTAGTCAAAAGTGAGTTTTTTCTGTCTGCCCTGCGGTTTTTTACTAGTTTTTGTATTTGGCTATTTTAACCAACTTTTTTCAATTTTTTGACATGGTCCCTTTTGGGAAAGTTGTTCCACTAGTTGTCAGAGATGCACTTGTTAAATATCAGCCCCAAATGACACAAAGGTACATAGATCGTGATCCATGTTTGATAGCATTTTTTCATGAATTTTTCTCTCTAGGTTCTCTATGCCCTGTAGAAGCCAAAGCTCACCCCTTTTTCAATTTGGATCTCGAAATCTCAAAATTTGTCCAATTTTGTGTCTAAATCCCTGTTTTGGCTGTTTTTGCCGTAATTTTGATGTAGTTTTTGAGTTTTTCTTTCAAGTAAACTTGATCAGATCAATATCTCATTGATGCTCACTGTAACTGGTCACTTTCACCAAAAATAGTCTCTGGGGAACATGGATCGCGATCCATGTTCCTCCATAAATTCTGGTCAAACTTTCCAGATTGCTTCTAGAGAGTCTTCTAGTTCCCTTGATCCACAAATTTTTGAATTTGGATCACTTTTGAGGTCTCTACCATCAAATTTTCATAATTTCAAGGTTATGGTCATTTTGGCCAAAATATGGTTTTCACCCTTTTTTTCTCAATCTTTTAGCCCAAATTTGATGATGGTAGTTTCTACTTACCCTCCTCCTAAGTACTGAAATGAAACATGAAACAAAAACAAACAAAATGGTACAAAATAAAGTCAAAACAAAAACCGGTACAACACTTTGAAAGCGTAGAGAAAATCGAAGAATGAAATGCTTTTGGATATCTCACTCACAACCCTCTTTACTTCTCAAGAATAGACCTATGAAGTCCTCGAATCAAGCACTAAACCTTGTGTCTAGCTGCTTCACTGCTAAAGTGTAAATGGAATGGAGAGACGAATATTTGGAAAAGAACACTCTAAATACGCACTAGGGCATTCACCATCTAAGGATCATATCCCCAGCAACGGCGCCAATGTTAGCGGGTTGTCGCGATGGACGTCTGTAGAATAGCTTTCTGGCACTAACATAATGTCAATACTAAGGGAAAGTGACTCGGATGGGGCACGGAGACTGTATGAGATCGTCAATCTCAAGAAGTTAACCTTAACAAACAAACATAACAACTCTACAAGCAAATCAACACTCAATGATCAGGAAAATCTGCATATGTTCTTTCTCACAACTCTAGGTCATCACGCCATTTTGGCACTCGAACAGACTCGAAATGCAACGCAACTTTAGGAGGAGGTCTAGGGGGCACTATCCTACCAAGTCTGGTCACAATCTGACAAGGTACCAAAATCACAATTCATCATGAAAAATGTCCTGAAAACTACAACAGAACTATCTAGAAATGTCACTTTCTAGTCTAGGAACACTCTCCTATGGTCAAAACGACTATAAACAATGTTTTTAAGCACTCAAATCTGCAATTAAAGCTCACAAACATGTAGTTGCATACCACAGCAAAACTGACAATGCTTACACTTAATTTAAAGAGCAAAGAGAGAGGAATGCAATACAAGTTTCGGATTTGAAAACGGATTACCCAATCATTAGCAGCGATGATTACAAGTTGGAACTCAATCGTAGCTCGAGCGTACGTACAAAAAAGCTCTTTCTTCTTCTAAAGATACACCTTCTTTAACATTAAAGTTATTAACCTTTATACCTAGGGCATTACAAATGGCTAGGCCTGCTCACACGGACCTTTACAATTATCATTACATCATTACAACTGAGGGGATGGATCCACTACTCTGTAATCAGGATTTACATAAAGTATCACTACACTATCTCGGGAAATCAATAGAGTACAAATGTGGTGTTCGGCTACCGTCTAGCCAGGTGGACGCCCGTTTGATCTATCTTCAAACAGACAAGAACTCCTATCTAGACCCAGATGTAGAAGACACTTGCTATGGATGTACATATTTTAAACCCGATCCAGATTAAAGGTAGTTTACCCAAGAGCCAAAAGCCAAACATTTATCCAGTAATCAGCAGCATGCTGTATGTTGGATTTTTTGCAAGTGAAGGTCAGCATGACAAAGTCCAGCAAGGTCACCAAAGAATAAAAAGATCTTGCTAAAATCGGACCAGAGAAGTATTAGCCAGAGCCAAAGAAGTAGCAGCTAGATCGAGTCAGAAAGTAGGCCACCTCATACCATACCCAAATATAGCCAGTTTATGAGAGTGAAATCTAATCCAAAAAATGGCTAGTCACATCCAGAGACCAGGACATATTGAGGTAGTAAAGCACCAAAAACCAAATCAGTATCCATATATATTATGCCAATTTTCAGTAAAGCTTCAAAACTAGAATGTGTATGTACGTATAAAGTTTATATATAATTTATGGCAGTATCCCCAAGAGCTAGCTGTAGTATATTAGGACTAAGCCAGATATCCAAGAACCAAAAAGCCAACCAGTAATCAAAGCAAACAAGCATCTCCTCCTCAATACAGAGATTAAGCCAGATAACAATAGACAATCATGGTAGTATCTGCAAAATGTATGTATTCTAACCAGATTAGAGCTTGCAATTTCAAACTCACATTTCAGTAGTAAATCACTTCCTATGGTTTTGTGATTTTCACAAAACTTGTAAGCCAAAAACATTTCTCAAAAAATTCACCATGTAGCTTGCTGACGGAATATGAACCACCACATAACTCTCCAGAATACAAACCAATGTTCAGTATGGCAAAGGGCTAGAGTAGCTAGAAAGATCATGGGCTGACTGGTAGCAGCGGAAATGTATGGATGATGTGGTTTATAGACCAAGAAAGGCTCCAAGAAGGGGCTAAGTTGGGGAATAGGTGAATGAGGTGCGAGGTGCAGTCTTTGGGTCCAGGAATGTAAAGTTGAAGTGCTGAAGGAGCAGGTCTAGATGGCTCATCAAACAGAGCTACGAAGCCCAAGATATTGAGGTTTGAAGGTGTAGTGCGCTGCAGACTCTTGCTGGATAGGGTAGCTAGGGGTAGGTGGCTCAAGTGGATGTCAATGTATAGGTGCATAGTGCTTGATTTATGGAGCCTACCCGTCTTTTTAGATTGTCGATCAGAGCTAAGGATTGCAAGATATGGCCTGTTGAAGTTTTGTCGGGGGCTGGGTTGGTGCCCACCTGACCACATGGTGAGTCGGGTCACATGGCATTTTTTGGACCACAACAAAGTTTGAGAAGTTGTTATCCAATGTATGAAGCTAGCAGGAGTTGACTGCACATCAAACAAAGACTGGAGCAGAAAGTTACAAAAGTAGGAAAGTTGGGTACATTTTCTCGGAATTGCTTGCAGATGATTTTTTTCATGTTTTGGCGACATTATTAGGCGGTCCTGGAAGAGTCTAGAGGTGGAAAGGGTTCACTATAACAAATCCAAAACTATGAGCTTGTGGTCAGGCCTGGCAGCTTGGGAATCCGCCGACCTTGGACTGAGATGTTGCAGACCGGGGAAGTGTGGGGAAAAAAATTTGAGTAGGGGGGTTTTTTTAAAAAGGGCTTTGAGCTTTGCCACGTGGCGGGCACATGGACGTTGTGTATAAGATCAAGGGTGTGAGCCCATTGCAACTGTGAAGCAGGCAAGTGTGAGCTCCTTGCATTTGTGAATATGGCGGGCCCGATTAGGCGTTGCGCTGGTGGCGATGGGGGCAGGGCCCGATGGCATTTTGGCAGGAGTCGATGGTGTGCTAATGGGGTTTGGTGGTTCTAGCTGGCGCCCGCTGGGTGAAGTTGTTCATGCAGGTGGTGATGTGGCATGGAAGCTCGCAAGGGGTTGGTTCACACGCCCGATGAGGGTCCAAAATTTTTGAGGAGAGGGGTACCCCCCCAATAGCGATGTCGCTAATTCCTGGGTAGGGGAGGAATCCCGCGGTAGTGCTAGTGGAGCAAGAGAAAGAGTGAGAGAGAAGTTCCAAATCCACACAAGAGGCCTATCCCACCACAAGGGTCAGTGGAGAGAAAATGGGAGGAAGAGAAGGAGAGTTCAAAGAAGGCCAAGAGGGCAAGTGAAAGGCGTGAACGGGCAGCCGAGCTGGGCGGACAAGGTTCCCATGCAATTATTACCAAGAATAAATTGTGCCAAGTGGTAGCAATGCAAATACAATTCTAAATGAAGCTAAAGAGAACTCCACGAGCAAGAGAACTCACATTTTTTTCTTTTTTTGGGTCTCCTAGACACCCCCCTATAAAAGGATATACACGTTATCTTTTTGGGGATTTTTCCCTTAGGTTGTTTTGGGGAGCCATTGGGGCTTTTTTCCATTATGATTTTTTGCCAAGTATTTTGAGCCATTGTCTGTCGAGGGTTGTGCCGGTAGAGTGTTGATTGTACATGGTTGTATATGCAAGAAGGCCATTCATTGCTATCTCTTGGCATCGTTCCCCCTTCCCCCTTCTCTTCTCTGCTTGTGTGCATGTGTTTATGTGCGTGTGTTGGCGTGTGTGCCCCCTCAAATTTTGTCGTGCAAAGAGAGATAGAGAGAGACTGTGTGCATGTGGAAGGCTGTGAATTGAGCAGAACGGAGTGATTGGGTCTGTTTGGTGCATTGCAAGGCATGTGCGCATATGGTTGTGTGCAAGTGGTGGTTTGCTTGTAGACAATGTCAAGTTTTGAAGGTGAAATCTAGTGGATTGGGGCACTGTGTATACGCTGGGCTATAGTGAGGCATTGTGCTATGTTCTGGGTGTGTTCCCCTTTCCCCCTCTCCATCTTATGGTGCCCCCACTGAGGAGTTGTTTGATGCTCCGGTTTGAGGTTGGAAACGGTGTTTTTTGCCAGCAAAGTGGTTGGCTAATGGTCGAAGTATTCGATGGTCAAATTTGAAGCTAGCAGAGATAGTGGAGCCACAATTTGGCCCCATATTTAAGGGCATTGAAGATCCCAAGGATTGGTTAGCAAATTTTGAGTTATGGCTGCTGTCAATCCATATGTTGACGGATGCGAAAAAACTGTAGACGGTGCCGCTGTTGATGCTAGGACGAGCCAAGGTGTGGTTTGATGGTTTAAAGAGCAGTGATCGAGGATCATGGAAAAGGTTGCAAAGTCAATTTTTGGAGCGGTTTCGGGAGGTGATTACAGCAGAGAAAGCTGGTACAAGGCTGAAGGCGGTACGCCAAGATGTGAGTAAGGATTTCTCCATTTTCATTGAGCAGTTTGAAGCTTGTTGGAAGCCGTTAGAGGTTGCTACTAAGGTAAATAGCAATCAATATTTGAAGTTGTCAAAGCTGATAGAGTGATTGCATCCAAGGATTAGAGAAAAATTCAAGGACGGTGCTGATACTTATGAAGACATAGTCTATCTGGCAAAGATGAAGAGCAGAAAGGTAAAGCGGAAGTTGGAGCTGGGCATGTTGAAGCCGACAGATTATATGCCTGTTGTGAAGGTAGCGAAGTGTTCTTTGGTCCACCCAAAGGTGATTCCAAGTGTTTGAACTGCAGAGCCTATTGAGGTAAGGCCTATGGTTGGCTATGTTCCTTGGAGATTTCCGGTTTGTGATGTGCATGTGCTGAAAGTGGATGAGCTTGTCAAAGAGGAGAAGCTCCATGTTGAAGTGAACCAAGGTGCAAAAGTGGTAGAAGATGTTGAGATTCCAGTGCTGATTGAAGAGGTAAAGCCTGTTCTTGTGGAAGTTTTGCATGAAAAGGTAGCAGAAGGCGATCGGGTTGCAGATACCAAGGGTTTGGAAGCAAATGAGGATGGTCAAACATTTGTGGAGCAACAAGGAGATGAAGATGCTGATACAGACTTGGTATATGATGCCAGTGATGATGAAGATACAAGCTCGATTTGTTGGGAGACAAGCAAGGAGAATAGAGTGGATGAGTCCACATCCTATGACGAGGAGACATAGTCTAATGAACCTGAGCTGGTAAAGGTAAAGCTACCTTGTTATGTGTTTGATGATATGGTAGTAGCCCATGTGAAAGAAGAGCAGGGAATAGAGAATAAGCTGATGTGCATGATGAAGACCAAGCGGAGCAGTCTAGGCCTACTAATGATGATATGCAGATAAAGGTGGTGTGTGGTGCCATGCTAATGGTTGTGATGATAAAAATGGCAGTGCAATATGCGATGGTGGTGCAGCAGGTGCAGGTTTTTTCCAAGAGGGATAGAGCTGCCATGCCTATGGAGGAAGTCTAGGTGGATGCAGTAGAGAACGAGTTTATCTCTTCCTTGACGGAGCATGATGCAATGGTAGAAGAGATGCTTGAAGAGTAGTGACTGAATCTGAAGAGCAGATGGTGTTGATCGACCTTGAAGGGCCGGTTGACGAGGAGGAGCTTGATGATGCTGGAATTGAGTGTGCGGCCAAAGAGGAGGGTGTGGTGCCAAAGACAATGGAGATTTCAATGCAGCAGACATGTCTAGTGGTGGAGAAAGGAGATTCCCAGGCAGTGGCTTTGCTTCTATTGAAGGTATGTGAGTTATGGTTGAAGAATATTCTTGTAGATATAGCTATGAGGTGGATGGTTCAGCAGATGCAAGGTCTATGTTTGAGGCCTCCACTTTAATTGGTTGGGAGGGAGGGTCAGACATGTGTTGGAGCTTAGTGCCAGGTACATGTTTTTGGATGGTGATATGCTTGATGCTGCTCGATATGGAGTGAATACTTGTTTGCTGAGGGATGCTTGGAGTGTTGAAGGTAGGCTATTGGTAGCCTACACACATGATGGTCTATGTGCTGGGGTACAACACTATGGTGAGAATTACAAATGGGTGGACGATACCGAAGGCAGGTGTTTGATCCAGGTGGAGGCTATGTGATGCAGGGGGTGGGGCAACCCACTTGAAGGTTTGGCAGTAGGGTGCAATAAAACTATGTAAATATGGTTTTGGTTTTTTCATAGTTTGTTGAAGGTTTTGTAGTTAGAAATGGAATAAATCTCTTTGTTGGTTGAACATAAATGCTCAACTAGGGGGTGGGCAATGATGGTGCAGCCAAAGTGTGTCGACCCTAGAAGATGGCATGGGCAGTTATGTGCAGGCTAGCACAAGCATGGCAAAGGACCAGAGTAGCTATAAAGATCATGGACTGACAAGTAGCAGCCAAAATGTATGGATGACGCGGTTTATAGACCAAGAACAGCTCCAAGAAGGGGCTAAGTTGGGGAATAGGTGAATGAGGTGCAAGGTGTAGTCTTTGGGTCCAGGAATGTAGAGTTGAAGTGCTGAAGGAGCAGGTCTAGAAGGCTCATCAAACACAGCTACGGAGCACCAAGATATTGAGGTTTGAAGGTGCAGTGCGTTGTAGATTCTTGTTGAACAGGGCAGCCGGGGTAGGTGTCCTGAGTGGATGTCAGTACATAGTTGCGTAGTGCTTGATTTATGGAGCCTACCCGTCTTTTAGATTGCTGATAAGAGCTACAAATTGCAAGATATGGCCAGTTGAAGTTTTGCCGGGGGCTAGGTTGGTGCCCACCTAACCACATGGTGAGCCAGCGGGCTGGCATTTTTTGGACCGCAATAGAGTTTGAGAAGGTGCTATGTGATGTATGAAGCTAGCAGGAGTTGACTGCACGTCAAACGGAGATCGGAGCAAAAAGTTACAACAGTTGGAAAGTTGGGTGCATTTGCTCGCAATTGCTTGCAGATGATTTTTTTCATGTTTTGGTGACATTATTAGGCGGGCCTGGAAGAGTCAAGAGGCAGGAAGGGTTGCCTAGAACAAAGCTAGAACTATGAGCTTGTGGCTGGGCCTAGCGGCTTGGGAATCCGACCCCGGACCGCCGACCCCGGACCGAGATGTTGCAGACTGGGGAAGTGTCGGGAAAATTATTTTAGTATGTGGGTATTTTGAAAAAAAGGGCTTTGAGCTTTGGAAGTCATCCCAAGAGGGGGAGCCTGGTGACTGCCAGATGGTGGGCACTAGCCCCACATGCGGGATTTAGTGGCATGGATGCTGTGTATAAGTTCAGGGGAGTGAGACCATTGCAATTGTGAAGTGGGCGAGTGTGAGCTCCTTGCGTTTGTGGATATGGCGGGCCCGATTGGGCGCTACGCTGGTGGAAATGGGAACACGGCCCGACGGCATTTTGGTAAGAGCTGATGGCACACTGGTGGGGTTGGTGGTTTTGGCCGACGCCCGTTGGGCGACGCTGTTCATGCAAGTTGTGATGTGGCATGGAAGCCCGCGAGGGCCAATTCACACGCCCGATGAGGATCCAAAATTTTTGAGGAGAGGGGTACCTCCCAATAGCGATGTCGGTAACACCCGGGTAGGGGAGGGGTCCCACGGTGGTGCCAGTGGAGCAAGAGAAAGAGAAAGAGAGAAGTTCAAAAGCCGGGGCCAAGAGGCCTATCCCGCCACAAGGGTCAGTGGTGGACAACAAATGGGAGGAAGAGAAGGAGAGATCAAAGAAGGATGTGAACGGGCGGCCGAGCTGGGCGGACAAGGTTCCCATGCAATGATTACCAAAAATAAACTGTTCCAAGTGGTAGCAATGCAAATACAATTCTAAATGAAGCTAAAGAGAACTGCACGAGTAAGAGAACTCACATTTTTTTCTTTTTTTTGGGTCTCCTAGACACCTCTATAAAAAGGATGTACACATTATCTTTTTGGGCCTTTTTCCCTTTGGTTTGCTTTTCTACCAAGGCTATTGAGCCATTTTCTTGTTGCCGAGGGTTGTGCCGGCAGAGTGTTGATTGTACGTGGTTGTATATGCAAGAAGGCCATTCATTGTTGTTTCATGGCATTGTTCCCCCTTCTCTTCTCTGCTTGTGTACGTGTGTTTCCGGGCCTGTGTCAACGTGTGTGCCCCGCCAAAGTTTTTCGTGCAAAGAGAGATAGAGAGAGGCTATGTGTGTGTGGAAGGCTATGAATTGAGCAGACAGGAGTGATTGGGTTTGTCTGGTACATTCCAAGACGTTTGTGCGTATGGTTGTGTGCAATCGGTGGTTTGATTGCAGATAGTGTCGAGTTTTGAAGGTGAACTCTAGTAGATTGGGGCGTTGTGTATAACCTGGGCTATAGTGAGGCATAGTGTTGTGTGTTGGGTGTGTTCCCCTTTCTCCCTCTCCAATGTATTTCTATTGGCCTACCATGAAAGTGGACATACAAGAGTATGTTTCAAAATGTGCACTATGCCAAAAGACCAAGTTTGATAGAGGGAAGCAACCTGGATTACTTTAGACATTGCCTATCCCAAATTCACCATGGGAGATTATATCCATGAATTTCATCTTTGGATTACCCAAGTCTATCCATGGGAATACCAGAATATGGACAATAGTTGATAGGTTTAGCAAGCAAGCACACTTTATTCCTGTCAAAAAGACTATTAAGGCACACCAAATGGAAAATCTCTTCATATCATAGATTTTCAAACACCAGGGATTACCAACATCCATCGTGTTAGATATAGATCCTAGAATGACCAGTAATTTCTAGAACGGTCACTTTGAAAACCTAGGAAAGGTTGAATTTCTCTTTGGCCTATCACCCACAAACGGATGGCCAAAGTGATATAGCCAATCTTATGATACTTGATCTACTAAAGACTTATGTTACAGAAGTAGATCAATGCTCACAATATGAAAAGTACTTACCTCTTATAGAGCATGCCTATAATAATATTGTACATACTTCTACGGGAAAAGCACCTTTTGAGATCATTGAGGGAAAACCTAAAAGTCCCTTGCTAACTCAAAGTACATGGGAAGATCTTCGGTGCCGATATTGATAGCCGTGAACTACAAGAATATTTTCAAAAGATTAAGGAGGCTATATCCATCTCTCAACAAAGGCAAAAAGCTACTAACAAGCACAGAAGGTCCTTAACATTCAAAGAGAATGATTGGGTCTTACTTAAGTTTCCTAAGGCTCGCGATTGAGGCTAACAACGGGAAAAAATCCTACGGGCCATCAAAAGTATTATGCTTATCTAGCAAAAAGATACTATGGTCCTTTCCAAATCTTGAGACCTATCAATGAGACAGCTTGCCAACTCAAGTTGCCCAACCATTGGCTTATACACAATGCTTTTCATGTGAGACTACTAAAGCCCTACCAAGGAGAGCCACCAAGTGGACCAATTATTGAAGACCCTCCCAAAGTTGAAGACCAAGAAGAGGTGCTACAACCCAAAGCTATTCTTCGGCATGAAGACAAGGCACTACGACATGGTAAGATTATCCGACGGTATCTTATTAAGTTCAAAAATTATCCTTTTGAAGATGCTAGATGGATGCAAGGATTACAACTCAAGGATAGTATGAACCTTGTCAATGCTTACAAAGCTACATTAGAGCAAGAACATGTACAAATTTCTTTTAAATTCGTCTTATAAGACTAGTTCTCTTTTCCTTGTGCACAAATATAAATGGTATGCATGCTTAGAATCATGTTTGTGATGAGGATGTCTCTCAAACACCAATTAGAATTTGTCAGTCTACTTTGGGAGAATGAAATGGACTAAAGAGAAGACATGCTTGCGGCATCTATATCTCCCAAGCACCAAATGGATTAGTCATCCATGTTGGAAAGATGTCGTAGGGTAAAACAGGATCCTCTACCTGTTAAGTAAGATTGACTAATGACTAAGGCTTTGTCTCTTCTACCTCATAGTTGAGGACGACTATGATTTCAAGAGAGAGGTCATGTCATGAAAATCTAATATCTAACCAACCCAAATGATTTTCTCATATTAAAATGATCATTTAACATGGGAGAATAAACAAGAACAAGGGTTAAGATATAGACATGTGCTTATAGACGGGGCCAACGGTAAAGGGGCCCAAATGAGAGATGGTCTATCAAAGAGCAAGGCTAACCAATGGAGCATAAATACCTCAAGGTTAGCTTCATTGAATACCTCCAATAGTTAGTGTTAAAAGTCCTTTGACCTTAGGTAAGTTAAGATTGTGCTTGAGGTGGGAACCTGGCCCAAGCTTGAGGTGCTTGTCATGCCTAAATGACTGGGATGCTTGAGATTCTTGAGGTGCTTGATGAATGAGATGTTTGAGATGCTAGGCCTGTACTTGAGGTGAGAACCCAACCCAAGCTTGAGGGGCTTAAGGACCAAGCTTGTGGTGAGAACTAGGCCCAAGGTTGAGGGGCTTGAGGTGGCACAAAAGTCAAACTAGATCCCTACAAGGAGGGGGCGATCCATGCAAGAAGGGGGGGTGGTTTCTTGACCACTCTCTCTCCCAAAGGGCACCCCTTGCCCAAGAGGCAAGTAGGACACATATCAAGCCCCTAGCTAGGTTACCCTTATGGTGTGCCTAAAGCCTATTGGTTGGCCACCCAAGGGGTCCAATGATAATTTAGGAGATTTACTTAATTGACTGTGCATTTATCAAGTCCTCTCTCTCAAAGGGTAAAGGGGGAAACTTGTCCCAAGTCTACCCTTGTTGCTTGGTATGACTCCTGCTTATGATTGGCTAGGCCTAGAGGGGTCCAATGAGCTTCGAGCATGAGCTATAAGGGGGGTCGACCAAAGAAAATAGGGGGCCTGCTTAGGGGGTATACTCTCCCACACACACACACACACACACTCATTGTGTATTCTGCAAAGTACAAGAGTTCCCTCTCTTTCTCCAAGCAAGTAGAGGTTGAGAGCCTACACCAACGCTCTTGGCTATAAAATGAAAATCCAACCAAGAGCCATGCTTCAATGCTTAAGCTTGTCATCTTCTCCATCTTCATTACTATTCTATTACATGTATGCTAGCAAGAAGAGTGACGATAAGTGAGGAACTAATTTCCTCCTATGAAATGTTTCTTCTTCCTCTTTCCTACCCTCATTATCTACTATCTCTCTCCACCTTCGAAGCTGTTTGAGGTCTTGGGAATGAGGCTTGGGATAGTTATTGCTTTCCACAAATTTGATGTTATGCTTGTGATGCATGAAGCTTTCCATCTTCATTGCATCACCTAGGTCATAAGGAGCACAGAGATTTTACTGTGACAAGTCTCTCTTGATGGGAGAAATCATAATACAAATGCCTATTGGAGGGGGGACCGCCAGCTCTACATAAATCCGGTCCTCAATTGTTGTCATGTTCTCTAAATTCTCTCTCTTGCAAAAGTATTGTTCATGCCAAGTTAACTAAATGCTATGTTTATGTTGCTAGCTTCAATTATGTTCACTCGCTATGCTCACAAAGTAATTTCTCAAAAGTACTCTCTCTAATTTCTGATACTCTCAATTAATAGGCCAATTCCATTACAAATGCGTCAAAAATAATTGCATCAAATCTTTTGGATGTAGTCTCTAGAAGAAGCACAAACCACACTTGCCAAAGTGATTTTCTTCACTAGAAGTGATTTGGTCATGGTAGACATCAATCATTGGAATGACGTTTGGAAGAAAATCAATGAGTTTGGCCCAGGATTTTTAGCTCCTTCTTATCAGACGGTATGAAATGTTTTCTTGGGAAAATGTTGCATCGAAGTCAAAGACCATGTTGCCAAAATAAAACTTGGGAATATTTCTCTTTTAGGATACAGAATTGTAAATGATGGTTGGTATAGTGTTCAAAGAAGACCACTGATCAATGCAATGCCGGTTTCTCCAAGGGGAGAAGCGTTCATAAAGGCGATTGACAATTCCGATACAATTAAAAGTGAAAAATACATTTTTGAGGTCTTGATTAATGTAATTAAAGAAATCAGAGCTAAACATGTCATTCAAGTAGTTATGGACAATGCAAAGATCTGTAAAAATGCTAGCAAATAAAAAAAGAAGTGCTTTCCATACATTTTTGCCAATGGTTGTAATACACACAGCTTAAACTTGGTGCTGAAGGATTGGTACACTAGTGAAGAAACCACATGGTTTGCCAAAATAATTGACACAGTGTGCCAAGTTGTGAAATTTATCTTGAAACGACAAAGGGTGCTTGATTTGTATAGAACGCGCATGTCAGTGATGTTGAAACTTCCTATTGAAACTCAATTTTGCACGCATTTTTATACATTGGAATCACTTCTTCACAATAAGTGTATTATGATTGATACTTTCAATTGCACGGCCTTTGACGAATGGCAGCTTGAGCAGAAAGAAAAAGTGAAAGAGAAAATTATATGTCTACATGGCTCTATAAACAAAGCTTCTTGGTGGAGGAGTGTAATAAATGCTCTCCTCTCAACGTACCTGCAAAGGTGGTCATTGATCTCTCTCTATCTCTCTCTCTCTCTCTCACACACACACACACACACACACACACACACACACACACACACACACACACAAGATGGCTCAAGGAATAAGCATATGGAGTGGAGGAACATGGTATGGAAAACCAGGAACTATAGATGGACGTCTACCCAGGGGTGGATAGGACAACAACATAGGGTCTAGGAATGTGAATTTTGTGAGGTGGGTGGTTGTGTCTCCATGGATCATGAGCATCACCAAAATGTAGAGTCAACCCTAGCCCACTCTTAAGCCATTTCTATGGCAGGCAAGTGTCATAATCACATTTCACTTTTGCACAATGTTAATGCAATTTTGTAGTAGACTTTCACATTACATCGCTAAGCCAGTGCATCTAGCAATTGCATTGCTAACCCTCATGAATGTCCCTAAAAGAAACCTAAACAAAAGAAAACAAACATCATTGGACACTGCACTGACAACTAATTTGTATCTTGAATCAATTCATGACTTATCCTAACAGTTGAGAGTCCATGATGGTGCCTTTTGGAATGGTTTCAAAATCATATCACTATGACCATCAGAACTATCAATGGCATTTGAAATATCTATGGTACAGTGACATTAGAGTGGAACCACTAGGAGCCCATCATATCCATAGATAAATATGGCTAGCACCAAAGTCTCAACGTGAAATATGGTTTCGGATTACAATGGAAACACAAGTTTAACTATCATCAGACATATAGAGAAATGGTTTAGGGCTTACTCAATCTATGAAATTTTTTATAAATTAAATAGCATAGAACACGAGAACATCCCCAATAAAATGGTGTGGAGATGGTGAAAGTTGCACTTGTGAGCCTCCTAGGTAATGACTAGGAGATGGTCTACTTGACAAGCCACAACAACTGCACCCTCCAATAAGAGAAACTGTGTAGATAGGGTGAATACACTCTCTACAAGCTTTGTAAATAATACATTCCAAAGGGGAACATTGCCAATACTAGCACTCAATTTGTAGTGTCTCGATAAGTCCTCCCACATAAGCTGCATCCCTTTGAGTCGCTACTCATGGTCCATTCGATTGGTGTGAGAGAGGGAGCGTGAAAAACAAAGGATCATATGCACGTCCTTATGATGCCAACAAAATGCAATGAGTTTCCAATGTAATAGGTTTAGAAAATAGAAACTAAAATTCCATAAACTCACTCAAGGATGCTTTTTGGGTCAAGGAGTCCCCCTTGTACTAGCTGGTCTACAACGGCGAGTGCTACAAGGTGTAAAGGAGTCCCCCTTGTAGTAGCTGGTCTACAACGGTGATTGCTACAAGGTGTAACCCAAAACCATTCCAGCAACCCCAAGTTCCACCATGTTCGAGTCAAATTGTATCAAGTCTGTGTTACATATGTTAAGTATGGAGACTGATTTACCCCTTGTAATTTTTTGTATTAAAAATGCACATTTGTAAGGCCCCAGTTATGAGGAGAAGCCATCATGAATGAAGAAAAATCACTCGTCAAAAACCAAAATTTTCAGGACCAGACTCAAGCAAAGCCGGAATATTCATTTTTGCCAGAATATTATGGTCGGATGGCGGTCGAAAATTGGTCGGAAAACGATTGGCCAATTGGCCCTGTTGATCGGTGGCCGATAGTCAATGGCCGGTGGCCAATTTCAAAGGAGGACTTGTCTTCTCAAGGGAGGCCACACATGGGCAGATTGGAGGGTCCGATTTGGACTTATCTACACAAGGAAGACTACACATGGCTATCTCTCATGAGAGAGGTTAGCCCTTTTGGCCTATAAAAGGAGGCCTCTTCTACACACAAAAATGGATTGTGAAGAATTGTGGTGCATTGTGAAGTTGATGTGAGGTGGTGAGAGTGAAGCAAGGTGGGAGCTCCAAAAGGGTATACTCCATTTGTAATCTACTTCTTGTTTTGAAGTACTGAAGCCATTGAGCGGATGCTTTCCCGTGGACGTAGCCCACATGGGTGAACCACGTATATTGTGTGTACTCTCTCTCTCTCTCTCTCTCTCTCTCTCTCTCTCTCTCTCTCTCTCTAATCTATAATCTCTTGTGTGTGAAAACTATATCTCTCCATTAAGTAATCTACTCAATTATCTACTTAGCTATGTCACATTTTCTAACAACTGGTATCAACGCAAGGTGTGCTCCTAGCTAAATTATCTCAAGGAAAGGATTCCTTGAATTGAGTGGGAGTAATGGCGGAGGAAGGGAAGCTCAAGATCGAGAAATTCAACTACAAAAACTACCAACATTAGAAGATGCAGATTGAAGACTATCTCTACCAGAAGGACCTTTATTTTCCACTAGGCGGTCTTGCAAAGAAGCGCACAACGATGGCAAATGAAGCATAAATCGTCCTTGATTGAAAGGCACTGGGAACAATCTAGTTAAGCTTGGCTTCAATGGTGGCCTTCAATGTTTTGGAGATGAAGACCACGGAGGACTTGATGAAGTCATTTGATGGCCTCCTTGAGAAACCATTGGTATCCAATAAGGTATTTTTCATGACGCGCTTGTTCAATCTAAAGATGGCAGAGAATGGTTCAGTTGCAGAACACTTGAATGACTTTAACATCAATGTAAGTCAACTTCGATCGGTGAAAATCAATTCCGATGACAAAGTGCGAGCTCTCCTTATTCTATCTTCTCTATCGGCGGATAGTTGGGACAACCTTGTGATGGCTGTAAGTAATTCTATCTCTGTCACAAATACTCTTAAGTTTGATGATGTTGTGGGTGTTCTCCTAAGCAAGGAAATGCAAAGGAGAAGCACAAGAGAATCATCAAGTGCTGCACTATCAGTGGAAACAAGAGGAAGGCCTTAGGAGAGGTTCAAAAACCAAAAGGGTTGTGATCGCTCAAGGTGGAGCAAGTCACGCACAAAGTCAGTTCTTGAATGTTGGAACTGCAGCAATAAGGGACACGTCAAGAAGGATTGCTGGTCCAAGAAGAAGAAGGATTCAGGGTCTCAAGACAACAAGCCAACATTGGAGGCCAATGTGGTAGTTAAAGTAGAGCAAGATGCTCTAATTCTCTCATTAGACAATGTGTCTAATTCTTGGATTGTAGATTCCGGGGCTTCATTCCATGTGACACCTCACAAGCAACAAGTTTCCAAGATTACACCAAAGGTAATTTTGAGTATGTATACTTGGGAGATAATGAAGCTTCTGAGATTGTCGATAAAGGTACAATTTGTGTCAAAACTCCTAACAAAAGTGAATGGAAGCTTAAAGATGTTAGGCATGTTCCTTCTCTTTGCAAAAATTTGATCTCTACAGGACAATTGGACGATGAAGGTCACAGCATTGCATTTGGAAGCAAACAATGGAAGATCTCAAAGGGATCTTTGGTGGTTTCCAAGGGAGAAAAGGTGATGGTACACTTTACTTGTGTACTGTTAGCACGCAATCTTCAACTTGTACAATAGCTATGGAATTTGACAGTGCGGTGTGGCACTATCGGCATGGGCATATACCAGGTTTGAAACAAGTGGATTGAGAGTTCTGTGAAGATTGTGTTTATGGTAAACAAAAGAGGGTAAAATTTCAAAAAATGGGAAATGAAAGAAAAAATAAAAAACTTGACTTGGTTCATTCTGATGTTTGGGGTCCTACAAGCACACCATCACTTGGTGGCTCATTGTACTATGTAACATTCATAGACGATGCGACTAGGAAAACATGGGTTTATGTAATAAAGAATAAATCTGATGTGTTTTCCATATTTCAAAGGTGGAAATCCTTTGTGGAGAATGAAACAGGTACTAAAGTTAAATGCCTTATATCCGACAATGGAGGTGAATATTGCAGCTAAGCTTTTGAAAGCTTTTGTGCTAGCAATGGCATTCGAAGGCAAAAGACAACCCTAAGGACACCTCAAAAAAATGGAATTTTGGAAAGGATGAACATGACAATCATGGAGCGAGCATGAAGCATGCGGCTACATGCAGGCTTACCACTTGAGCTTTGGGTAGAAGCAGTAAGTACGTCTGTGTATTTGATCAACCGGTCACCCTCAATGACATTGGATGTGGGAGTTCCAAAGGAGGCATGGTTAGGTAAACCGATGAATTATTCATTCCTAAAAGTTTTTGGGTGTGAGGTTTTCATGCACAAAGATAGAAGCCTAAGGTCAAAGCTAGATGCAAAGTCCAAAAAGTGTTTCTTCATTGCTATGGAGAAGGTCACTTTGGGTATCGCCTATGGAATCTTGAAAATGGTAAAATCTTTAGAAGTTATTTTCAGCGAGCAAAATATGTACAAAGATTACTTGGAAAGAAAACAAACAAAAGAAATAGGTGATGAGTAAATGGAGCTTGAGGACGGTGAAGACTCAAGGAGTGAAAATGGTGACAATGTGCAACAACGTCAACCAAATGAGGAGCCTCAACCTATTCCCCGAAGATCCACAAGAGCAAGTAGACCTCCAGAAAGGTTTTTTCCTTCCTTCAACCATCTCTTGATCTCAGGTTCTGGAGAGCCAGAATCATATGAAGAAGCTAAGCATCATGAATCCAAAGAAGAATGGATGAAGATCATGCAGGTGGAGATGGACTCATTACATCCAACCAAGCATGGGAGTTGGTTGGATTGCCTAAACAAATGGGTGTATAAGCTAAAGGAAGAAGAAGGTGGGAAGAAAATGTGCAAGCCTAGACTTGTACATTTTCTTCCCACCTTCTTCTTCCTTTAGCTTATACACCCATTTGTTTTGAATTGCACTTCAAAACAAATGGGTGTATAAGCTAAAGAAAGAATAAGGTGGGAAGAAAATGTACAATTCTAGGCTTGTGGTAAAAGGGTTTTCTCAAAAGAAAGGTGTTGATTTCAATGAAATATTTTTTCTTGTTGTAAAAATGAACTCAATTAGGTTTGTCTTAAGCCTTGTGGTTGCTCATGATATAAATCTTGAGCAAATGGATGTAAATACGGCATTCCCTCAGGATGACTTAGAGGAGGAAATTTACATGCTTCAACCAAGGGGTATGAAGTAAAAGGTCTCCTACTTTTTAGCACACACACTTCCTCCTTCCCTCTCTTTGTTGCAAGTCCACTCCATAGCTACAAGGTAAACATTTTGCTACGCTCCAATTTGTGTTTCTGTGGTAATGTTTTTGTCCATTTTTGTGGAAATTTTGTAGTAATGTTTGTGTTCATTCCTGTCGGAATTTTATCCAAGAGATAAAATAGAGTGTTTCCATAAATTTTCTCTAAATGTAGATTGAACTTAAACACATTTCAACCCCAAGTCATTATTACACTCAAATTTCGTCTATTCATATCTAAATAGCCCCATCATGATGCTCAAAGCTCTTCCCATTACTACCCTAGCCTCCTCACTCTCACTAAGATCCATTACAATGTCCTCTAAACCCTTCCAAAAATCTATGTTTGAGGATCTAAGATGCCAGAGGGTAACCACGTGTAAACAATTATATGAAGCCTGGTCTATTGTCATGCCAAGGGCAATGCCCGGTGGTCAAGGACCATGCGAAAGGGGCGCGCTGCACGTGTGGATAGGGAATGAGGCCCAAGGGGGCTATTTAATGGGAGGTTGGGAGGTTCATTCTAGGCAGTCACTGCAAGGGCTTTACATTGGTATCACAGCTATTATTAGGAACTCAGGGTTGTGGACCTTCCCTTGCATGCCTTTTTCATGTTCATGCGGTGGAGAAGCGCTCTTGACAGGAGGGATCAAAGCCGGGTAGCGTGTGCAAGGCCTCTTGAGGCGACGGAAGAGGGTGTTTCAACTGAAGCCAAAAACCGCAAGGCTGGGTTTGATGGGTGCGCACCACCAAACCTGGCAATTCTCATCACACGGTCGAAGCCCAAAAAGATTCACACAGAGAGTTGATTCGTCTGCAAACTCTACGTGCTGCTCGTTGTAGTCACCATCGCTCGAACTTGAAGGGCATATTTTTGGTCGCCCGGCCGGAGGTTAAAATTGGGCCTTCAACTTACCAAGGGTGCGTGCCCACACTCGACCACATTGGACATAAAAAAGGACACCAAACACTGCATGCAAGGTGTCGCACCTCGGCCACAATCATCGACAAAGGACAAGTGAATTCATTAGCAAAAACAATTTTCTGCATAATTTTTTCATAAAAATTGGCGAATTGGAAACCGTATCAGTGAAGCGGTTGAATTAATGCAGTGGGATTTTGATGATAAGTTTTACATCTGATCGCTTCTCACGCACAATTTTTGTGCTTGTTTGATTGAGAAAAAGGGATTGTGCTTATCGCCATCAGGCTGGATTTTCAATTTTTTTGCCTCCGACGTACCAAGTCAATTAACACGGTTAATTGATTGTGATCACTGTGTTTTTTGGAGTCATCAGCACACACTTGAAGGGATGACCTTACCTAAAAATCATGTAATTAGCATGGCTAATTATCAATGATTTTCGATACCGACGACAGATACAACGGGTTTGCATCAAATCGTTTGGTATCTGAGTATTCTTCCTTTTATTTGCTAGCACCACACAAAACCGTCATGAATTCCTCGTTTGATTTTCCGGATTTGAAACTTTCTGAGAATCAATTTTTTGACTTTGAACTTCCTTCACGAGTGTCTACTCCTCCTCCTAGGAGTGTGCTTTACATTTTGGAGGATACTAGCAATCTAATCGGTGAAAAAGAGTACATTATAGGACATGACTTTCAAACGTTTGAAGAATGGCTTTGAAAATTGGTGGTTTGTGTCCAATTTCTTGCTACACAGGTGGATCACCTTATAGAGCTGGTCATCTCGTGCATCCCACAGGCTACCGTATCTACACCTGTGGCAGTTGTCGAGCTAGTCTCCGCCAAGGTGGCAAAGAGAAGACTTTTTTTTTTCCCAAGAAAAAGATCCTTCTATTAGTTACTGAAACTGCCCATAGGGCTACAACCACCTCTTCAAGAGAGGGTTACAACAACCATGGTGCAAGACTCTCTGAATGAAAAAACCAACATATGTACAATGGGGCTAAATCAAGAAATGGGGGGAGGGAAAAGCCACACAGGTGGTCGGTAGTGCCATCGGAGTACACCCTAGACCATGGTGTAGAAAGGCCCAGGATGCCAGAGTTGAAGGAAAGCCTCTCTGAACTCCCGCATGCGGTGGAAGCTGCCATGTAGTCCCTCGAGCTGGCCTCTGAGAGTGTTGATTAGTTCTAGACAAAAATCGCGAACAGTCTCTGCTACTGGTGGCACAAGGCGAGCCTCAAAGATGCGGAAGCAACGGACTCGCCAGATGAACCAGAGTGTGAAGCCACTAATGAGCTCCCAACACTCCTCTCTCTCACTGCAACACTTGTGTGGAGTAAGCTCTGTAGCAGGCTGGAGTGTAGGTCGCCCCTCCTGCATCACTATCATCCTGCTGGTGGAAGATAGCTCAACCTGAAGTGCCGGGCCCGTCAGGGTGTACCAAGCCGCTGCTCCCCAAGTGTACTGTCGAGCCATGGAGAGAGCAGGCATCAGCCTAAGAACTCGTAGCCACACCTGCTAGGTGAAGGGATAGTCCCAAAGACAGTGATGCTGACTCTCCACAAGATGGTCACAAGCTGCACATGCGGCCGAGAGACCACTATGCACTAGCCAGCTTCCAACTGCTGTAGCTCTTTGTGCGGCCGGCCACTGAAACAAGGTGACTCGCCTTGACTGTCTGGAGTCCCACAAACTCTCCGAGAAGGTTGCCAAGAGCTTAGCTATGAGACCCTCCTCTTGCCAATGAGGTGTTGCAGCGGGGCGCGCCTCTCTCTATGTGCTTCTAGTATATGACGTCCCAGTCGAGAAATGTACAGAAAGAACGGGACACTTGGGTGGTCTGCAGAAGAGAAAGGGTCCCTCCAGGGCCACTCACCAAGATCCCACTGTCCTCATGCCAGTGGAAAACACTCCCAAGCCCACAACCTCCAGTGTTTAGTCTCAAGAGCTGTTGGGTCAGGATCGATGACACAAGTCCTCCCACAGATACCCACTACTTGGATCCTCTGAAAATAGCACTCTGCCACCTGTGGGGCCTCTACTGCAACTCGCTCTAAGAATCCCCCACCCTGAAGCTCAAAGAAAAGGGATGAAACAGTCTCTGAGCAGGCCCTGAGTGAGATGAGAACCTCCAGTCGTGTGAAGGCTCTCATCCACCTGGGTGCTACTAGCTCGAGAGGCGTGAGCCACTCAGTTGGAACTTCCTCTAAGATTTCCTGGCACATGCTCTACACCCTCTCATGCCCTGTAGTAGCTGGAAACCCTGCACCTCCTCTGACAAGCCTGTGAACTCTAGCCAGTCACCTAAAAAGCACGCTAGACCCGCCGCCATGGGACCCCAAGAAACATGAGGCCGACTACCAACCAAGTGGCCTCTCTGAGTGCTAACCATGGGGTTCTAGACAAGGGACTGCCGTAGGCGCTCCTCCGTGCAAGTAGGTTGTCTCTACTCCAAGCCTCGCCACAAGAGCTCCCAAGATTGAAGCAAACTCACAGCGAAGCGGTCCTCCAGTCTCCTACTCAAACCAACTCTGCGCGTCTCTATGAAGATCCATCTGGTCGAAGGTTGCCAAGGGCCTCTTGCCTGAGGCATCCTAGCATGAAGCCGTTGTAGCAAGAACTCCTTCCAGGGATCCTCACCTTGAAGAAGTTCCTCTGACAATGAACTTCCCAAGAAGGGCTCTGCTCTAGTGTGTTGGGTCAATGATCCCTAGCCCTCCCTGTGAAAAAGGAAGAGTGATAACCTGCCAAGCCACTTTGGCTCAGGCTGTCTGAGTGTCACATCTTGACCAAAGGAAGTTCCTGATCAGCCTCTCTACCTGGATGATACAAGAACTCGAGAAGATCCAACAAGAAGTGATGTACCACATAGTCGCCAACAACACCTGGTTGGCCACTACTACTCTGCCAGCCAAAGAAAGTTGTGCTGAGCTCCAATGTAGCAACTTCCTCCTGATAGATAGGAGGAGGGGAGAAATTTGCTACTCGGGAGACAAGCACAAACCAACCTGGCAGCCCAAGTACCAAACTGCAGTCCCTGGGGTAATCCACCTAAAAGCCTCTCCTGGCATCCAATCGGGCACAGGAGCACTACCAATCAAGAAAGACAATGTCTTTCTCCAGTTGATCAATGCGCCCGATGCACAACAAAAGGTCTCTAGAGCTTGCTCACACCTTTGAAGGTTGGCCTCCTGGCCATCTAAGTACAAGGCTGAGTCATCGGCAAACTCAACGTCTAGTAGCTCATCGCCCCAAATAGGGAGTGCTAAGCCCCGTAGACCAACCTGCTGGGGTGACACCAAAAACCTGCTCATCACCTCCGCATAGAACAAAAAGAGGAAGGGTGCATAAAGCGATCACTTCTACCGCCTACCAAAAGTACCTGACTGTACAAAGCTGACACCTCTCTGATCCAAGCATTTGAGAAGCCCATCCTGCGTAGAGTGCCCTCTAGAAAGACCCAATCAACTCTGTCATATGACTTCTCAAAATCGAGAAGAAGAATCACTAAGTCCTCACCAGGGAGCCGTGCTAGGGCAGAAGCCTCCCAAAAATTAAAGATGTTGGCAAGGATACTGCGTTCCTTGACAAAACCGGTCTGAGTTCCATGTATAAGGCTCTCTAGAAGTGGATGAATCCTCAAACTCAGAGCCTTGGAAAGAATTTTGTAGGCTGAGTTGAGTATGGTGATGGGGTGCCACTGTCGAATCTCATCCAAGAAGCGCCCCTCCTTGGGAATGAGGTAGATCAGGCCCTCACTCATGCTATCAGGCATCACTCCTGTGTGCAAAATGTATTGAAAATCACTACAGAGATCTGAGCTAAGCAGGTCCCAGTACTCCAAGAAAAAAATGGGAGTCAGCCCATCCTCACCTGGACAGCTACCATGGGGGAGGGCCCTAAGATCCGTGTGAAGCTCCTCAAGATGAAGTGGCAGCTCAAACCTCTAACACATCTCCTCAGTCACAAGACAAGGCATATGTGCCCATGACCTTGGCATGTGAATGCCGAGGTCCCACTGCCTCAAAGAAAGCACCAGTCACTCTGTCACTCATCTTGGTCCACTAAGATGCCTGTTGGTGGAAAGCAAACTCATGTTGCCTCTCCTCTATGCTAGCAAGCTCATGTTGAGCCTGATGTAGCCACTCCTCCAACCAAGGACTATCTAGATGCTGATCTTGCATCCTCTATAACCAAGCAATGCCCCATCTGAGACGCTGCTTCTCCTCTCTCGCTGCAGCCCGATGAGCCAGAGACTCATGGAGAAAGAAACGACTAATATGAGCTAATCCTGAGGCCACTCTGTCAGCAAGAGAATCTTGCCTGTCCAAGGTCTCTATCCAGAGAGCCTCTACTCACTCTCTCAGTGCAGAGTCCAACAAGACCCTCTCTGGGATGCGAAGCATCGTGCTCCCACTCCTCTGCCTGTCTGCCACTATGAGGACCACTGATGCATGGTCCGAGAAGGAAGTCCCTACCAGATTGCCAACTGTCCCTCCCAAGTCACTGAAATGGTCACTAGTGTAGAAGCGATCTATCCACGATAGATTCACTCCTTCCACTCTGCGGTCCGAACGAGAGAAGGCAAGACTGTCTGGGGCCTCACAAAACTAGAGTGCTGCCAAACATCCGAGACCCTCAGAGTCATACAAAACCTCTCCCAAGCTGCCAGCTCAACTCCATGCACAGTAGCATGGCTACCACCAATCCTGTCAGAAGGGTCCTCAACCATGTTGAAGTCCCCTCCTATGCACCAATGTTCTGCCTGCCGTAGAGACTCAACTATCTGTGATCCAAAAATCTTCTTGAGCACTCGCCACATTGGGCACATAGATGTTCAGGAAGCCCACAAGGCGACCCTGAACCTACATAGTAATCCACTGAGCCCTGCCTGACAAAATAATCCCTCTGCCCATAATGGCCTGCTGCAAGGAGTCCGCAATAGTCATACATACCCCACCCTAGATGCCTCCAAGTCCAAAAGCAATTGACCAAAAAGTATCATATCGTCCACGCAAGAGCTGATCACAATGTCTAATGCGGCTCTCACATAGATGGTGCTCCTGAAGCATAAGGATATCAATCTCTTCTCCCACAAGGCAGCGCTGAAGCTCGTGACGCAATCGACCCCGCTGATGCTAAAACTGGGGTCCACCTAGTCCCTGCACGTTCCATGAGACGATCCTCATGGGGTGCAAGAGAGAGCAGATGCTGCCGCAGCAGCTAGACGGGCTATCTTCGAGGCTAGCTTGGATGGGGAGTAATCCGCATCCGAGCATCCTCTAGATAGCCGTGATTGCAACGAGTACCTCGCCCAAGCCCAAGCAGAGCAGCCGTATGTAAAGCAACCTCCTCTGTCCAGGAGTCCTCATTAATGTATACATAGCATGGCAAGCACTGTGTATCGACAAAGAAGTAAGACACAATGTGTCTACATCCTGTTGTATCTAGAGGTGTCACCACAAACTTGGCCAATGGCCACAAAGTCTGAAGCAGGTCTATAACTCCTAGTTCTCCCATGTGGTGAGAGAACTCTAGGACCTGTGTGTCCAACCATCCCAACCCTGAGTCGAGGGTCCACTTAGTCTGGTGCTTGCCGCAAAGGGGAAAGGAGAAGCCAACTGCTGAGTCCAAGGACTCTGTCCCCCTAGTTGCAAGGAACAGAACATGGACCCTGAAGAAGGCTACCTCATGGTCTGTTGAGGGGTTGCCAAGAAAATGAGTAAAGTCGTAGTCGAAGAAGTCCCATTGACGCCGGATGTCAATGCTCGTCATACCATGAGGGATATGTTGAGATGTCGAGCTCTACATCTTGAGCTGGCATCCACTACGGGTCTTGGCGGCTTACGACATTTACTCACTGGCGTGCTAGGTGACCGACACGGAGGATCTCTGCCAGTGATTCTACAACTGGACTTCACTTATAGTGCCAGCCTAGTACGCTTCTAGCGAGTTCACACTTAGTGACCGCATGTACATATGTGCTACTTTTCAGTTTTAGCACTTAGTCATTTTGTACTCTCTTATCTGTGCGAAGAAGAAGAAGCTTTCCATCTCTGTGTGCTTTGTGCTTATCTTGTGTAGATCTCTTGCATCCTCATTCTTTGCATGGTATCAGAGCCCGGTGCAGGCAAGAGAGGCTAAGAGAGCAAGAGCATCACAATCTCTTCGTTCGCAATCCATGACCAGATGCCGAAGTTTAGGGGTTTTTCGTACAAGTTTCTGAACAGGTCTCCAAAGTGTAGTACACAGAGATTTATTGTACAAGTAGAGTGGTTGTATGTACGTTTGATTGTGGACACTCGTTGAGTGTAGAAAGCGTTACAGGTACCACGATAGCAGGTTCAACAGATTTGCAGGTTTTTGCAGATTGCAGCTATTTTGTCTTAGTGCTTCAAGATGTCTGACGGTTTCAGTCAGATTGTTACTGAGAAGCTTGAGAAAAATAGCTATCCTGCATGGAAGTTCAGAATAACTAATTTCCTAAAAGGAAAAGGTTATTGGGACTATGTAGAAGGAGACAATGAAAAGGAACCAGAGATTCCTGAGGAAAATGCTACAGCAGAACAAAGGAAATCTTTGAGGGACTGGCAACAAGGCCAGAGCAAAGTGATGTATTGGCTTTCTATGAGCATCACAGATGGCATGATGGGCTATCTACAGGATGCTGAAACCCCCGCCATTGCATGGAAAAACTTAGGTAGAGTGTTCGAGGTGAACACCAAGACCAGGAAGCTTCAACTAAAGTCGGATCTAATCAGGTTAAGAGGAACAACCTTCCCATCAATGATTATGCTTTGAAGATCAAGAGTATCATTGAGGCTCTTGGATCTATTAAAGTCTTAGTGGAAGACAATGACATTGTCTGTGCCTGCTTGGATGGTCTAGGAGATGAGTATGTACATTTCAGGTCTTCCATGAATACAAGAGACGAAATCCCCGTGTTCCAAGATTTGATTTCGATGCTTATTCTTGAGGAGAAGAACCTTGGTCTTGACACGTCTTCTTCTCGTGGCAGAAATAGGTCTGAACAAGCCTTCTATTCTAACTCCAACAGAGGTAGAGGTAGAGGTCGTGGTCGAGGCCCAAGTGGTTGCAGGGGCCAATTTCAAGAAGGTCAATCAAATCAAAACAATACAGGTGGCAGGGGAAACCAGTCTCAAGGGAGGAGGAGTCAAAGAGGTCGTGGTGCAGGATCAAGCAGGTAGCAACATACTGCAGATAGCAGAGAATGTTGGACTTGTGGTGAGAGAGGTCACATGTCACGTGACTGTCCAAAGGGAAAAGCAAGTGGAAAGAGAGAATAGGGCAACTATGCATCTCCTAGCAGAGATACATATGACATAAAAAACAAGCGCATGTTTGTTATGCAGCATGTAATGAATACAATGACTGCAGCGAATTCCACCCAAGATGATGTTTGGTATGTGGATTCAGGTGCCTCTAATCACATGACGTCTCGTGGAGAGTGGTTTAGAGATATGCGCAAACCAGATGTGTCAGGCTATGTGCAGACAGGAGATGACACAGCTCACCCCATTGCTCATGTAGGGCACATACCTCTAAATACGAAGAGTGGGAAATCAAAGTACTTAGCAGATGTACTTCATGTACCAAACATTACAAAGAATCTTGTTTCTGTTGGACAAATGGTTGAGCAGGGTTTGCAGGTTTGCTTCAATCCGAATGGCTGTTATGTAGAAGATTTCCAGAATGGTTGTAAGCTGATCACAGAGGGCAAATGTGTGGGCAGAATGTAGACATGCCTGAGGTAAAAGCTGAATTATTTGCACAGGGCACAGGTGTTGTGGATGATGTTGACATTTGGCACAAACGCATTGGCCATGTCAATGAGCAGAGATTGCGCAGAATGCAATCAAAACAGATTGTAAAAGGTTTGCCCAAATTCAAGGTGGATGGTATGCATAAAGTGTGTGCAGCATGCTAGTTTGGAAAACAGTCAAAGGGCTCATTTCCACATGAGCGCAATGTATGTAAAAATCCACTTGAGGTGGTGCAAACAGATGTTTGGGGTCCAACCGATACTGCAAGTATACATGGTTGTAGGTATTATGTCTCTTTCATTGATGACCATACAAGGAAAGTATGGGTCTACTTCATGCGTAACAAAAGTGAAGTGTTTGGTCACTTTCAGGACTTCAAAGTCATGATTGAGAAGGAGACAGATATGCAAATCAAGACATTGAGGTCAGATGGAGGGGGAGAGTACTTCTCCAATGATTTTTCAGATTTTCTGCGAATGCATGGTATACGCAGGCAGTTTACATGCAGATATACTCCATAGCAGAATGGGGTCGCAGAAAGGAAAAATAGGCACATTGCAGAGGTTGCACATGCATTGATGAATGAGAAGAACACGCCTCATCATTTCTGGGCTGAAGCTGTAAAAACAGCTGTGTACATTATGAACAAGACGCCTACAGCTGCGGTGCATGATGTAACGCATGAGGAAAAGTTTATAGGTACAAAGCCTGATTTGGCACACTTGAAAGTGTTTGGCTGCATAGCTTACGTGCATGTACCAGATGAGCTGCGTAGGAAATTGGATCCTAAAGCAGAGAAATGTATTCTTGTGGGATATTCCCTTGAACAAAAGAGGGACAGGTGCTACAATCCTACTACACGAGAATTATGAGTGAGCAGAGATGTACTCTTTGATGAGATGAGCAGCTGGTACAGTAATGCACATGGCACTATTGGGGCTGATGTAAAAGATGATGTGGTTGTACAAAATGTGAGGCCACAGTCACAAGTTTTGAGTGGACCACAAGAGTCCTCTTCTCGTGGCTCTGTTGAGAAGCCATGGAATGGTAGGCTACGTACGCAGGTCACTCCACCAGCAGGTACAGGGAATGTATCACGAAAAGGAAAGGAAAAGTTTGATGAACCTCTCGTTATGACTGATGCATCATTAGGTTTTTCACATGTAGACATGGATTCAGATGGTTTTGAACAAAGTCTTGATGAGGAATTTGGAATTCCGGCTGTCAGGACACCTTGTGTAAGGAAAGTACAAGAAGATTCTAGAGGGAAAACGAGTGACCCAGGACCGCGCATATCTAACAGAGTCAGAAATCCAGTTCAGAAATTGACTTATGATGGGTATCTAGTGCATCACCAAGCCTACATGGCTAAGGTGATACAGGATGTGGAGCCCACATGTTTTGAGGATGGAGTTGGAAATGTGCATTGGGATGATGCAATGAATGAATAGATGGCTGCATTGGAAGCAAACGACACATGGGAGTTGGTGCCATTGCCAAGTGGCAAGAAAGTTATTGGCTGTAAATGGGTGTATAAAACTAAGCATAAGGCTGATGGTAACATTGAGCGTCACAAGGAAAGGTTGGTCGCAAAGGGTTATGCATAGACATATGGCATAGACTATGACGAGACCTTTACTCCAGTGGCAAAGATGACGACTGTGAGAGCTTTCATAGAAGTGGTTGCATCTAGAGGATTGATTATGCATCAAATGGATGTAAAGAATGCCTTCTTGAATGGTGAGTTGCAAGAGGAAGTGTATATGGATCAGCCACCTGGTAATGTCGATCCAGGTTACCCAGATTATGTATGCAGACTTCTCAAAGCTTTGTATGGTTTGAAGCAGGGCTCTAGAGCATGGTATGATAGGATTGCCAAGTATCTTGTCGGTATTGGGTTTAGGAGAGCTCATGCTGATCATTCACTCTATGTACGTGAGAGTGATGTGGGGATTGTGGTCATTACCATATATGTAGATGACCTTATTATTGTGGGTGACAATGCTATGGAGATTGACCATGTGAAGGGTCTTCTTGAACAGGAGTTTGAAATGAAAGATTTGTGCGAGTTGCGCTACTTTCTTGGCATTGAGGTGATTAGGACTCCAGAGGGTGTATGGCTGTCACAGAGACAATATGCTTTGGACATGTTGTCAAAGTATGGTATGGCTGATTGTAAGCCAATTTCTATTCCCTTGGATGTGAATGCAAAGCTGAGTGCAGAGAAGGGTGATGTTGTTGAGGATGTCAAGATGTACAAGAAGATTGTGGGTAGTCTAATCTACTTGACTATCACCAGGCCAGACTTGAGCTACATAGTAGGCTTGGAGAGTCAGTTCATGCAGCTTCCGAGGAAGCCACATTTGGATGGAGTACGACGCACACTTTGGTATGTGCAAGGGACTCTTGACTACGCATTGTTCTATGCAGCAGATGTGCCATTAGCATTGTATGGGTATACAGATGCAGATTGGGCAGGTAGCATTGTTGATAAGAGATCTACGAGTGGCTTCATGTTCTCTTTTGGGAGTGTTGTTGTTACTTGGAGCAGCAAAAAGCAGCCTATGGTTGCTTTATCGAGCACAGAGGCCGAGTACAGAGGTGCAGCAGTTGCGGCGTGCGAGGTAGCTTGCCTACGCACATTACTTGAGGACTTAGGAGTGCATGTGGACTAGCAGATTGTCATCCATTGTGACAACCTCAGCAGCATGCAGTTGGCTAGGAACCCAGTATTCCATGCCAGGATCAAGCACATAGAGGTCCATTACCACTACGTTCGAGAGTGAGTGTTGGCAGGCGACATCGACTTGGTCTACGTCAGCACAGAGGAGCAGATAGCGGATATCTTTACCAAGGCCCTTGGAGCTGAGAAGCTCCGAAGTTTCTGGACTATGCTTGGACTTTGCAACATGCAGAGCTCGAGGGGGAGTGGTGAGATGTCGAGCTCTACATCTTGAGCTGGCGTCCACTACGGGTCTTGGTGGCTTACAGCATTTACTCACTGGCACATTAGGTGACGGACATGGAGGATCTCTGCCAGTGATTCTATAGTTGGACTACAATTATAGTGCCAGCCTAGTACGCTTCTAGCGAGTTCACACTTAGTGACCGCATGTACATATGTGCTACTTTTCAGTTTTAGCACTTAGTCATTTTGTACTCTCTTTTTTGTGCGAAGAAGAAGAAGCTTTCCATCTCTGTGTGCTTTGTGCTTATCTTGTGTAGCTCTCTTGCATCCTCATTCTTTACAGGATAGCTGCAAGGGGAGATGTCTGTACCTGTAGAGGGGGACGCAAGAAAGGCTGTCTCTTTCTCGCCAAGCGACTCATGGCATAGGCGTTGCCAAGAGATCTCGTAGCAGCCGGAGAAGGCCCTACCCCCTAGGTCGATTGTGGAACTGAAGCGGGAGGGGGGGAGAGGGAGCAGGGGAGAGCGATGGAGAAGAAGGTCGGTGGGGAGCGGTGTAGAGGTAGAGGGGTGGGGGGAAGAGGTGGCGGAAGCAGGAGGCGGAGGGGAGGATGATGAGAAGGGGGGGAACTCTGGGGGGGGGAGGGGCTGTCAAGGGTGAAGCTGGGGTGGGGGCTGGATCAGGGACCTCATCCTGCTCAAGATGAATAAATCAGTTCCCCGTGGGAACCCATTGCTACTGAGTAGGGGCCTGAGGACCACTCTGAGTGCCAAGCTGTCGCCACAGACCTATTGCCATCCCTCCTCCACTAGAGCCCCAGGCTCAGAGGGTGGATCTGCATGTGTGCATTGTGTCTTTGTCTATGGCTATTGTCTAGTCCTTGCAGGCTAGGGCTGAGTTTGTGGTGTAGGTCGAGGCCTCCTCCGTGGACAGGCCTTCGCTAGATGGCCCGTCTGTCAACAAATGAAGCACTGGTTCAAGAGGCCCGAATACTCCACACTCTGTCTAAACCAACCCCCACTCACCCGAGGCAGAAGAATAACCTTCGGGAGCATGTGAGTGTCTCTGACCAAAACGGGAACTGAGGGAATGCCAGCCGCCTTGGCAGCTACTACTGAGGTTTTTGTGCAAAGTTTCTCGAGGACAGTCCCAATGGCAGAGCCGATCCTGGACAAAAGTTGTAAGTACTTCCTCCGCAAACCCGAAAAGTAGATAGAGATGGGGATGTCTGCCTCCTTTACTAGAACATCCAAAGTAGGGTCGAAACCATGTCTCCACTGTCGAAAGTGGGCTTGTGCTGCTTGGATGGCCAATGGACTCATGGCGATGACCTTGGACGCCATCTCGGAGGTCTCAAGCTCTATATGATAATAACTCATTCGAGTATTTGTACGTCCAAGATCTTGCCCACCTCTACGAGAAGGAGGGCCTGGAGAAGGTCACGCAGCTCTCCTCTGCTAGGTCGAGTGCCAAGAATCTTGTAGATGACAGAAGTTGCCTGCAAGCGCTCTACCTCTGCGGCTAGGCTCGCTTGCTCTGTCGTTGAAAGAGCAAGTCAAATGGTGGGCTCAGCGGGGTCGGGCGAGGGGGCTTCGGACGAGTCCCTCTGTGGCAAAGCTAGAGCCTCCATCTGTGTCTACTATTGTGGCAAAGAAGCAAACGGAGAAAAGACTCTGCAACCGAACGCGCCAAGCATTGTCCAAAGAAACAATGCTGTCAGAGCCAATTGCAGGAGTCTTTGGGAAAGAGGAAGATTGGGGGGTGGGGGGGGGGGAAGCGGATAAGGTGAGCAAGGGTGCAGGAACTCAAGTGGCAGCGGGCGGGGGGATGGCGACGCGAAAGGGGCAGCGGGCAACACGCGGGGTGGTGGTGGTGCGAGAGGGCAGCAGGCAAGGGTGGGGCAGCGCGAGAGGGGGCAGAGGCGGGTAAATCAGCACGTAGCACGGGGGCAGGCAGGCTGGGCTACCACGCACGAGGACAGGTAGGGGTGGAGGCAGCGCGAGGGTAGCGATGGGGGGGGGCAGCGATGGCGCAACAAGGGGAGAGGGGGGCGTTAGCACTAGCGAGCACCATCGCCAAGGTTAATTAGCCGTGGCAAAGTGGAGACTTTCCACAATAGACTTTCAGAAAGCCAAATTGCAGAAGTTATGTTTCAATTGTATGGGACAACATCAACGGAAACATTGTCCCCATGCACTGGATTCTTAGGCCTTTTTGATGGATTTTACGGCTAAGTATTGAATAAATTTCTTGCATGCTCTTTAGTGGTTATCTCCTCTTTTGGTTAGTTGTATATGATACAATACCTTGCTGAGTATAGCATATTCAGTCAAGATATAATACATAATGGTTTCTTTCTTTAAGCAATTTTGGCACGGTTGATTCCTCTCCCTCTGGACACATGTGTGCCAACAGGAGCATATATTCACTATGAGCACCAGCGCTACATGAGCAATAATTTGAATCATGGCTTCTTTTATCACATTTTGGCTCATGGTTTCCACGGGTTTAGAATATGCTAAATAGCAGGTTTTTGCGTCATAAGACACTGTATATGGTGCATGTAACGACATCTTTTTTGTACCAGATGAGCCAAAGTGCAAAGATTTTTTTCAAACTCAATACACTTGCCACAGCTAGGCAACCAACATACACAATTTTAATTTTAATTTTACGTTGTCAAAACGATTGCCTATTATACTCAACAAAGTGCTTTAACAATTTACTTATGAGAATGGAAAATTGAGATGTATGCTTGGCCGATAGTGCAAGTCACTGGGTCAATTGGTAGAGCCCGTCAATGTCACCCAGGGCTTACACCTCCGCATCCATGGCATGCCAACCATATTGGTATAATCCCATATCATTCTTATTCTACTTCGCTATAACACTAAATCCTCTGTCAAGGACAAGGTAAGTAACTGACATCTTAAAACATTTTTTATGTTATTCACAAGCAAAGTGCCGCATTACAAGTTACCCTGATACAGTCACGATCACAAACACGGTCAGTGGGTCAAGATGTGACTTCTGGTACCTCTCTCTACAAGGGCGTGGTACAAGTGCACAGTTGTACGCTTATAGGATAAGCTAAACCTCTCTCTCCAAGGGCGTGTAGTTGTACGCTTATAGGATAAAACAAAGATAAGGTTTGGCATACAACACATTCGCATAAGGGGTTTTCCTCAGCGCCGCATTCTCTCTCTCTCTCTCTCTCTCTCTCTCTCTCTCTCTCTCTCTCTCTCTCTCTCCAATTTCTACGCGGGAAAGGTGAAACTAGGCATGATTTTCTTGAAGTCTTTCTATGTTAATATGGTAATAGGAAGGGCTAAGAGACATCTATTGCTACCTATTTTGGAAGGCTAAGATCCATCTATTGGTAATCTATAGTGATTGCTTTCAAGATCAAAAAATTTATATTTAGTTGAATGACCATCCTTTATAATGGACAAGCAAGAGTCTTGCCATTAGTGATTTTTGGACATTATTTTTGTACGCCACACTTTCTGTGTGACAGTCAAGTTGAGTTTTTGGACGTCTTAAACTCGTAAGGGCTTATCTCTACCAAGGTGTATGGATGAAGCCAGCATTTCAGATTGCACGACTACTCACAAACACCTCAGATTATCAGTTTTTGGGTGTGAAAAAGCTCTAGTTGTGCATACAACTCCAATTTTAGTGGAGCTCCTATTAGCACTAAGAGTGCCTATATGAGTACATTTTTGGGGTAAGACCCACCTCGTGATTACTAAATCACTTAGTAGGGTTGATGGTCAATTGTTGGCCTTCACCTCTACATTTTCAAGGAAAGATGTCCACAAACTGCCAACGGGTAGTGAAAAAGTTTCAACTTCCAAGAGAATGTACTGCCACGGGCCAACTCAAGGGGACATAGGCCAAGGGCCGACTGCTAGTAGAGCAATTTTCCTACAAAGTTTTGGATTGCAAACACAACCCCAAGGTTACCTGTGCAATATTATTTGCATTTCACTTCATGTTCCTAGGCCTTTGCAGGCGGGCAAATTGGGCAGGTGCTCTTCACTCTAGATAATTGAACACTATGTTTAACGTATAGGTACACATCTATTTTGGTTTTGTTTCTTTTGGTTTGCTTTTCTACGTAGGATGCATACACTATGTTTGCTCTTTTGGGAAATAACAAGGTCATGTAAGAGCCAAGAATTTTGGGCCATTGTGTCCAAAATATCTTTTTTGCATTATGTAGTTATAGACCCACTTGTAGGGTTTATCTAGCACATGTTGTCACATGTGATACAACATGGTCTAGGGACTCAAGCAGTTTGGTTTATCTAGTGTGGAGCAAGGCTAATGAGGGTCCCTCTCACTCTCGTTGTAGTGTTTGCAATTATCTCCACACACAAGTCTATCTTGTACTTCAAGGATGTTCTTTTTTAGACATCCTTACATGAGACATATTCCACATGTGGAGAATATGAGTCTCTCGACTGACACTGGTGCCTACTATTTCAAGTATGTGTCTAGGTGCTGGTCAAATTTGTTTTCTAGACCATTTTCAACAAGACGTATCAGGAGCAATTTTGGTGGCCAGAAATTGTCAGATACTTAGAATGACTTGTTATGGTACAAGTGCAACTAAACAACAATACAGATGGTTTTTTATACACATAGCAAGGCTATGAGTTGTTAATGAAAATATTTCATTGTTTGTACCTAGAAGTGATTAGTGTCACCTTCTATTATGGTTCAAACGTTTCCGCAAGGCTTGCAAATGATTGCAACAGAAAGTATTTAGTTTCTTTTCAGAATTATTTACATTCGTCTTTAATGTGTGCTAGGAGCATCACATTCACCATAAGTATTGGCAAGGATGATCCTGGATATATAGGTTTAGACTGTCTTTTGCTAAATGCATGCACACTAGGTGTTATGGGCCTTAGTGTTTAGCAACGACTGCATATTCATCACATTAGTTTCTTATGAAGCATTTTGCACACTATGTGCAGTATCTCTATGCACTTACTTTTGGGTCTACCAACCACCAATAGAGGTCATGGCTCGGTTTGGGTGCTTGTGGATTTTTCATGTTAACCAAGATGGTTATTCAAGACATTGTTGTTTGCTCAACAATGCTGTATGATATTGTGCTCCTCGTTTACCAGTCATCTGGGAAGACTGTCTATAAACCATGGGGGAAAACACCTTAGTATTGTCCATTATCCAAGGAGGATAGACAGATTCCAAAGTGTAATATTGTGCTAAAGGATACGCACTGTGTGTATGTTAGCACCAAGCAATCCAATTAGTAAGAATTTATTGCTCTACTTAGAGTTTTCTTATCATAAGTGAAAGCATGTTTGCGACTAAGTTTAGTCACTTCATGTATAATTCAGGTTCTCAACCTTGAACACTAGCTATGGTGGGGTTGTTTACTAATACGATCAGATAACAAGTCACGCACTTAAATGCGGCTAATGAGTTACATCAGTAAGTTACTTTCATGGAAAGTGAAAAGAGGTACACTTTTTTGTGATAACTCATTTAGCATACTCAATTGAGTTCTAAAGGAATTTTACATGCTATATTATCTATGAGACGGTTACATCAAGGCGGCTGCAACAAGACAACAATATGGAAAATCAAGATGTTACTCTTGGTTTCATTGAACCTCCTATTGAACCGTGTTTCGATCAAGCAAACAACTGGATCCGTATAGAATGCCACTATGGAAAACATTAGTGTATCATAACTCTTGTTTTTGCGGGCAAAAATGCTTAGGGGGGGTAATGTCATGCCAAAGGCAATTCCCAGTGGTCAATCACTATTAGATAAAATAGAATCAATAAAGAATACATTAAAACATAAGAACTACTCTTTACAAGTGTTATAACTAATAAAAAAAGGCACTCAGATACAAGACGTTGTCGGAATGTGTGTGGTCTAGCTGGGAAGGTGCAAAACCTCTGGCTGTGAGAGTTTGTGATGAGAGTCACAAACACTTTGTGAAAAGTGTTTGTGGAGAATCACCAACCCTCTTTCTAAGGGGTGACTGAAAATCTAAGAGCGTTCGTGACAGCAAAGTCACAAACCCTCTTTCCTATCGTGCTTGGAGTCTGCTTGTTTTCGTAGTCGAGATTATGATGAGAGGAGAACCAAATCACATTCAATTTCTCTTTGAATGACCATTTAAAAACACTAAAGTTTCAGCCATGAAACCTCAATGCTCATACAAGAACAATTCTCAATCAAAACCCAAACCTCTTTCATGGTATCATGTAGCCTCGCCCCCAATTGCATAGTCGTAACATCAAGCAGTTGAAAGCAATGCTTGGGCTTCCACCTTCACAAAGACAATTTTCTAATTTTTCAGAGATTTATGAGCTTCTAAAGTGAATTCCATACACCATTATGATAAGGGGAACCCTAACTCACTCCCTCACAAGCTCAGATACAAGATTGCGAGAAGAGGCGGGACTACAGCACACATAGATTGGGCAACCATGGAAGCTATTGAATAGTAGTGAAAAATTGCAGGTTTTTTCTGTAAAAAGCAGCCCTCTCTCTCTTACCTAACGGGATTTTCAAGTGATGTGTCAATTTTTGGGCCATTTTGCCACTTTGGACCAAAACTAGGTCATTTCAGCTCATTTTTGACCCAAAAAAATGCCATTTTTGATGCGGAAAATCCCAAACGGAGTAAAGAAAATCGCTAAATTTGTGGGATCACTCGCATAAGCATATAAAAGGCATAGATAAGCATCATTTTTCATCAATATACCATTTTGGGTCACTTTCCATGCAATTTTGCAACAACGCCTATTAGCTGCTATTTTTGGTAGTTTTTGCTCGCATCAGTCTTTATAGGCGAGATGAGTGCGCCACCATGAAAAAATTGGACTATGTACATTGTCAAACCAAATTAAGCATCTTATCAAGTGGAAAAGCACGCAAATGCGCCACATCCAGGGCCACGACTCCCCGGATAGGTATGTACATGGTAATGACCGCAGTAGACGCTTCAACATATATCACAATATGTACATGATTGCTTTTATTTGCATACATCGAGAAGTGTCAAGCGTGAGGTGAATGTTTTTATTTCACACTATATACGTGCCATGGCACGACATCCACCCCCTTTGAACTTGCACATCCTCCTGCATGTGCAAACATTTTCCCTATGTAGGTTTAATCTTCATTAAGATCCACAGCTATTTGGATGTCATTTTCATCTTCTGCAAAGTCTAGAAGATCACGCTCCGCTTCTTCATCCTCATCCGTAGCAATGTCATTAGGTTCTTCATCAATCATCTTGTTGTGAATCAAAAGGATCATTATCATGTCTCCTCTTGAACATCTTGATTCTTTTGCCTGCTATGGGAATTTTAAGCTCTGCTCCATTGAGCTCCCTCAAAGTATATGTAGCATTTCCATGAACATGTTTGACAACATAGGGACCAAACCACCTTTTTGCAAGTTTTATTTGTGTGGTGTGATGGTTGTCAAGGCTACTATCATACATTAGGACCCAATCACCCTCTTCAATAGGCTTTGGTTGAAGCCTATGTCTTTCTTCAAACCTATCTTTATTCTTTAGTCTTGCATTCTTCAATCGAGCTTTTGCAATGTCTATGTCTTCCTGTCTTCTATCCAATTTCTTTATGCGCAAAGCAAGTAGATTTTCCCTACTTACACCATCTTCCCAAGGTAACATGTTCCAAGTAGGAACTACATCCTCAATTGGCATGACTGGATTCTGACCATATATCAACTCAGTAGGCATGTAACTAGTCACTGAGCTATGAGTTGTACAATCAGCCCATAAAGCATATGGTAGCAACCTTGGCCATTCACGCATTCTACCTTTGCATGCCTTAGACAAAGCTTTGACAATAGGAGGATGTCCTCTTTAATTTTTCCCATTTCCCTCTGGATTATACGCACAAATCAGGGCTAGCTTGATACCAATTCTCATAAAGAAATCCCTTGCTTCATCTGCATCTAGCTCACCTCTATCAGCAACTATCTTTCCCACACAGCCATAGCGGCAAATTACATCTTCAGGCAAAAATTTACAAACAGCCTCTGTAGTTTTTGTCCTCAATGCACGCCCTTCCACTTGGTTTGTAAAGTCTTCTCGTGCAAGTACCAAGTATCTCATCTACCAAAGTCCTAAAGGCATTGTGACTAGATCAACAATCCATTTATAGTGCATGGCTAATGGGTATGTAGGATGCAATCCATCACGATGGAGTACATTGGAATACATTTGTCATGTGACACAAGACTCCACAAAATCTGCTACATCCTTATACATTCCTTTCCACCAATATCTCTTTTTCACTTTGAAAAAAGTAGCCCATACATCTCGATGTCCAGCATATAGGCTTTCATGAAGCTCTTTGATAAATTTGAGCTGAGTAGGCCTATCACATACTACTCGTAATGGAGTCCCATCTCTTCTTTTAGGATGTTTCCATAAGTAGCCATCCCTCAAGAAGAATCCATATGCTTTCTTTCTGATCCTTTTGAATTCTGATTGAGTCCAATTATCTTGCTTTTGTGAAGTACTCAGGTAGGGACCTATGAGCAATCATTCATCCTCATAGAACTCCTCTGAAAAGGACTCAAGTGAAGATACAATGCATATATCATCACACTTTGCATGAGAAATTGTGTAGAATTTTGTGCCCACATCTTCTTCCTCATCTTCATACCTTGCCCTTGAAAGCATATATGCCATTGCATTATCTTTTCCTGCAATGTGATTCAATTCTGGGTTGAAGGACTTTATATAAGAAATCCACCTAAGCATAGCAATATCAGGAGTAGAGCAGCTTGCAATCATCCCTAGAAGTGGTATGCAATCAATCTCCACAACTACAGATGCTCCAATGAAATACTCTTTGTCACACTTTAATGATGTAACCACCCTCCATAACTTCCTTTTTACCTGTGGATATGCTCTTTGGCGAGAGCTTAGAACCTTGGCCCCAAACCTCACCACATACATGTGTTTCTCTTCATTGTCTTGTCCTATTGCCCATCCAATTCGCGTTGGACTAGTGTCCATTGTCACAATCACTAGTCTTCCACACTCATAGTCAATCTTCCTCAAAGTTGGTGAAGACAACAAAAATTGCTTCAACTTTTACATTTACATTATTCCATTGAGACCTTTGGTTCTTCCTTAACAATTGATAAAGAGGATCTGCGACATGTGCATAATGTGGAATCCACATGAGATAGAAAACACATGCACCTAGAAAACTTCTCACCTCGGTGATAATTCCTTCATCCTCTGTATTGCATCCACTTTAGTTGGACAAGGTCGACGGCCATGAGGATTACAAAGATGTCCCACTATCAATATTTCTTCAACCCCAAACACTGGCTTTTGCCCAGATAATGTAAGGTTCACTTCTTCCAGCCTTGTTAAAATTCTATCACAATCATTGATGTGGTTTGCTACATATTTACGATACCCCCTCAAATCCAGAGCCGCGTTTTTTTTAGCTAAGTCGCATCCTTTGATTGGAATGTCATCAAGAAAAGGCATTGTAATTTGAGGTATGAAGTCACGAAGGACTTTGTTCATACCGTTCATCATGTGCGCAACTGATTTGGTTGCTCCCTGCGGTAAAGTGCACATCCTTACCAAACCCAAGGTTGTTCTCATGGTAGTCACGTCCCTGCTTTCTATTGCTAGTTGGAACTGATCATACCCTGAGTACAGATCCCCCATAGAATATATTTCCCTTCCTGCAAATGCTTCCGCAAACTCATCTACAATTGGCCCTGTACCCATATTCCTGATTGTGACTTTGTTGATAGGCTACATGTCTTGGATGAAGCATAGAGCTCCATTTTTCTTTGGTACTGTGAACCATCTGCTTGAGTAGGGGGCACATGAAGGTTCCAAAATCCCCATATTTATCTTTTCATTGAGTAAATCTATAAGCTTTAGCAAGAGTGCTTTTGGCACTAGAATTGGTCGTAGATTCCAAGGCACATGAGATACAGTGAATATTACCATTGGTTTGACTATAGATGGATCCGCACACCCTATCTCATGCGGCTCAAATGCAAAATCTTTTCCATGTCTGGAGAGTGTCTGTTCAAAGCATTTTCTTTCAATCTCTGTCAAGGAGTCTTTGCCTCCAATTTTTAACATCTTCAATGACTCTTGCGTAAACTTGTGTCCACTTCTTTTTGCATCTCGGAGACTAGGTTGCAAAGAAGCTCGATCCATCATTTCCTTGCAATCTGTAGGCAAAGACAATGCCACAGGTTTCACCTTATTTTCTATAGTTTTGTACTTCATCTCCACTCGCACTTCTAGATCTTTTTGCAAATTGAAGAACTCCTCATCTTTGAAAGACTCAATGATTCTATACATGTCCATAGAAGCTACTTTTACTAGGTCATTTCCTTGTTGAAAACTAGAACTTGTTATAGCAATGAGATCACCCATAGTATCTATGAAAGAAACCTCCTCAAAAACACCTGAAATGTACTCGTCTTCATCTAGCAAATTATGGTTTTTGTATTTTCTCTTTACACTATTTACATATTGTTTTTGTCCTTTCTTTAAATCTCCAAGTGTTGTGAAATATAATGATCCATCCTTTGCTACTAGGGCACCTGTAGAAAAGCTTCATCTCCCTTCGGATCAAGTGAGAATCTTTTTCTTTTTATACCACTGCACTCCCGCTTTACAATGGTACTCGGCCAAAACCCCTCATCTCCCTTTGATCTCGAAACTCCTTGCTTGGTTTTGTTAGAGAATGGTCCCTTAAGCTGTCACAATTTTGCTCATGGTCAACGCAAACTGTCAAAAATTGAACAGCTCATTTTCCATTTTTGCTTTTGACCCTAGCATAGGCAGATCCATCATCCAATACTTTTGTCTCCATTTGCACTGCAGTGATGTATGGTTGTCCAAGGATTAGAGGATAGGTTGACATGTCTTGAACAAAGAAATTTTGCTCACCTTTCATATCCCCTATGGTTACATTAACATTTGGACAAGCACCATAGAAATCCCCGAATGAGTTGTTTGCAGCCCTAATCATCCACCCATGGTCAGTATCAATTGACCACTTTTCCTTCATATAGAGACTCTTGGACATGAGGTTAATCTCCAAACCATGGTCTATCAAGGCCACATAAGGCTCCTCAAGATCTCCCACCTTAACCAAGGTTTTTTTTGTAGCCCTTGCCCAATGGTTTCTAGAATAGTGGCTCTTATGAGCGGCTTTATCTTCATCTTCATCTTCAAATTTAACATGCCTATTTCTGCCGCCCGAAGATTGGTAGCAGCTTACAAAATTCTCATCTTCATCTGTTTGTTGTACTTGTATCACATGTGTCTTTGAAGCACTCTCTTCAGCCTCTGATTGGATAGACTCTGTTAAAGCTTGTCGCTTCCTTCTTATGATATCAATGATTTTCTCATGGAACTCTCTTTTTGCAATGCCAAGGACTTTTCCCAATGTAAACTCCACCTTGCTATTTAAGATCCTTTCCTCTAAAACTTTCTTTAAATCTATGGCAGCTTCAATATCTGATTGTAGCTTGTATGATGGGCTTTTTCCCTTGCTCTTTTCTTTATCTTGCTTCTCCTTTGGTGCATCATCTCTCATTGGTACTTCTTGTGATGGAGGCTTGCTTGCCATGGACTCTTGAGAGGGACTCAAATCATTTCTCCCTCCACATCTAGTAGCCCTCTTTGAGGGGCCTTCATCCCCATTTTCTCTCCTGCATTTTTCTTCAACAAGTGCCTTGTTTCCTCGACACTTTGCAATGTAGGCATGCACTGACAAGGCATCCATAGGTTCATTCCACTCAGTCTCAAGAAGGATACAATCTCCATCTTCATGTAAGACTTCTTTAGTCAACTTTCCCTTCATAGCTAACTCTATCGTAGATGGCCAGACATCTTCACCATCCTCACTCATGTCTTCAATAGATTTTGACCCTTTGAGCATGACTTGACCAGCCTTTAAGTCAAATGCTGCTGCTTTAACCATTGAGATAGCATGACTGGTTTCCATGTCCTCGACTAGCTTTTTCATCCCTCCTTTGCCAAAGTTGTTCGCTAAGGGCTTCCCTGTTTCACTAAGATGTATCTTCCCTTCTTTGAAGAAGATAAGATCTTTACCCAAGGCATATTTGAAGCTTTCACAGTCCCTTCTTAGATGGTCTGGGCTGTCACATGAGATGCACCTATTTACAAATCCCTCTCTGTTTTGAGGTCTTTGACTTGATGACTGTTCAGATGTTTTCCCCTTTTCTTCAAGCCTTGCTAGCTTTAATTTCAGCTCGCGTATGCCCTTCACAAGTTCTTCAAGCATAGACCCATTATCCTTAGAAGCTACAATAGTAGGTTTTGACTACTTCTCAGTAATAGCAGGAATTGGAGCACCATTGTTCACCACCATCTTGTCTCTTCTGCGTTGTCTTTTTGCCAACGGGGAGACTACATCTTGTACATCATTCCACCTTGTCTTCAAACCTTGCTCTATATCTTTGTCTTCCAAGAGAAGTTCTATCTTTCTTCAATTTCTTTGCCCGTTGCTTGTAGGAAAAGTTCTACCTTCTCCCTATCCAAGGAAGCTTGTTCAGTTTGTGATAGTTGAGCATAGCTTTGCTCAAAATCTCTAAGAACCTCTGTAGCAGAAATCCTTTCTTTAGGATTTACAACCCAATCTAAGAAAGTTCTTTTGGTCACCCTCTCAGAGTCCTTCATAAATTAGTCTTCTTTTAGGGCAAGCTTGAATTCCTCCCAATTTTTTCCATCAGCATTTGAATTGCCCTAATACGGTCTCTGATCTATGGGACACAAACTAGCTCAAAACTCCGAACCATGTCTTCCTCACACACTCAGTTCAACTCCGTTTCCTTCATATAATCTCACAGATACTTTGTGATGTCCTTGCTATCAAACTGGTCAATTCTCTTCACAATGGATTGTAGTGCTTTTGTGGTTAAAATTTGGCTTCTTTCCGCTGCTTATTGTTGCTGCATGTACATGGCAAATTCTTGAAACATCTGCATGAGTGCAGGGTCAAATTGCATCCCATGTGTCTCTTGATTTTCATCCATTGATAACAAAGTGTCTAGATCAATTCACAAACTCCAACCCAAGCAACTTCGCGTCGGGTTCACCAAAAATGTCGGAATGTGTGCGGTCTAGCTGGGAAGGTGCAAAACCTCTGGCTGTGAGAGTTTGTGATAAGAGTCACAAACACTTTGTGAAAATAATTTATGGAGAATCACCAACCCTCTTTCTAAGGGGTGACTGAAAATCTAAGAGCGTTCATGGAAGCAAAGTCACAAACCCTCTTTCCTATCGTGCTTGGAGTCTGCTTGTTTTCGTAGTCAAGATTATGATGAGAGGATCACCAAATCACATGCAATTTCACTTTGAAAGACCATTTAAAAACACTAAAGTTTCAGCCATGAAACCTCAATGCTCATACAAGCACAATTCTCAATCAAAACCCAAACCTCTTTCATGGTATCATGTAGCCTCGCCCCCAATTACATAATCGTAACATCAACTTGCAATGTGACAATCGGGGAGGGAGTAGGAAGCACGAGAAGGAGAGGAGTGAGCACCGTTAGTCTACGTTGTGTATTTTCATTATCCAAAACTTATAAAATACTTACAAAAATTCGCTTTTACACCTTAGCCAAGGTTTCTGATGGTCAAAACTAATAATCTGGGAGTTCTACCAAAGATGGGTAATGACAGGTTGATACAATCTGGAAGCTTGTAGCCTCGGCTCATTAATTACAGAGTCTATTCGAGAAAATAGGAGTTACAATATTCCCGCTTTATCAAAATAATAAATGTTTTACAATGAGAACTCCAAAAAACGGTATCCGTATTAACTTGCTGCTAACATTCCCTCCCTCCTCGCCTGTGTTGTCCCTTGACACACCTTCATGGGCTGAAGTAGTCTTCTGGCTGGTGGCTGACGAGGCGGTCTTTAAGCACACTTAGTACCTTTTGATATCTGATCTTCTTTTCTTTATCTAGAACTTGCAAAAACTTCATAGTTATTTTGTTCTTCAGCTCCACTACTGAGTAGCCTACAAACCTTGATGTGACGGTGCCAATCACTTGCGCCAAGTGAAGAATCCCATGTAGAATGCTTCCTCGAATGCCAGCATATAGTGTGAAGGTAGAAACATGCATATGGCGTAGAAGCCATACAGGAATTCTTCGGAAGGTTGGCCATTGAAATCATAGCACAAACCTTTATTACCCTCGAGGAATGACATCCAAGGGGCGCCTGCTTGCTCTGACTCATTGAACACTTCGATGTATGTGAGTAGCATTTGGCAGATCTTATATAGCATAGCACATGACAAATCTGGTAGACTTTTAAAGAATGACATGGCACCCTTTAGGGTTTTCACCATGTATTCTTCAGCCGCCTCTGGTCCCTTTTCTAGAGCAGACAATCTGGGGTAGTTTACACAAGTTGGCCGCTTCTTGAGTAGTGCCTCATGTGTTATCCACGTTCTTACTCTTGATACAAGACAAAAAGTCGGATCTTTTTGCAGGTCCGCAGGTATCTCGTGAACAGAATCAAGTATCTTGGATTTTTGTTCAACTAGCTCAACCTCCACTTAGGGTGGTCTTTATTTGCGCCCTTGACTTGCATACCTGTGTAAAGTCTTTCTTTTACCTATAGTAACTCAACTTTTATGAGAGAGTAGGGTAGGGACTGCTGGTGCCATTGCGCATTGATTTGATTGGGAGTGAGCTGTGTAACATTGACGGAGTGAAGAACTCTCAACTCCCAATTCATCGCTGCCTTCCACTGCTCATCTACCTCTTGTGTAATCTTTTCTTTCAGTGTATCTTCTTCAACCTTTGAGAGATGGACAATGGGCACTGTGTCTTATTCTGTAATGGTTACCTGAAAATCTTCCTCGCCACTCAGCTCTACTGTGGACCGTGTCTCCATTTCATCAAATGATACTGCAGGTATTTCTATTTGAGGCTGCTCCGAAGTGCCTGCCTCTTCTTGAGTTTGTAGCTTTCCCTCTCTCAGTAGCTGGTTGACTCTTTTGAGTTCAGTTATCTCCTTCAGGAGTTCATCTTCTCTTTGGACCCGCATCAAGGCCACGTCTCTGCGCTGCGATTGCTCTAACTTCAACTCCAGCTTCAGGTCTTTTTTCTTTTCTAGTTCCTTGTAGACATCTTCTGTACCTTTGATCAAGGTGACGATAGGATTTTCTCGTATTTGCCGCAAGAATATCGCCCGATCATTGATCCTCTGTTCCAAGTACTGCAGAGAAGCATTGGCTACATCTAACTGTACCTAGATTTTTTGAGCTGATAGGGGGTAGTGAGAAGTTCATTTGTAACTTCCGTTAGTTGATCATCCTTGGCTTTGCAGGCTGTCGGAAAGTGTCCGGTCTAGCTGGGAAGGTGCAAAACCTCTGGCTGTGACAGTTCGTGATGAGATTCACAAACCCTTTGCGAGAAAGCGTTTGTGGAGAATCACCAACCCTCTTTCTAAGGGTGATAGATAATCTAAGAGTGTTCGTGACAGCAAAGTCACAAACCCTCTTTCCTATCGTGCTTGGAAATTGCTTGTTTTCGTAGTCGAGAGTATGATGAGAGGATCATCAAATCACATTCAATTTCACTTAAAAAGACCATTGAAAAACACTAATGTTTCAACCATGAAACCTTGATGCTCATACAAGCACAATTCTCAATCAAAACTTAAACCTCTTTCATGGTACCATGTAGCCTCGCCCCCAACTACGTAGTCGTAACATCAAACAGCTGAAAGGAATACACGAGCTTCCACCTTCATGGCGACCATTTTCTGAATTTTTAGATATTTAAGAGCTTCGAAAGTGAAGCCCACACACCATTTTGATAAGGGGAAACCCTAATTCACTCCCTCACTAGCTCAGATACAAGATTTTGAAGAGGCGGGACTGCCCTACACATAGATTGAGCAACCATGGTAGCAATTACACAGTAGTGAAAAATTGCTGGTTTTTTCTATAAAAATCTCTCTTCTCTCTCTTCCCCACGGCATTTTCAGCTGATGTGTCAATTTTTGAGCCATTTTGTCACTTTGGACCAAAACTAGGCCATTTTCAGCTCATTTTTGACCCAAAAAAATGTCATTTTTGATGCGAAAAATCCCAAACGGAGTCAGGAAAATCCTTAAATTTGTGGGATCACTCGCATAAGCATAAAAATTATAGATAAGCATGATTTTACATCCATATACCATTTTGGGTCACTTTCCATGCAATTCTGCAACGACACCTATTAGCTGCTATTTTTGGCAGTTTTTGCCGACATCAGTCTTTGTAGGCGAGATGGGTGTACCACCATGAAACACTTGGACTATGTACATTGTCAAACCAAATTAAGCATCTTATCAAGTGAAAAAGCATGCAAATGTGCCACATCCAGGGCCACGACTCCCCAGATAGGTATGTACATGATAATGACCGCAGTAGACGCTTCAACATATATCACAATATGTACATCGCTTTTATTTGCATACATCGAGAAGCATCAAGAGTGAGGTGAATGTTTTATTTCACACTATGTATGTGCCATGGCAGGACATCTACCCCCTCTGAACCTGCACATCCTCCGGTATGTGCCACAACAACATTTGTAGAGCATTAAAACTCATGGTTAGACACCATATTCTAACTTTCATCCTCAGTTTTCATATAGTTGGCTTCATCATCCTCTTCACTTGGTTGTGCATCAAATGGATGAGAATACCCTCTTCTTTTGAATAATTTGATTCTTTTTCCTGCAATGGAAATTTTCAGTTCTGTCCCATCCAGTTCACGCAAGGTGTAAGTTGCATTTTGATGCACATGTTTGACAACATAAGGACCAAACCATCTCTTTGCAAGCTTCCTTATTGTAGAGTGCTAGTTTTCAAGGCTACTATCGTACACAAAAACCCAATCACCTTCTTCAATGTCTTTCGGTCTGAGCCTATGCATCTTGTCAAATCTATCTTTGTTTTTCAACCTTGCATTCTTTAGTCGAGCTTTTGCAAGCTCAATGTCTTCAGGCCTTCTTTCTAGTTTCCGTATGCACAATGCAAGAAGGTCTTCTCTACTCATTCCATCTTCCCATGGCAATACATTCCATGTAAGAACTACATCTTCAATTGGCATCATAGGTTTTTGACCATACATCAATTCAACAGGCATATAGCCAGTGATTGAACTATGTGTTGTACGGTCAGCCCACAATGCAAATGGCAGTAACCTTGGCCACTCTCCAAGCTTCCCTTCACAAGACTTAGCTTTCCATTTCCCTCTGGGTTATAAGCACAAGTTAAAGCTAGTTTGATGCCCATTCTAGAGAAGAATTCCCTTGCTTCATCAGCATCCAATTCTCCTCTATCTGCAGTTATCTTTCCAACACATCCATAGCGACATATCACATCTTCAAGAAGAAATTTACATACAGCTTGTGTACTCTTTGTCCTCAATGCTCACCCTTCAACTTGATTAGACAAATCTTCTCTTGCAAGCACCAAATACCTCATTTGCCAAAGTCCCAAAGGCATTGTAACCAAATCCACAACCCATTTGTAATGCATGGCTAATGGATAAGTAGGATGTAGTCCATCACGATTCCGTACATTTGAATACATTTGGCATGTCACACAAGACTCCACAAACGCAGCCACATCCTTATACATCCCTTTCCACAAATACCTTTCTTTTACCTTGGCAAATGTTGCCCATACACCTCAATGTCCTGCCCATAAACTTTCATGGAACTCCTTGAGTAGCCTTATCGCATACTACGCGCAATGGTGTTCCATCTCTTCGTTTAGGATGCTTCCATAGGTAGCCATCCCTCAAGAAGTATCCATATTACTTTCTTCTTATATTGTTAAATTCTTGCTCAATCCAGTCATCCTGCTTCTGCAAAGTACTTAAGTAGCGACCTATCAAGAGCCATTCATCCTCATATAGTTCCTCTGAAAAGGACTCAAGTGAAGACACAAAACATGCATGACTACTCTTTGCATGATCAATAGTGTAAAACTTTGTGCCAACATCATCTCTCTCAATAATCATGTCCTCTTCATCTTCATACCTTGCCCTAGATAGCATATCTGCCATTAGATTTTCTTTCCCTGCAATATTCTTGAACTTAGGATTCAAGGACTTTATGTAGGCTATCCATCGCAGCATTGCAATATCAGGAGTCGAACAGTTTGTGATCATTCCAAGAAGAGGCAAACAATCAGTTTCCACAACCACTATTGTCACACCTCAATGCTGTAACCACCCCCCATAGCTCCCTTTTTACTTGTGCATAATCGCGTTGGCGAGAACTCAGAATCTTGGCTCCAAATCTCACCACATATCTTTTTCCTTCATCATCATCTTGCCCTACTGCCCATCCTATCCCTGTAGGACTCGTGTCCACTGTCACAATGACAGGTCTCTCACATGCATAGTCTACCTTTCTCAAGGTTGGCGATGAAAGAAGTAGATTCTTTAGCTTTCTCATGGCTTTTGTGTGCTCTTCTTCCCATAGAAACTTCTGATTCTTTCTCAACAACCTATAAAGGGGATCTGTTACATGTGCATAATGTGGTATCCAAATAAGATAGAAGACGCAAGCACCAAGAAATCTTCGAACTTCAGTTATAGTTGTACATGTTTATTTCATGTTTTTGATTGCATCCATCTTTTTTGGGCAAGGCCTTCTACCATAAGGACCACAAATATGCCCCACAATCAACACTTCATTAACACGAAATACAGATTTTTGCCCTGACAGGGTAAGATTAACTTCTTCCAGCTTTGACAAAATCTTCTCACAATCTTTGATATGGTCTGCAACAAACTTAGGACACCCCCTTGAATCCATAGCTTCATCTTTATCTTTGTCTTCACATCCTTTGATGGGCACATCATCAAGAAATGGCATTCTGATTTGAGGTATGAAGTCACGTAGAACCTTTTTCATCCCATTCATCATATGTGCAACTGAGTTTGTTGCTCCTTGAGGTAAGGTACACATCCTTACCAGTCCCAAAGGTGTTCTCATAGTTGTCAGATCTCTACTCTCAATATCTAGCTGAAATTGATCGTACCCTGAATAGAGATCTCCCATTGAGTAAATTGACCTTCCTGCAAACGCCTCTATAAATTCATCCACTATAGGTCCTGTACCCACATTCCTGATGGTAACCTTGTTTATAGGTTGCATATATTGTATGAACTACAAAGCTCCATGCTTCTTAGGCACAGTGAACCACCTGTTTGAATATGGCGCACAAGAAGCCTCCAAGATACCCATGCTAATCTTTTCATTTAGTAGTTCTATTAACTTTGGCAAATGTGCTTTTGGAACCGGAATTGGGCGTAGATTCCAAGGTACATGAGCGATAGTGAAGATCACCATAGGTGCAACAACATTAGGATCAACACACCCTATCTCATGTGGCTGGAAAGCAAAAGCCTTACCATGTATTGAAAGCATTTCTTTAAAACTCTTCTTCTCTTCTTCTGTTAAAAACTCTTCATAGCCAACTTTTATCTCTTTTAGGGATTCCATTGTGAACTTGTGTCCAGTTCCTTTTGGATCTGAGACTCGGCTGCAAAGAAGCTTTCTCTAGCTTTTTCCTGCAATGTGATGGTAAAGGTAAGGCCACTGGTCTCACTTTCTTTGCCACCGTTTTGTACTTGGTCTCCACACGCACTTCCGGTCCTTCATTAGCATTGAAATCTTTCTGATCTTCAAAAGCCTCAATCACATCATACATTTCCATAGAGCATACTTCCACAATGTGGGTTCCATCTTGCATGCTAGAATCCATTATAGCTTCAAGCTCAAGCATAGTATCTACATGAGAAACTTGTTCAAAGAAACCTGAAATGTATTCACTATCCTCTATGAAACCATTTTCTTTCATGTACTTCTGTACACTATATACAAATTGTCGTGCACTTCTTTTCATATCCTCAAGCTTCATAAAACATACTGACCCATGCTCTGTTGATCCCTGGAAACCTGTAGAAAAAGCTTCTTCTCGCTTTGTGTCAGGAGGTCTAGCTGGGAAGGTGCAAAACCTCTGGCTGTGAGAGTTCATGATGAGAGTCACAAACCCTTTGCGAGAAAGCGTTTGTGGAGAATTAGCAACCCTCTTTCTAAGGGTGACAAAGAATCTAAGAGCGTTCGTGACAGCAAAGTCACAAACCCTCTTTCCTATCGTGCTTGGAAATTGCTTGTTTTCGTAGTCGAGAGTATGATGAGAGGATCATCAAATCACATTCAATTTCACTTAAAAAGACCATTGAAAAACACTAATGTTTCATCCATGAAACCTTGATCCTCATACAAGCACAATTCTCAATCAAAACCCAAACCTCTTTCATGGTATCATGTAGCCTCTCCCCCAATTACGTAGTCGTAACATCAAACAGCTGAAAGGAATACACGAGCTTCCACCTTCATGGAGACCATTTTCTGAATTTGCAGAGATTTAAGAGTTTCGAAAGTGAATCCCACACACCATTTTGATAAGGGGAAACCCTAATTCACTCCCTCACTAGCTCAGATACAAGATTTTGAAGAGGCGGGACTGCCCTACACATAGATTGAGCAACCATGGAAGCAATTACACAGTAGTGCAAAATTACTGGTTTTTTCGGTAAAAAACCCTCTTCTCTCTCTTCCCCACGGCATTTTCAGCTGATGTGTCAATTTTTGGGCCATTTTGCCACTTTGGACCAAAACTAGGCCATTTTCAGCTCATTTTTTACCCAAAAAAATGTCATTTTTGATGCAAAAAATCCCAAACAGACTCAGGAAAATCCCTAAATTTGTGGGATCACTCACATAAGCATAAAAAGAATAGAGAATCATGATTTTACATCCATATACCATTTTGGGTCACTTTCCATGAAATTCTGCAAAGGCACCTATTAGCTGCTATTTTTGGCAGTTTTTGCCCGCATCAGTCTTTGTAGGCGAGATGGGTGTGCCACCATGAAACACTTGGACTATGTACATTTTGAAACCAAATTGAGTATCTTATCAAGTGAAAAAGCATGCAAATGCGCCACATCCAGGGCCACGACTCCCCAGATAGGTATGTACATGATAATGACCGCAGTAGAGGCTTCAACATATATCACAATATATACATGATTTCTTTTATTTGCATACATCGAGAAGTGTCAAGAGTGAGGTGAATGTTTTATTTCACACTATGTACGTGCCATGGCACGACAAGGCATCTGACAGTTTGGTAAGCAACTCACCGAGTTCTTCCATTTCTTTTTGTTGCTTATCTCTAGCAAGCTGATGTTGTTCAGCTTTTGCTCTCAGCTCCTGCACTTGCCTCTGCAAATCGGTGATGACATTAAGTATGTCATCTAACTCCCCTTGGAGTGCGTCAATCACCATCTCTAACTCTTTAGCCCATGTGATACGGCCAAGTGCTACTGAGCAAAGTCTTTCAGTCATCTCCTACATTTGCTTAGCATATTTATTAACTTATAGGATGACTGTCATTTGATTGCCAGTCTTCATGTCATGCCAACTGAGTTGATGTTTCTCTAGCCTCTTGTGTGTATTTTGGCTGTGTCAGGACGATTGATTGTCATTGTTCTTGTAGCAGTGGCTGTTGTTTTTTCATGGAGGTAGAGGGTGGTTCCTCTACATTTTTCTCCTTTGGCTACTCAAACTATGTGGTGTCCCCTTTTGTTGCAGTACTTGCTACCTTTTCGGTCTCTGGCACTTTCTCTCTTTGCTTCTCTTGATTAGAGACATCTGCTTGTTGTGTTGTTTTTGCTGCTTCTTGTTGTTCAGATTTTGGTGCAGCTTCAGCTGTTTTTTCTTGTTCAGTGTCTGCTTCTTTCATTGGTTCATTTGTGGTGTCTTTATCTGTCGGTGATGGTGGTGGGCTCGGCATTGGTTGATCTTGGGGTTCAGAGACAGGAGAAGAGATGCGGGGAGACACATCACCTTGGGTATGTTATGCTTCTCCTTTTGTAGTAGTTTCCTCTATTCTCTTTTGTTCTTCTTCCGCCTCTTTCGCTTTTCTTGCCACTTCTTTGGCTTCTTTCAGCTTTAAAGCTTCCGCTTCTTGGTACATCTTTTCCAAGGATTCCGTTTGGTCTTCAAATTGTTTCCAGACATGATGCTTTGTTCTAGGCCCTTTAATCTCAGTAGGCACCCATTTTTTCGGGTCCTTTCCTTGTGCTTGTCGATTGCATTGGTATGCATGTTTCTCTCTTTTAAACCGGTCTTGGTTTTGCACAGGCTCTTCTTGGTGTGCTGCCACGGCTTTTCTTTTCATTTCCTCCCTTCGTGCTCTCTTTTCTTCATTATCCAAGCTTTCACTGATGTGCCTTTCTGGCGAGCTTTCAACCAATTCTTCATCAGGTTTGTAGGATCTCTTGGCCGATCGTATAGCTCAAGGAGATGGTTGGGCTGATAGTATCCATGTGTTTTGGTCTGGGATAGGTGGTAGGTTGTCGGCCATGCCGATGACATGGTATGCAATCCTTGTCAACAGCTCTGATGCACCCAGGTAAGTAATCTTTCCTTCTTTCTTTCTGCCTTTCAAAGTGGTTAAGACATATTGTGCGTGGTCCACCGGTTGCCTGGTTTTTGACTTGAGGACTTACATGAAGGTGGTGGCAACCGCATGATTTGGCGTAGTATACCTTGGTGGCCTCTTAGCCAGAAAGTGAAAATGTTGGTGGTATAACATGGCTGGCTCTTCAACCTCTTTGTGAATCAGGTCTGCAAAGGTGGCTGCGGCTGTTTCTTTGGTGAAAGTGCCTACCATTTTCCTGACCCTTTCCCTCATCATCATTCCTTCTATGGGCAGGATGAGTGCTTCTGCCACTATTTCCTTGGTTATCACCACTTCAACTTTATTGCCCCGAGGGTCAAAAATCTGGGCAGTTCCATCTTCTTTGATCATGGATAAAAGTTCATAAGTTTTTTGGAGATCCACACTGCACAACTCCTGTTCATAGAAATCTCTGAGTCCTAGCCTGTGGTTGGATTCTTTGGTCTCAGGATTTTCGGCGACATCATACACTTCTTTTGGTAGGAGTTGCAACTCTACCTGATGTCCCTCCTCACTCTTGAATCTGTCGGTGAACACTGTGGTGTGATCCTCTTCAAGCTGTTCTTTTGAAAGATAGGCTGCCTTGGCGGCTTTGACTGAATCTGGATCTAGTTGGTATGCTGGTAGCTCGTGTAACTTTTCTCTCTGGTTGAGCTTCTTCTTGGCCCTCTCTGTTGCTTGCATGGCCCCTGTGCAGTGAATGGAGTGTCAAAGTTAGCAGGTTTGATGGATTTTTCTTTGAAATGTCCTTTAGTCTGAAATGCTAACAATTTTGGTCCAATTTGCTTCAAATCAATTTTTGAACAAGCATAGATGCATAAAAACATGAAAGGAACAAAATTGTAAAGTCTATACAAAATTTTGCAACCAAAGTAAATAATCGCGATTATTTACAACTGAGTATTTTGTTCAATATTTTGCAAACTTGGCATCACAGGCTTGGAGTATATACCAAATGCATACTCTGAGTGAAATATGGGCTCATTTGGATGCATAGGGTGAAAATGGTACCAGATTTTGGCTTTAGGTCTAGAAAACAGTAGATATAATGGAAATTTGAGATTTTGAGCTCCAAATTGGTTCAAACTTGGCTAGTGGGCTTAACACATCATATACTTTGGATGTATGATGGAAAAATATCAAAATTCCCCCATTTTGGCTAGAAAGCAAATAATCGTGATTATTAACATTTCTATCAAAATCAACATTTTTTGGTAGGAATAGGTAATAGGCATTGTATAGACTCTGTGTATGAGATATGAGGTGATTTGAATCAAGAAATGTGGTCCATAACCCAAAAATTGTCTTGCAAAGACTTCTTTGCGTTTTCTGGCAATTTTCCAAGTTATAGGTGCTCATTTTGGCTCATATTTGATTTTTGGCATGTAATAGGTGTGTACACATGATAGGTGAGGTGATGATAGAATTTCCAAGCAAAAATAGTGCAAAAGTAAATAATCGCGATTATTTACAGCAGTCACAAATGTTTTGCAAAACTTAAAATTTTTGACATGAACACATTCTATACACCTAAAACAAGTCCTAAATTGAATTTGGTGAAGTTTGGTCTTGCTGGCATCACTTTGTGCTTTGTCGACTCTGAAATCTCTGATTTTTGTGACTATATTTTCTGTTGAGTTGGTCAATCAATTTTGAGGCTTTGGACTTGTCCGCATTATAGTCGTAAAGCAGCTCATCCAATTCTGGCTCATTTGGAGTCAGTTTGATCCCCGTATGTCGAATTTGATGCTTTGTAACCTTCGAGGCATTTTTTGCTTTTTGAGGGATTTTCTTGATTGATTTCACTAAAACAATCATATACATTGTATATGAACCTCGTAGGCAAGCTGTCTGTGGAGTCAGATCCAAATTCTGGCATCTTCCAAGAACCTGACTTTTCTACTAGGGACCCCCTCGACCCCTACCAAATGGTCAATTGATGATATAGAAAGGTTATATTATGTTAGGGCATGCTACAACTCAAATCTCATCCGATTTGGTCGAGCTAATAGGCCGCTATGGTCAGTTTTTGGTCGTAGGTCTTCGTGCACTGCTCGGTTTCTAGGGTTTTTTCTAGGGGTTTAGACTAGCTACCGGCCGTACAAAATGGATCATTGACAATTAAAGAACTTACTCCTCATGTCTTGTGTGAGTCGGTGCTGAAAACGGGCAATTGTAGACTCCGAAAAAGACACGCAAGAGAGGTCGAAAAGCTCTCTTTGCAAAGGCCACAAGTGGAAATGAGGTGGTTTTAGCCTACTTTGGATATCTATACCCGGACTTCTCGAACCATTTCCCCCCAGATTCCCTTGTTATTCCTACTAGGCCGTGAAATCTATGTTAAAAATTTCCTTGATCGGATTCATGTAGCTCATTTTGCAAGAATTTTACAAAAGTAGGTATGGCCGCTTAATTTAGGCTTCCCGCTTCCATCTTTTGATTTCATTGAAAATTTTTGTGCTTGTTCACCTTGTCTTTCTGATCACCATCATGTCTTCTATTTTTCCATCTGAGCTTATTTGCTATTTATTATTAATTTTTGACCTGTTTATTAAAAAAATCAAAGAAAATAACAAAATGCTCTAAAAAAGTAAAGTGAAAATCCAATAATTAAGAAAATCCATTGAAAAACACATCTTAATTGTTTTTTGTTGGATTTCTCTATTTTTAAGTCTCATTATCAATAACAATGATGAAAAATAACAAAAAATGACTATTTTTTTATAGTATATACACTATTTACACTTATCGAGAAGACATTATTAGAATTTTCCCTTGATGATGAATTATAAGGGCATTATTAGGTACTTGTGCAAAAAATCACACGTTAACATCAATCTTTTCCCTCCCTCTTCAAACATTGCCCTTAATTACTTAGTGCCCTTCCACCCCTCCTAGATGGCGTACTTCGGGACGACTGTGTGTGTAGACGGATGAGACAGTTTTACTAGGTAGGAACCAGCTCCTATGAGACGGGCTGTGAATTAGTCAGTAACTACTACGATAATTACCATGGTAAATCCAAGGCATATAAATAGGGTCCATTACATTGTAATCAGGTTGGCATTTGTTGGCAATTGTAATCGGGTTAGCAATCATCGGCAGTTGTTGTCGGATGTACTTTGTTCATCCTTTTGTTTATAAGCCACATCATCTTCATTGTAATCCATCATCTGTAATTCCAATTACAACAGTACAATATATTCCAGTTATATCTACTATGTACTCAGTTACTATGAATCTAAATCTGAATCTGAATATCATTCTTAGTACTTAGTCTGGTTCTTATTCCTCACCAGTAGATGTATTCTAGTTCAGTTTTTGTTCCTTTGTCCAGTCTACTGTCTGAACTAATACATCACCAGCAGCTAAAATCTTCTAACACTGGAATTAGCTATCTCAAGAGAGCATCTCCAATTTCGGCGATCACGGTGGCTAGAGCTGAAGCTCATTGACTGGAACACTCTTCTCCCAGTTGGAAGTTCTCAGCTATAGCAATGGCACCCAAAACCAGTGGTGGCCGGAAATCAACCATCCATGTTGATCCTATTCCTGAGGAGTCGGGAAGAGAATCTAACCCTAAGCAAGAGAGGGTGACGGACACTGAGGCTCATGAGGAGCATAGTCAGGCTGATGAGACACAAGACTCAGAGCATTCCAGTCACTCTAGACGCAGACGGGCAGAAAGGGAAGCACGAAAGGCCAAAAGTTCTCGGTCCAGGCAGAGGGATGAGGGTACCAAAGGTAGTAAAGGCAGTCGCCACACTTCCAGTAGACAGGCCAGAGAGGACATTGACACAGAGACAGAGACAGATATTGATTGGGATGCAGATAGTGACAACTGTAAGAAGACTCCAAAGCGCCATTCAGACTCTAAGAAGAGAAGCGACAAGCCCAACGGTAATCGTTACACATCCTCACTGAAAATCTCTTTTCCAGTATTAAAAGGGGGCAAGAAGGATGATCCGAATGTTCACATCCAGACTTTTGAGCAGTATGCAGAGCTGAAGAATATTGATGAGGATGACTGGGGTGAATACTTCCCGCAAACCTTGAAGGAGGCAGCGAGAAAGTGGTACTACCATTACCCCGCTTGTCAGCTTAGATCCTATAACAAACTACTTAAAGCCTTCAGACTAGAGTATTCCAACAATAGAGGTGATGAAGATATTCTTTGTGAACTGGATAAGATCAAGCAGAAGAATATGTCAGTCCGAAGCTATGTGAAGAAAGTCAAGGAGCCGATAAGGCAGTTTTGCAGGAACTGCCATCAAAAAAATGACTGCGTGCATGGTTCCTGAATGGCTTTTGTAGCAAGAAGCTTAGAGAGTAGGAGGTATGAGCACCAGCGAAGAAATTCAATGATCTAATACAGCGAGCACTGAAGTTGGAACAACAGGCCAAGAAGGAAAAGAGCCATAAGAAGGGAAGATCCAGTAGCAGTAGTTCTTCTACTGAAAACTCTAATTCCAGCGAAGTTTCTAGCAGCTCTGAAAGTAGCTCCAACGAGAGGTACGAGGATAAGTCAAAAAAGGAATCCTGGACTAAAAGATTAAAGAGATGGCTAGGCAGATTGCTGAGATTAGCCATACCAGACAACCAGTGAGGAAAATGGAGACTTGGTGTTCAAAATGAAAATCCAAGGATCATGTTTCCAACAAGTGCCCACAGTGTACTTATTGTAAGGCCTTTGGCCATTTATGGAATAATTGTGGTATTAGGATTCATCACTTCAAGAAGGGCAAAGACTTGTCAATGGTAGCATATACGGAACGAGTCAGAGTGGAAACCTCCAAAGCCTCTCAGGAGGAGAAACCAGGTACCAGTGGTATTGGTCCAGGCGGAGGCAGATACCAAGTGGGTATTGGCCAAGGCAGATACCAAGCGGGTACTGGCCGAGGCAGATACCAAGCGGGTACTGGCAGAGGCCGAGGGAGTGGCAACTTCCAAAGCCGGAGGTTGAATTGCTATACTTGTGGAAAGTATGGGCATTTCGCGGCTCAATGTCCAAACAAACCTGCACCTCCTGCTACTAAGGCAAAGGCACCAGAGCCAGTTCCAGTACGGGCAGTAACATGGATCAAAGGAGTGGTAATTGAAGAAATTCGAGATGCTCCAGGAAAACTAGTGACTACTGAAAGCAGCAAATGGGCTCAATAGAGAGAGGTATGGAAGGCCAAGGGTAAAGAGAAGGTGGTAGATGAATGGCAGGAGCAGAGAGAGCTAGCGGTGAAAATCACGGAGGATTTAGCCAAGAAGCTGCCAGAGCAGCCAGAAAGTTCTGAAGCCCGAGTCATTCAAAAGATACTAGCCCAATCTACTGAGAAAGATCAGTCAAAGCCTGGCATACCTGAGACCATGCTGGCTGCAGTACAAGGAATTATTGGAGAATTGGGAGTTGATAGAAGAATTGGAAGCACTGCAAGGGAGGAATGGCACTGTGAAGATACGACCAGTTCTTCGAGCTCCGACAACCAGTCTGATCAGGATAAGGAAGAAATCCATGTTAAGATCTATGATAGAATTCATAAACTTGCTGTGGAGTTGGAAGATATCAGAAGAACCTTACCTGATGTGGAAAAATTCATCAAATAGCGAAGGAAAGCTGAAGTGGAGGCCAGAACAGTTGATCTGACGATTGTCCGAGATGATGAAGTACCGCTCATTCAGGTGGATTACAAGGTTCGGCAGCAATGGGAACCACTTTCAAGTGTCATCTTGAATGGAGGAGCAGAAGTCAATATAATGGGATGCTTTTCACGACTATGTTGTTCACGACAATGGGAACCACTTTAAATGGTGCTGGCTTTAGATTTTTGATGTTGTTCACGACTATGCAAATCAAACCTTACCCATACAAGGGGTCATAGGCAGAATTCAGATCCAGATGAACAATACTAGGAGCTGGAGAAAAGAGCTAAGGCCTAAGGAATTATTCTAGAAGTACAAGGCAAAGAAGATCGAACAAATGTTAGCAGCTTTGAACATATTTCCTCTAGCAGAAATTGACTTGAATGAGGTTTTACTAAACGAAGAGCAGGTCGACAAGTTGAAAAAGCAATTCCCAGATCAATTTACTGAAATCAATACATGAGAAAGATCAGTTCAGTTCACTGGAAGGCTAGAGGAATCAACTGAAACTGGCATGGTAGAGGAGCCAGTGCATTCTAGAGAGCACACAGTGAATCAGAATACTGATTCAGAACTTAACGGGCCATCTTGGGATTATGCTGAGAAATCGACCAAGAGAAAAGGAGGTGGGCCTAATTGGTTGCTTCCAAACGACCAAGAAGTTGAAGAATGGAACCTAGGCTCTGAGGATAGTCGGAGGATGATCAAGATTAATAAGCATCTCAATCCTATAATGAAGGAAAAGACATGCAGGATGTTCCAGAACTACAAAGACATATTTGCCTGGGAACACACAGACCTGAAAGGGGTGGATCCAAAAGTATGGCAGCACAAGATACCGTTGAAGCCAGATGCTCGGCCAGTAAGATTGCAAAGATACCGAATGAACCCCAACTATGTTAAGAAGGTCAAGGAGGAGATTGACAATCTTCTCAAGGCTGGGTTCATCACAGAAGTGGCCAGTAGCGATTGGTTGTTTCCCATAGTAGTAGTTCCCAATAAGAATGGGAAATTGAGAGTCTGTGTTGACTATAGAAAACTCAACGCCCAAACTATCAAAGATCCATTCTCATTGCCTTTTACTGACATGTTGCTTAATGAGATTGCAGAATACGAGATGTATAGTTTCATGGAGGGTTATAGTGGCTATAACCAGTTATCGCTCCTGAGGATAGAGGGAAGACCACTTTCATCACAGAGTAGGGAGCTTTCATGTATCTGATGATTCCTTTCGGCATGTGCAATGCACCAGCTACTTTTCAACGGTGTATGATGGACCCGGGGGATTCACTCTATATACAAAACGGGACGCCACCTGCGAGCGGACAACTTTGATAAAACCCCTATATATGACTCATATTAGGGAATATGACTCCCCTTTCTACGCTTATACAACAATCGACAAAGAAAACTATTATACCCCTATCCTACATATAAAATTTGGGTCTTACGTGATCTTACTAAGTGAAACTAGTCAAAGAGTGTGTAGCATAGTGATTGGCAATGTACTAAGGAACCACTTCTAATGATAACTAGATGTACCCTCAATGTGTCTTAGTTTGACTGTCAAACTATGTGTCCGATCAGCCTGCACTGTGGCTACTTGTCCAATTTTGACCCATCCAAAGCTAGTGTAAATCAACCCTTGACCTGCTCCAAATCAACCCTTATCTATGATCGGCTTAATGAAAAATTTGATGTGCGGCATGATAAAAAAACTTCCACAAAATTCATTCGAGTTATAGTGCACAACGGTGACCAATCGTTACAAGTAGTCAACCAGAGTTGTGTCCCCCCCCCCCCCCCCCCCCCCTAATAAATATCATACCCCCGTCCCTTAAATTTTAAGCTTGGCAGATAAATGATTGGGGGCCTGCCCCTAACTTATACGCTTATGTAACTTATTAAAAAAAACCCTCCCCTGCACTTACGTGGTGCGGATAAGTTTTCCATGGTGAATCCCCCGGGATTATGGAAATGTTCAATGAGTTTCTTCATCGGTTCCTCGCCATCTTCATGGATGATTTTACTGTCTGGAAGGGACATCTACTGGGACATGTAGTATCCCGTAATGTAATAGAAATGGCCATGATAAAATCCAGTGTGTTCAGGAAGCCAAAGCACCCAGAAACTCATCTGAGTTAAGCTCTTTCCTGGGTTATATTAACTTCTACAGAAGGTTTGTGCATAAGTTTGCCTCTCAAGCAGTACCATTGTATGAGCTCACAAAGAAGACCAGTAAGTTCAATTGGACTGTTGAGTGTGACGAAAGCTTTTAGAACATGAAAAAGGCCATTATCAGTAAACCAGTCCTCAGGCAACCAAACTGGGATGTTATCTTCCATGTACATGTGAACGTTTCGGGACTGGCAATTGGGGCGATATTGGCTCAACCAGATGGAAGGACTGATTATCCTGTTTATTTTGCCAGTCTCGCAGATTCAGTCAGGCTGAACAAGGTTATATGACCACTGAACGAGAAGCCCTAGGAATGGTTTTTAGTGCTACAAAGTTCAGTCATTACTTGCTAGGAAAACTATTTCATTTCTATGTGGATCATCACGCTCTTTTGTTCCTGATTAATAAAGTCATTATTCAAGGTAGGCTAATACGGTGGATGATGTTCCTCATGGAGTTTGAATTTCAAATTTTTCATGAGCCTGGCAAGAATCTCTGTGGAGCTGATTTTCTATCCAGCCAAAAGTATAGAGGGTTATTCAGAAGCATCCTTGAGGGACGAACCAGCGGATGCTGACTTATTTCAACTGGAAGCCGGAGAATCACTTGACCCTGAATGGTATCATGTTTATCAGTTTCTTTCTCAAGGTGCTTTCCCAGATGTCTGGAAGTAGAACCAGAAGAAGGCTTTGGTCATCAAGAGCTTGAAGCTTACCATCATCGAGGGTTCACTCTATTGATTAGGTGTTGATGGTATTCTTTGGCATTGTGTTGATGGTATTCTTCGGTATTGTGTGCCTATGGAAGGGATAATGCAAGTCATCTCAGAGGCACAGGTGGACATTTTTCCAATGAAGTTACCTACAAGAATATTTTGCAAGCTGGTTTATGGTGGCAAACATTAATAGCTGATGTTAGAAGTTTTTGCAATACTTGTGACATATACCAAAGAATGGGCAGACCTACAGCTCCAGACATGACTCCTTTAACGCCAGTACAACCACTGGGTGTTTTCATGAAATGGGTCTTAGATTTTATGGGACCTTTTAAGAAGGTTACCCCTAGGAAGAACAAGTATATAGTAATGGCTACTTGCTATGTCACTAAGTGGGTTGAAGCTAAGGCTCTTCTTGACAACACAACCAAGTCAACTGCAAGGTTTCTATTTGAAAATATTGTCTGTCACTATGGATGTCCTGTAGAGATTGTGTCGGACCAAGGGACACATTTTATTAATGACACCATGGAGATTCTACTGGATATGCTTTCAGTCAAGCATTGGAAATCTACCCCTTATTATCCCAGATGCAATGGACAGGCTCAAAGTAGTAACAAGACAATTAAGACTATTCTCACTAAGGTTGTGCAGAAGAAGCCAGACCAGTGGGATTTGAAGCTTCAGATTGCTTTATGGGCGTATAGGACAGCTTGCAAGGTCACTACAGGGTTGACACCATTTAGAATGGTGTATGGCACTGAAGCTGTTGTTCCTATGGAGTTTGTTATCCCAAGTCTGAGAATGGCTGTGAAAGAAGGGTTAGACTTCAACCACAATCTGAAAAGGCACCTGGATGAGCTTATGCAGTTAGATGAACTCAGGCAACGGGCTATGCTGGAACAAGAGATTGTTCAGCAACAAAGGAAGCACTCGCATGATCGCAGAATTAAGGTTTGAGAATTTCAGAAAGGGGACCTGGTGCTCCTTTATCAGTCTAGATTGGGTCCTTAGAAGCCAAACCTAAAGATTGCCTCGGCAGGACCATTTGAGGTAGACTTGGTTTTCTCCAATGGCACGGTAAGATTGAAAGACTTATCTGGATTACTGCTCCCAGGGTATATAATGGCACGAAGATCAAACTCTACTATTCCAAAGCTAGAGAGCCTGGCCAAGAACACGATACTAGGGAGCTGGGAACCGAAGATCAAGAGATACCAGAATCATATATTTTTGGGCTTTTTCATGTGCAGCCAATTCCAGTTTTAGAACGAGTGCCAGTAGGACCAAGCCAGACTGGTACTAGGATCGATACCACTGTGATCAAGCCAAACTGGGACCCAGGCCAGTATTAGTGGGAACACAATTATCAATTTTTAAGTGCCCAACGGTCAGATGACACTCCAGTAGTAATCATTTCAAGGATGGGTAGAAGTCTTGTCCAATGCATGTCTGCCACCCATGACAGCAGTGACACACAAAATCTAGGAACAACAAGTGGTGGAGCTTTTATGGCACGGATGCGTATAACAGTAAGGAGAGTCGGAATTTTTCCTCACAAATCTCCTACACGACGATTCCCTCCTGTTGTCCATTCTCCATCGCCAAGCTCTGAGGTATCTCTGCTCCAGCCGCGCAGACTTCGTCTTCTGAGGAGACAATGGACTGTCGTCTAGCTTTGCCAGCAACACCTAGGTACGGCTTTGAAGCATCAAGTAAGTCTTCCTCTTCCTCACCTGTTTTGTTCAGAAACGATGCAGGAATATCTCAATGAAACCCAAGCTATTGTCAATACTACAAAGGAAACAGCAAGATTCAACGTTACGTGTTCACTGACCAAGCCATGGCTTTGCTGCAACTATGGGATTTATGTGTGGTTCTGCAAGCCACAAGAATCGATTTTGACACATCCATCATCAAGCAGGTTCTCGACTCTTTCAATGCTGAATATGGCAGTGCTATGGTATATGGTAGAAAGATGTCTATCACACCAGACAACATAGCTTTTGCATTTCGTATGCCAAATGAGCCCAAGTCGTCTGTGGCAACTCCATCGCAGATCAGCATATTTTTGAAGGAGGATGATGCTACCAAGCGAAAAAGAAAAGCCAGTGGTCAAGGGATTCCAGTGGTGGCCGGGGACTGGAAGCTTCCGCTGCTTATAGGTTTGTAGCTAAAGCTGTTAGTGTTAAGAATAATCCAACATATGTGTTAGAGAAGGTTTTCGCTATGCTGCTAGCAAAGACATTGGATTCAAAGGTTTCTATCAACCTTTGTTAGATCTTGTCACATAATGTGCTTCAACAAACTACCAAGTTGAAATCCGAGAGTGTATTTAAAGCTTGGTATGTTTGGAAATTTTTATATTGGGCAACTGCTCCAGATACTCATGACCAGGTAAGAATGGCTTGGAGTGAGAAGCCATTTCCAGAGTCAAAAAATATTGGTTTGTGTTCGGATGAAGAAGCCACGGACAGTCAGACCACTCCAACTGAACTGAAAAGGAAGGCTACCCAAGATGAATCTAGCAGCTCAAAGAAACCGAGGACAACACTGACGAAGAGAAGTGCTTTTTTGAAGCAGATGGAGAGTCAAGTCAAGACAGTGACTACTGAAAAAACTCTAGTTAAACAGGATGACAAACAATCTTCTCAGACCACTGAAGTCAACCAGTCAGTAGGACAGATTACAGTCACTACTGGTACTAGCAAAGATCAGGCAAAAGAGACTACCTCTGAAAAGTCAGCATAACAGCTGGATAAGGGCAAAGGTCCAGCCTCTCCAACCCTACTGGGTGGCGTTTCTATCCCAAACAATGAAGAAGCTCTATACCTGATGAAGAAGGATAGGTTGAAGCAGCTGCAGACCCATCCACTTAAAGGGCGTCTCTTTCTACAAAAATTTAATTATGTTGCTTTACCCTATATGGCTCCTGTTACAGTGTATGAGCCCACTGATTTTGACCCAACAATAGTCAATGATGGATGTTCAGTCCTCATCCAATCCTCATGGAACACTATTGTCAGCTGTATGGGACAGATGTTGGATGCCGCAGGGTCAGAAGATGAACTGGTTAAAGCTGAATTGAAGGGCGCTGAAGACTAGATTGAGAAGCTTAAGGAAGCAAGAGAAAATCAGAACCTGCACCACAAGCTACTTGAATCTCATTCAGAGAGGTCCATTAAGCTATTGGAAAGTAAGCTAGCTAGGGCGGAGTATGCTATGCAGATTATGAAGGAAGAAAAGGAGGAAGCACAGAGAGCTGCAGATCATTTTGAAACGATGCTGAGAATGAAGAGAGTTGACTTCAACTCCTTGCTCATTCATCATAAAGCTCTGAAGACTACCCTCACTGAAAGATATATTTATAATAACTTGGCTAAAATTTTAAATCCATCAGGCAATGTTGTCTTTGATCTGGAGAACTTGAAGTCTCTTATGGAGACCATGCAGAGTGACTTGCAGGACAAAGTTGTTGAATATAATAATGCTCTGGCAAATCAAGCCATTCTAGATTATATTGAACAATAGAATTCCCTTGAAGAAGCAGAAGAAGATAAGGAAGAAGAAGCTGATAAGGAGGAGGATGACCAAGACAAAGGGCATACTAATGATGATAATGATGCCTCTCCTCCGTCTCCACCTCCAGGACCTGGTACTAGTGACACAGGGCCAACTGGAGGAAATCAACAACATTCAGACTAGCCAGACCAGTATAAAGGGTAGAAGTCAGGCAATTAGCAGCCAGAAGAACAACGACCTAGTAACACTGGGAATCCACCAGCAAAATCAATCCCAGCACAGTAGGGAGGATAAAGGGAAAAGTAAAGTTATGGTTGAAGGACCAGCAGCTGTGATGAGAAAAATTCATTACAGATCATCACACTAAACATGAGATTGAGACATCAGTAGGCTCCCATAACCAGGCAGTATCTGGAGGATGATGATCTCCTATCTGATCTGGAACACTTTCAACGACTATACGTCGAAGCCACGGAAATGGTGGAGCATTGGAAATAAATTGATTTTCATGATCAAGAGACTTGCCATTTACCTGCGCATCCCAGTACAGTCCAACTGCTGGAAAGGGTACCTGAATGTATAATCACTATTGAAGAGAGAGTGACCAATCCACACTGGAAACGACAGTCTACTCCAGATTGTCGATCTCTGGCTATAGAATTAGAACTTATGCTGGGAAACAAGCCAGCCTACAAATGTATAAATGATGTCAAAAATCAATTGAAAGAGGTTTTGGTATAGATGCAAATTGCTAGAGGAGTCTCGGATCAAAGGGTGCGGGCCATTCTTGAAGATCAGACGGCCACCAGTAAAGGACCTCAAACTAGAATGTCAGTCAGAGAACATGCCATTGCTCTCCGGAAACCGTTTCATCCTACTAAGAGTAACCTGAAAAATGATGCAGCAAGAGAACCAGGCTGTTCTCAACTTCTTAGAATTTGTTCCTGATTCCCCAGTTCTCTTGTATGCTTTACCAGCAAGAGAGACAGAATTGCCAAGATTTTTTCCAGCACTTTACCCTCAACATCCAGAACCAGTCGATTGCCTTACATATTTCAAGATTATTGATGAGCTCTAGGATTGGTATGAGCGATTGACTGTGGAATGGAAAACTTGGCAAACACTGTTCAAAGATGCTCTCCAATTCAATGATATCCAGGAGCCGAAACAGGAGGTGCAGAGGATCAGACTCTGTATGGGTCAGTGGAAGATTCAGATCAAAGGCCTCACTAAGATCACGAATCAATTGTTGCAACTTACTGTTGAGTCCTCTAAATTGCCTGAAAAGGATATTGTAGCTAAGCCAGGCCTAGTACCACAGGATAGAGAGATGATGGAAATTCTTTTTGAAGCTCGGGTCAAAACCAACCAGCCTCTCCCATAAGGATGGATCCATACAACTTTGCATTGTCACAAACTGGACAGAACTAGGATCACCAAAGGCAGATGCACGCTCTATGATCTTGACACCAAAACCTATCATTCTCTTATGCCTTATGAAGTGGAGATGACCACGGAAAGGCGGGATCAGCTTGAGTAGGAGGCCATTTACAGACTCATTCAGAAGGAGAATGATGGCACTGGGACTTCTCAGACGCCATCCACGCCAAAGGGTAAATGGAAGCTGGTTCAATGGAAGGATACTGGGTAGTTCCATCTCAGAATTCAGTCGGAGGCTTTTCCTTCTCAGCTCGAAGGTTGATATCAGTTTATGTAGATGATGAGAGCTCTACACTGGCCATTCCAGCTGGCTCTCTATCATTGGTCAAGTCCGGTCTCCAGAATCAGAATCAAAAGGTGGATTTTTTCTCTTCAAACCAGAATCAAACGGGGGAATTGTTATTTTCAAAAATTTTGGAATCTTTCCAAAATTCAAGAAAGGAGGGAAGGATGTAGATGGTTGAGACAGTTTCACTAGGTAGGAACCGGCTCCTGTGAGACGAGTAGTGAATCAGTCAGTATTTACTACGGTAATTACCATGGTAAACCCAAGGCATATAAATAGGGCCCATTACATTGTAATCGGGTTGGCATTTGTTGGCAATTGTACTAGCAATCATTGGCAGTTGTTGTCGGTTGTACTCTTTGCATCCCTTTGTTTATAAGCCACATCATCTTCATTGTAATCCATCATCTATAGATCCAATTAGAGAAGTGCAGTATATTCCACCTATACATACTCTGTACTCAGTTACTATGAATCTGAATCTGAATCTGAATATCATTCTCAGTACTTAGTCTAGTTCTTATTCCAGTAGATGTATTCCAGTACAATTTCTGTTCCTCTATCCAATCTACTGTATGAACTAATACATCACCAGTAGCTAAAAGCTTCTAGCACTAGAATTAGCTCTCTCAAGAGATCAGCTCCAATTCCAGTGTGCATGGGTTGATCATTTGTGTCTATGCATAGCCGTGGTTGGCTCTACCATGCTTTGAAGATCAATGCAATTCAAATCACTATGATGTGCAAGAGCTGGGTCTTAAGTTATTAACTCAAGAGTTTATGATATCAAGGGTTTCTTATGTTGTCTTCCAAAGAGCAAATCTTGTAGCTTGTGTGCTCTCTGTTTGATTGTACCATCAAGATGCTTCAGCACGCTGATTGCTTGAGCTGTTGGTAGCACTTTTGACTATTGACGAGATTTTTTTGGCCATTGGTAGCTTGGTTTGCTTGTTGCTATATGATGTGGTGGAGTCTTTTGAGACTAAACTCTCCATTGCTTGATTGGTTTTACGGTTTGTGGAGAAGATAGGTGCTCCTTTTTCTTCCAAACCAATTTCATGTTAGGTTCCTTGCTCGGATATGCTCGTCTCTGTGTTTTTACCCTTGGAACCTTCTTTTGTTTTGTCCGTGATGTTTTGGGCACCCAAATTTGAATCGGCTTATCCTTAAGCTATGCTTTTGGTACCCAAATTTTCCTGACTCCTTGCATGATACTTGTAGCATTTGCTTGTCGAGGAGATGGAGAAGATTGATTACTTTGTGGTTTGGCCTGCTGATTGCTTCCTTTCCACTCCTCCTTACTTGGTGCAATTCGAACAATGAGTTTCCCGTCTTTAGGTGATAGCTTGAGCTGATTCATATTCCAATCTAGTATTGCTTTGTATGTCCGCATCCAGGGAATTCCAAGAATCATCATCTCATCATGTGTTCTTTTGGTAAGCATACAAACTGATGAGAACATGAACATCCATGTACTATCATGTTCAAGTTGACTACTCCCAATGTTGGGGTTGGGTTCTTGTTGCATCCCTTGATTGTTGCTATTCCTCATGTCAATGCTTGACTTGTTGCCTTCTTGTATGTGGAATAACTGACTACATTTACTCTAGCTCCCGTGTCAATTAAAGCATTGGTGCTATGATTGTTGAGCTGTCCTTTGATATGTAGGTCCATTCCGTCTAACCAGTCATCATCTATTGCAACTACATCTTTACGTAATTCCCATTGTCGGTCATCTATTTCTAGAGTGTTGATGGGAATTGATATCTGCTGATTCCTGAGAGCAGCTTTCCATTTGAGTATCCGAAGCCGAGCTTCCTCTAGGGCTTCATCAATAACCTGATGTCGTTTAATCCTCCTTTGCATGGCCGCATGCATTCTTTCTAGCAATTCATTGATTAGCGGCAAATTGTATTTCTTTAAACGACATCCACTAATCCAGTAAAGGGTGTAGCATTTAAAATTGTTTTGAATGAAACTTAAGAAGCCCATAAAGCAGCATGGAGATTCATTTCCCAGTCTGTCCTTCCTAAACTAATCACTTTAGTCAACACAGAGCTAATATTGTTCGTATACTCATCTTGCCCGTTTGCTTGTGCGTGATAGGGAGCTGATTTGTTATGGATGACCATAAGCTCATTAAGAAAATACTCGATTAACTCATTGAGAAAATGAGTTCCCCGATCAAAGATAATTTCTATTGGTAGTCCATATCTCGTGAATACATACTCATATAAGAATGCAGTAGTGGTTCTATCATCATTCTTTTGAGTTGCTTTAGCTTCGTCCCACTTGGTCAAATGGTCCGTAGCTACAAGATATATTGAGCTTGGGTTCTATAAGCAGCTGGCTATATTGGCCCAACAAAATCTATACCCCATTTTGCGAAAGCTCTAGCCCCCATCATTGGTCTTAAGGGCATGCTATCTACACGTGTTGGCATTTTTTTTCGTTGACAAGCATCGCACCTTCGAACATATTCTTGGCATCTGCAAAAAGTGTTGGCCACCATATGCCTATCATCAAGATTGCTCTTGCGGTGGTCTCACTAGAAAAGTGACCTCTAGCTAATCCAGCATGTGCTTGTTCTATAATCGGAATATACTCGTCTTCCTTTGCACAAAGACACAAATGTTGATCTTTACTTCTCCGATACAATTGGTTCCCAATAAGAGCATAGCCTCTTGCTTCAGTGGCAATTTCTCTTTGACGACATTTACTCATATCCTCAAGAAATGTTTGGCCAGATAAGTAGTAAACAGATAGTTACTCCACTTAGGAACATGTGACATTTGAAACAATGTTACATGAGGTATGGGTGTTTTTTTTTTACATTGAGGAAAATCCTTTACAAAATATCGAACATCACTCCTCATAGTCAGCCAAAATACTCCCAGTCTCAAGATTTGTTGCATAGTTTGGTCTTCTGCAAAGTGAAGTCTTACTATGGTAACATGTGCTTGACTTGGGTACTGTTTTTTTTCTTCACGATTAATGCATAAGAGCATTATTCCATCTCCATTTCTTTTGTATCCTACCAGCTAGTGATTGATACATAGACGATTGCTCGATTAATCCGATCGTAATAGGAAGTGGTATTTGTGAATCCACTTCAGCTATTTTCATAAATGACACCATGTTTTCCGACCATCGAGGTATCATTTCCACAAAGAATAAATAGGCATCTGGTAGATCATTGTCTACCCCTTTAGGTGATTCTCCTAAAACAATCCTTGACAAATGATCTTCTCGTTGATGTGTAGTGCCCTTTTTTACAACCACAGTGAAATCAAATTCCAGAAGAATGATGAACCATCTCACTATTCTTCCTGTGCTGCATGGCTTGTTGAGACCAAGTACAACAAAGCTTGGTGGTCCACAAAGAACACAAACTTGTTGGCTAATGGGTAATGTACATACCTTTTATGGCATAGATCATTCCTAATCCTTCCCTTTCCGTGGTGGTGTAATTCTTTTCTACCATGTTTAACCGTCGACTAGCATAAGAAATAGGAAAGTCAATTTTCTCGTCTCTTGGTTGAGCTAGTATATAACCGATAGCAAAATTGGAAGCATCTACATGTATGTGGAATATCTTATTCCAATCTAGTGCTTTCAATATTGGAGATGAGGTGAGAGCTTGCTTAAGCTTCATGAAGGATTCTTCACATGCCTCGGTCCACTCAAAGTTTGTAATCAAGCTATACATGGGTTTTGCAATTATAGCGTACATGTAGATGAATCGTCGATAATATCCACAATGCCCCATGAAGGCTTGTACCCCCTTGACTGTTGTTGGTCTAGGCAATCAATGACATGAACTTTTTTAATATCAGTAGCTATGACATTTTTAGACACTATATATCCAAGAATTTTTCCTTGTCTACCCATGAATGTGCACTTTTCAGGATTTAAGCAAATCCTATAAAGTCTACATTTTTTGAATACCTTTTTCAAATGTTCAAAATGATCAGCTCGGATTGATGAATGTACGCATAGATCATCCATATATACTTCTAAGAATTTCCTAAGATATTCTGTAAAAGCATGGCTCATCAACCTTTGAAATGTGGCTGGAGCATTAATTAACCCAAATGGCACCCTCGATATGCAAAAATACCCCATTCTGTTGCAAAATCAGGTTTATGCTGATCTTTTGGGTCAACCAAAAGTTGATTGTATCCCAAAAAGACATCTAAGAAGTTGTAAGCTTCTTTTCCTGCAACTCGTTCCAAAACATGCTCAGTGATTGAAAGAGGAAAGTTGTCTCTAATGGTAGTTGCATTCACCTTCTTGAGATTGACACACACTCGTAATTTTCCATTCTTCTTGGGTACTACCACAATTGGAGACACCCACTTTGTGTGTTCAATTTTGTAAATGAAATCAGCTTCCTTTAGTTTTTCAATCTCTTCTTTTATCTTCCTGGCAAATGTTTCATTATATTTGTATGGCCTCTGTCTACTTGGTTTTGCATCATCTCTCATGGGTATGGTATGTTGACAGATTTCTGGATCAACACCCTTGAGATCCTTGTAAGACCAAACAAAGATATCTCAATATTTTTTTAACAAGCTCAGCAAGAGCTCTTCTTCTTTCTCTGTTAGGTCGTTTCCATTCTTCTTGGGTACTACCATAATTGGAGACACCCACTTTGTGTGTTCAATTTCGTAAATGAATTCATCTTCCTTTAGTTTTTCAATCTCTTCTTTTATCTTCCTCGCAAATGTTTCATTATATGTGCATGGCCTCTGTCTACTTGGTTTTGCATCATCTCTCATGGGTATGGTATGTTGACAGATTTTTGGATCAACACCCTTGAGATCCTTGTAAGACCAAGCAAAGATATCTCAATATTTTTTTAACAAGCTCAACAAGAGCTCTTCTTCTTTCTCTGTTAGGTCGTTTGCAATGTAAGCAGGTCTAGGCTCTTCTCTTGGTTCAGCCAGGTCTATCTTTTTATCATTTTCAGGTCCTTCATAGGACTCGCCCTGCTCCCGTAGTTCTCTAACAGGTTGTTCGACTATGATTTTTTTAATCTTGGAGAGTATACTTTTTGTAATGTGTTGACCGCTGGGTCAACAACACAACATAACTCAAGTTTCGTACCAAAGTCTTATCTTTTGCGAGTTATGAAATGCTACGGATTATGGCTATAAACATCATTTGTAATGAGTAGTTATTCTAGTTTCAGAAGCCGGGGTGCAATGGCACTTCCAGATTGTAAATACAAAGCCATTTGACCCATTCAACCCCATTTTTGGTTAAACCTAAGGTAGCCTTAGTATATAAGGTACCTAGGTCATTTTGTAAAAAACGGACTTTAATCATAATCAAAACTTTAGCGCTGCCATCTACTCTGTGTGAGAGAGAAAGAGAGTGAGAGTGAGCTTTATCCTCTTGCTACGCCCGGCTCGCTCAACACATTGGATATCTGACTGCACCATTGCTGTAGGCTCGAGGAGAGCTATGGGACAACGCCAAGCATTCCATGCGAGACGAAGTGCACACGCCGACGCATCTACGAGCTATTTGTGGTCGTAAGTGTATCAAACGATGTCTGTTTTCTTTGTGCTGGTACTCAATAGGATTGTGGCGACATAAGCTACGCAAAGGTACTCATAAATTTTAGTTTCGGGCACTTTCAAAATTCTGCTCTGTCATCCTACGCATTTTCCGCAGATGGGTTTAGAGTGAGGGTTTTGAGTGTAGAAGCTTAGGGACAGGTGTATCCTAGTGAGGGGATGGTGTTCCTTAAGTTTCGTACGAATCTGGCATGATTAGGTGAGTTACGTTTCGTATGTGGGTATGTGGCTAGGTGGTGTAGTTGAGAGCAGTAAGGTTCTTGATTGTGGTTTAGTTGGCCTTCAAGAGTGCTGTATGTGTAGGATGGTCTCAGCCTGACAAGCTTAAGAGATTTCCTCCGTGTGCCTATCGTGTCATCTGTGTCCTCGATTGACATTATGTTGATCTAGGTAGTGTTTGCATGCACTTCATGGGTGTGTGAGTCGCTCCGTCCAACATTGGCACTGCTGCCGGGGACACAAGGACCTAAGTAGGTTTCCTACTAACACTCGTGTGATGGTTGCTTGATTTAGTTTCGGGTAAAGAAAGCGTTTTTCTTAAGTGGATCCGGAAGAGGATATTCCACGATCAAGTGGATAGCCAGGAAGCGTGTGTCTTGCCGAGGGTCTGCGACTAGATAGGTTTAGTTAGTATCCGTGGATTAGAGTAGTTGTTGGTGGTCGAGTGATTTGTGAGGTGATAAAAGCGTTTACTAGTCCGTGTGTGGCGGTGAAGCATTTTTCTACTCATAGATGCAAAACCCCATATGATTTGTAGGAGTAGCTTTAGGTAAGTGATCCAATTCTGATCTAGAGCTATTCATCACTGAATTATTTGCTAAAGTGCTTGATTGAATTTGAAATCACGGAAAAGTGTGCTTTTGAGGGTAAAAATGCATTAAACAAGCTCTTGTGGATATTTTTGTATGACTGACTGATGCTATGCATATAAAAGAGCATTTGCAAGGGTTCTGTGAAGAAAACCTGCAATTCTGTAAACATAGACATCCTACACGTAGGATGTCTCAAGGGGGTTCTGGAGACCAAATTTGAAAATTCTGACTGCACCAGTGGGTTCAGAGGGTAGGTTTTACCCTAGTAACATATTGACTTGAGTGTTTTTCCCTATTTTTGTTGACCAAAAGCCAAAAGGCGGAGTGAGAAAACGTAAAATTTCAGCAAAGGCTTAATTGAGTGATTTTTGCATGTTTTTGCAATTGTGAAGCATACTTGCACTTGCTGAGAGCATAAGGAAGCATCAGGGACACTTTTGTCTCAAAAAATCAGTAGTAGACATCCTACGCGTAGGATGTCTACAGGGTGATCTGGGCACTTTTTTGAAAATCTGAGGTTACCAGTGTGTTTAGAAGGTAGGTTTTACCCTATTTTCACCTGGAAAGTGGAAATTTGACCAAATTTTGATAGATCAAAGCCAAAAGACGAGAATTGCCAGAAATCCTACCCAAATTGTGTCCAAGGCCTAATTTTGAGACCAAACCATAGCATGACTCCATAGGCATGTTCTAAATGTTGTATTGAGTGCATGTGATAAATTTCATCTCATTTGGGTCAGTGAAAGGGAAGATTGAACAGACTTTAGCATTTTTTACTGAAAAAGGCAAGGATAGCTAGTTTTGGGGTCTTTTGACATCCAAACTCAAATCTAAGCATAGCCTTGGGTTGTTGACATCAAGGGGAAGCTGTGGGACAAGTCTGGGGTCAAACACGCCAAAAAGACATCCTATGCGTAGCATGTCTTCTGTGTGATTTTGGACTCTAAACAAAATTCTGAGCATACCATAATGATCAGCATCTTAAGGAGAGTCTGTGGTTCAAGTTTGGGTTCATTCTGGGCAAAAAGATATCCTACGCGTAGGATGTCTACTGCATAATTCTGAGACCAAAATTCTCATGTGACCATACCATGCTGTCATATAGCCTTAGATAAGCCCCCTAGGCAAATTTGGTCCAATTTGGAGTTGATTTGACTTGGGAATTCATCATAACAGACATCGGGCTTTTGGAACAGATTCTTGATCATTTGAACAACCTATATGTGTCAGAATCAAAAAGTAAAAAGATCTGTGAGTTAAGCACATCAAGGGGAAGCTATAGTTCAAGTTTGAGCTAAAACAAAGCAAAAAGACATCCTACGCGTAGGATGTCTCAAAGACATTTTTAGGTCCAAATGAAATTCTGAGCATACCATTGTGTTGCTGGACTTAAGGCGAGTCTCTAGACCAAATTTTGTTAAATTCTGAGCATATAGACATCCTACGCGTAGGATGTCTCTAGGCCAGTTTTAGGGTCCAACTGTACTTTTGACCATACAGGAGTGTTCACAGTGTCACAGAGATCCCAAATCTTTTTTCAAAATTGAATTTGGACTCATTTTGACAAGTCTAAACTGCATTTCACTGTTTTGGCCATAACTTTCACAAACGGTATCGGATCGGAAAAGTTTTTATATCAAAACGTAGCCTGAGAGCGGCTCTACAGATCTTAGAGAAAAACTTGAACTAAATGTATGCCTACGACAAACATTTAGTTCAACTTTGGAAAAAAAAAACCATCGTTTAAGGCCTCAAAATGCATCCGAAAGTCAGGGGTTTCTGAAAGCGACAATTTGCAAGAATTGTGGCGAAACGGTTGTGGTTTTGGACATAGTTTCGACTTTTCCCTAACCAAAGCACTTGAACACAGTGGACTAAGTCTACTTGAACCAAGAAAAAGATCTTAAGCCCAGAAATCATGTCTACCCTAGATTCAAACGCAGCTTACACAAGCTTGGATCCCGACTATAGAGGAATATCCTCCCACAATGGATCTTCCAAACTTGCAATTGATCCATCTTGTTGAGAGAGTTTGGATGATTGGTCATGAGAGTGAAGGACTATATAGATACATTGATGACAATGAGGTCAATCTTTGTAGGTGCTCAGATCCATACCTGGAATAGATAACGTATTACAAGGTCTTATATGTCTACACATACGGAGTGGACTGTCAATGGAGATCTATAGTTGTCGACAAGTATGGACGAGAATACAGAGTTGTAGAAAGCACAAATCCACAGACTGTACTAGAAAGAGGTGGATATTTGGTCAATGAAGGACCACGAATGCCTCCACCAAACACGAGAATTCCTATAGGAGTTCCAAGAAGAGAGCCACCAGTATTCCCTTCAAGAGGGATAACGAGGTAAGGATTGGGAGAGTCTCTGGTTAGACTTGTAGACAATCGACGAGTTAGACCATCCCAAGTCCAAAAATGGGTAAACAGCAAATACTCTGGAGATAAAGATCGGAGAGATCACGTAGCGGCTTTTACAAGAGTGATTAGAGTAGAGGAAGTGTCAGATTTTGCGACACAATTTGCGGGATTTGGATTGACTCTAGAACATGATGCAGCTACATGGTTCGACTCGGTGGAAAAATGGGATTTTGAGACCCTAGATGATTTGTTTGAGGAGTTTATTGAAGAATTCTAGCCAAAAGGAATTGCTCACAACATGGTCTCGCAAATCCATAGATTCAAACAGAAAGAGAATGAATCAGTACGCAAAGCATCATTACGGCTCAAGAGATATGTTAAGCTCTGTCCGAGAGCGGAATTACCTACGCAAGCACGACTGATGCTGATCTTTATCCAGGGAATGAGACATGGGGGCCTTCAGAAGGATCTGCATATGATAAGGAGGATGAGCTAAACGAGTTGATCAAAGAAGCTCTTTGATCTAGTGGATGACTGTGAGGCATACAAAGAAACGGACTTAAAGAGTCAAGGAGATGACACATCCTCTCAGCACAGTGTTTCACAGATAAGTGAGTCCATTGCCAAGCCAACGACACCTATTGATCAAGAAAAGCTTATCGACAACTTGGTCAAGAGGTTGATTCCTCTTGTAAGGTCTGATTCGGGAGAGCCGAAGTGGTGTGAAATTGAGAGAAAATGGACAAACCATACGGGTGAAGAGTGCTATTATAGCATGGAAAAAGCTAGGGAGAGGTATGTACAACCTGTTCCAGAAGCACCTACTCCACCTAGATACATTACGGGGAATGCGCTAAGACCAGTAAGAGTTTTAAGGCCACAGCTTGTCTTAGGACAACAACCTCCGCTGCCAGGTGCTAGAATACAGGTAGACATGAGATACATGCCAATGATGGAAGCATCAAATAAACCAACGCCAGTACCAGCTACAATGTGGTATAGTAACCAAAGTGGGTACTACCCTTCGGAGTGACAAAATGTGGGAGAAACACATGGAGTGGTGAGGCCGGTACAACCTCCACCTCCTGGGTTTTAGTCTAAAGAAATAAGGTATGAAATGGACGAAAGTACATTGCGATTCATTGCAAATAGCGGCTTATCTAGGTCAAAGCTTGCTTATAGCCAAGAGGAAATGCTAAAAGAATCTCCTCAACCAGAGACAGATTGTCACAAAAGTCGTGACAACCACTTGGTCAAACAATTTCCTCATATGGAGATCACTGAAGTAAATGCCTATTGTCTTGAGTGTGGCATCACTCACTTGATCCTCAATTGCCCGAAAAACCCAAACCAAATCAGGAAAATCACAAAAAATGTATTAGGGATTGTTCACCTCCCTAGTAGCTTAGAAAATGAAAATGTTGTACCAGTTCAAGTGGTTACGAGAGCACAAGCTCACAAGAAAGCTGATGAGAATCCAGAGACAAAGAACACGGAAAGTGACATGAGTCCAAAGACAGATGATGGACCAAAGACAGACGCACCTAGTCATAAAACCAAGAGCAAACAAAATAGTTGGAAAGCTAGAAAGACTAGGATGAAAGCACGCAGGGAACGAGAAAAAAAATCCCTAGCTGAGAAGCTTACCGAAGCTGAGGAGAAGATAAAACAACATGAAGAAAAGGAGGCACCTTCTCTTACACAGATGGTTAAACCTCTAGAAGAACCATCCACAGATGAGAAAACGAGAAGTGCTAGTTCAGGAAGATTTGTGTTGGCAGAGAAGGTTAATGAGACATTAGATGCCCTCTTGAAAGCCTATGATGTGAGGCTCAAAAACAACCAAACCCAAGAACACAAGTGGATGACATATCCCTATGCGGAACTAGAAAAGCAATGGTTTGAAATGTGCCAGAAAATGATTCAAACAGCCCAAGCTTTACTAGAACCACCAGTTGCAAAACTTGAAGATGTGATCCGTGTCATGCCTACACAAGTAATCCCACCAAACCAGGAACTAAAAGAGCCAGATTCTAGTCATTAGCACAGACCAAACCTCAAAGACCCAGCATTAGAACCAAGGATAGTACTGAATACCACGGATAACTCTTTCGAGGGATTTCACCAAGCTATACCCGAGGATTGTAAAGAGATAGATGGTCTTGACGAATTGTGGAAACAAGTTAGAGAGGCCAATGAAGCCAATGACCTAAGAAGACGAGTAGACAAGGCTAGTGATGAACGAGGAGTGTTTATACCACCAATAGAGGAATTTGAGACTAGATCTCAAATGAATCTAGACGTGCGATTGGATTGGGGCGACAAAGGATCTGTACAATCTATGGATAGTCAACCCCATTCGCTAAGAACACTACCGTCCTACATGGGAGAGTACGAAACCAAGTCAGATGTGGTTGCAGTCCCATCATAGAGGCTGTCTCCCAACAAGGCCATCGATTCAAAGGGGCTAGTAGATATTCTATCTACCCCAGTCACCTGTACAGTAATGTTAGCCGAGATGCTCAGAATAAGACCAAACATGTGGGTAAATGTCTAGAGAAATTTGGTGTAAAAACCCCAATGACTCGAATCGAGGAAGGCATCAAAGAGCTTGAAATGCCTCAACTAAATACTAGGCCAGTGCCATTAAACAAGGTAGGCGAGTATTATGAGGGAGAAGAGGGAAACACCACCCTTCCTGTGGAATTCAATAATGTAAAAACCATGGCAATCCTTGACAGTGGAGCTGGTGTGGCCATTGCAACCAAAGAGGTTTGGAAAAAATGGGGAAAACCTGCCTTGATAACCACACGAATGACCCTGCAGCTTGCAAACGGACACAAGGAAAAGCCCCTAGGACTGCTAGAAAAAGTACTTGTTACTTCTTGTGGCATTGAATATGAACACACTTTTGTTGTTGTTGACTTTGGCAAGAAGAACAACTATGACATCATTCTGGGAAGACCATTCATGCGACAATTGAAAATGGTCCAAGATTGGGGTTATGACCATATATACTTGAGACATATGGAAACCATAACAAAGATAAACTTGAGGGACTATAGCTATAGGGATGTGACGAGAACACCAGTTGAGGATTCCGCCACAGTAGTAGGATCAGAACTTCCAGCTTGGTTAGGTAAGCCTAAAGACCTGTGGATGTGTGGAGCTTCACAATGTGGTAGCTTGAAACATGAGGAATGTATCCTAGAGCGGGTCATAGAGGATAGGGACTATATCCCAGAACCATTTCCTGAAGAAGAGTTAGAGCCTTTTGGATGGGAACACATCTTGGCTACTCTGGACGTGTGCACCATGGAGGATGCTCCCACAACAAAGTTTTGTGTTGAAAATGGCTATGATGTTGTTCCTTATTTTGCAGTGAGTGTAATCCAGGAAAATGAAGAGATCCGGACATCAACAAGCTCTCGAAATAAGGAGCAAACAAAGAAATGTGGAGAATCAAAAGATGAAGAAAACGACAAGTTCTATGACTCTGTAGAACACTTCGAGCTTCAAGAAGATCAACGACCCAGGAATCAATGTCATCGCTACACGAATAAAGTGCATCAAAGTGGATTCCAAAGTCCTTGGTGGAGACACAGCCACCACAAGAATCCTCATACATGGCTCCTAATAAGGATGCAAAGACTCATCTAGGAGGAATACGACCAGAGCAACTAGCTAACAATGCTCTAATCAATGGGCTAGAGAAGTCCTCCAAGAAACTACCACCCAAGAGCAAACAGACAGTAACTTTCCACTACCAACCAAAAAATCAAGGGAAAGTTACCAAGTTACCAACCAACCCCTTCAGCAACAACCATGACACGTCAAAAGAACAGGACAACAAGTCAAAGCCAAAAAGCTCGACAAATCTGCATACCAAAAAGCCAGATCGGCCAAAAATAGATATGGATCAATAAGACAAAGATTTCTAATGACAAATCACAAGATCCAACACCAAAACAAAAATAATGAAAGCGTGCACGAATGGGTAAGAATATCACAAAGTCGCAAGCTTTCACAACTCAGGTTTGGGCTCCAAAGAAGTTGATTCAAGCACAAAAAAGTCAGGAATTCATTTGGATTCCAAAACAACCACAATATCAACTTTCAAAGCCTGAATCCCGTCCCCAACCAAGCGTACAAGGGCTGAAGCAAAGACCACTGTCGACTCACACAACAAAAAGGTGGATCCCAAAGAAGTCTCTTCAAAGACAAACGAAGCACGGGCAAGTATGGGTTCCCAAACAAGAGCCAACAACAAAACAGCCAAGAATCGCAAAGAAATGGGTCCCAAAGAAGAACAACAAAACTGATGTCAGTGCATCGCCGCTTGAATTCTTACAATTCTTCCTACGATTACAGTACAGTTAGAAGAGAGCAAGTCGCTTCAATCAAGCAACGATACAGGAGCTTCAAACACCATTTCATTTCTTAGAATAGGAAGCCTCGCCAACAAATTCCAATAAGCTTGCTTATACCCACATCTTGCACAACATAAATCTTTTCCATGCATTGACTGTGTATGCATAATAGGGCTACATTACAAGGCCTGCATAGGCACAACTTTTAATTGCCCAAGCACAACACATACCCTTTGCGATACCCTGTCGTAAAGGATGACTCCAAATAGGAAGGGGGGAGGCATTCTGAATGCGGACCTAATATTATAACTATTAGAGGACAATGTTTTGTGAGATGCATTGAATTTTTTCATTTTATTGTGATAACTTTTTGACGAAATTTAGAGTATATGCCCTCATAGTAGTGTTACAGAGGAGTATGGGGACAAAATCCATATATGAGCCCCTAGGGACATGTGTATAGTGTACATATCATTTAGATTTCTATTTGAATGATTTTTCTTTTGTTGAGTTGTTTTAAGATTTTCTTTGTTTATTATTAAGAAAAAATTAAAAAATCCATAATCCACATGAAGAAAAGACTGACGAGAGGCCTGAGCACTACAAAGAGAAGAAGGTACAGGAAAATGATGAAACTTCACGAAGTATGTCTCAGCAGCCACTACAACAGCCGAAGAACTTGTCCCACAAAGCAGTGTCAACAGGCAACCGACAAGTCATAAAAGTCAGAGTCGAGTAGCTAAGCCACAAAATGAGTGAGGTGTTAGTCCCAAAGCTTCAAGTAATATTCTCTGTGGTCTAAGCATCTTAGCTATTCTAGGTACTGCTCAAGCTGGAAGAGTTGAACATATTTACGATGTGTCGCTCATGTTGGTATAGGTGAGCAAAAGAGTCGAAGTCTAAGTACTTAAGTCTGGTGAAGTGAAGGAGAACGTCCAAAAGACACTCACGTACTGAGCACAATGAGATACGAGTGGACAAACTTCTACATCGATAACCCTTCTTGGAAAAGTGGAAGCTATTGAAACATCTTTTGATGTCACATGTGATACATTTATTCCTCAAAACACACATCATCTCCTTCTTTCACATTGCATGCTTTTGTTGACAAATTTCTCATATGCATATAGAGTGTCCCATAATTGGCACTTGCATCAGGCACTCTTTCCATGTTTCACCCAAGCACCCACCTTCCATGAACATGTACTTCACGTCAACTGCTCAACTCCAATAAGCGCGTACACCAAAGGCATTTTTTTTCCATTGGGTTTGTTTCCCTTTGGTTATCCAGGTTTTAGACCCTAATCTAAAGACACCTATCACCATCCTCTTGTACATATTCCTTCTACATCAACAATAAGGAAATGCTACTCAAATCAATTGACAAATGAATTGGAGCACCAATTTCAGATCATAGCATACTTCTCCTCAATGGCGAGTCGAAGAATGGCCTACAATGACAAAGCTGCAGACAACACTAACAACATGATTGCACAGGAACAAAGAAGTCCCCAATGAAGAAGAGAAGACATAAAAGTAATCAGAGGATTTCAAAAGATGAATGGTTATGATGATAGATATCCGCTCTGATGGATCATAGTTCTTGTTGTGGTTCGACAAAGATACAAGCAGTGCAACAGATGAAGCCAAAACAACAGCAAAGTGTTGAGCGCTGGGTCAACAACACAAAATAACTCAACAACAAAGAAGTCCTCAATGACAAAGAGCAGACATCAGGGTAATCAGAGGATCTCAAAATCTTGTCCTTGATAATGCGCATTGAATGCTCGGCAGGGTTTTGAACCTCAAATTAGAATAATTAAGTCCTGGACTCGACCTGACAGACAGACTTTGCATTGGAGTGCAACTTGGCCTAAAGAAGTTAAGGGTTTAGCCATACAATTTCTACAAAATCCTTACAAAGTTGTCATTGGCTCACAAGATCAGAAAGCCAATCACTCAATTCTACAGATTGTAGAAGTTATTTTTGAGAATCACAAATACTCCGAATTCACAGATTTGCTGGAGCAAATGATGGATGGAGCTTTCTCTATCCATGATGATAAGAGTCAAGCTCAACGACATTGGGTTCCTTTTGAATTTAGATTTGGCCATAGACCTATAATGACAGAAACACATGATGCAGGTCGGAGCGTGGATGTGAAAGACATAAAGTTCGTCATCAATTATGATTTTCCTGAATCATGTGAAGACTATGTACATCGGATTGGACGAACAAGACAAGCTACTGCAAAGGCCATAGTCTATACTTTCTTTCCAACAACAAAACGACAGCAAAGACCACATCGCCATTGACAATCAGGTCATGTCGGGGACGACATGAACGCGGAAGGGGGGAGTGTTGACCGCTGGGTCAACAACACAACATAACTCAAGTTTCATACCAAATTCTTATCTTTTGCGAGTTATGAAATGCTGCAGATTATGGCTATAAACGTCATTTGTAATGAGTAGTTATTCTAGTTTCAGAAGCCGGGGTGCAATGGCACTTCCAGATTGTAAATACAAAGCCATTTGACCCATTCAACCCCATTTTTGGTTAAACCTAAGGTAGCCTTAGTATATAAGGTACCTAAGTCCTTTTGTAAAAAAAGGACTTTAATCATAATCAAACCTTTAGCGCTTCCATCTACTGTGTGTGAGAGAGAAAGAGAGTGAGCGTGAGCTTTATCCTCTTGCTACCCCCGGCTCGTTCAACACATTGGAGATCCGATTGCACCATTTTTGTAGGCTCGAGGAGAGCTACGTGACAACACCAAGCATTCCACGCGAGACGAAGTGCACACGCCGACGCATCTACGAGCTATTTGTGGCCGTAAGTGTATCAAACGATGTTTGTTTTCTGCGTGCTAGTAGTCTATAGAATCGTGGCGACATAAGCTACGCATAGGTACTCATAAATTTAAGTTTTGGGCACTTACAAAATTCTGCTCTGTCATCCTACGCGTTTTTCACAGATGGGTTTAGAGTGAGGGTTTTGAGAGTGGAAGCTTAGGGACATGTGTATCCTAGTGAGGGGATGGTGTTCCTTAAGTTTCGTACAAATCTGGCATGATTAGGTGAGTTACGTTCCGTATGTGGGTATGTGGCTAGGTGATGTAGTTGAGAGCAGTGAGGTTCTTGATTGTGGTTTAGTTGGCCTTCAAGAGTGTTGTATGTGTAGGATGGTCTCATCCTGACAAGCTTAAAAGATTTCCTCTATGTGCCTATCGTGTCATCCGTGTCCTCGATTGACATTATGTTGATCTAGGTAGTGTTTGCACGCACTTCATGGGTGTGTGAGTCGCTCCGTCCAACATAATGGGATGGAACACTCATTACATCCTTACCATCCTCTTCCATGGTTTCCATTTTGGTTGTATATATCTCCTTTAGAGTTTTTTTCAACTCTTGGTTTATTTATTTTTGCTCAACTCGTGTCATGATTGGCTTCTTATCCCGATGTTTTAGACACTTCTGGATTTTGGTTTGAAGGATATCTTCCAGTGATTTTGTCATTGACACAATCATTTGAATCTATTTGCATCAGGAATTGTATTCTATTGGAGATAGTTCGTGTTTCTGCATTTCTGGTGTCTCTTTTTTGTTTATACCATTTTTGTCTTCTTGATTTCTGATTGGGAAAGTAAAAAAACTTTTCCTCTACTCCTTTCAAGAGAAGCTTAGCTCTCATATGTTCTTTTTATGACCCCGAATCTTCTGAGGTAGCTGAGTGTTTATCCAACTCATATGTTGCATCATAGTAGAGGTCTGAAAGATTTGTTGAGCTTTCATCAAGTCCTTGGGTTCCTCATCTTTGTCTTCAATGTTGAGGTTTGAAATCATTTGGATGGGAATTATATCATAGCCATCCTCATTGCAAAATTGAGTAAACATAAACGTATTCAAATATACATCCAGTGCTCGCTAAAATTTGAGTCCACTTGAATGGCTCAAACAAATGCTCTAGAAAGGGTTCAGGTACATAGGCTTCGTATGTGCAATCCCTTTCTAGAATACATTCTTCTCGTTTTAAACTCCCATTTTCTGAAGCTCCATACATCCAAATAAGAGTGACTTTGTTTAACCGGGATGGAAGCTTAGTTTCAGCCGAAGAGACTTAATCAAACTCTTGTATGGGTGTTTTCAAGACATCTCTATAAGTGTGATCTTTTAGATTTACTCTTGTTATAGATCCCACTTGCTTCAAGTACATATATATTTTTTTCCAATCTTGGATAAGCTGTACCTGTCGCATGAAAGGTCTTCCCAATATGATTTCATAATTGAGTTTTTTCCCAAAGTCTTCTATGGCAAAAGTGTGTTGATATTCAATTTTCCATAGTAATTGACTATCTTTTTCAAGTAGCCCTAATGGTCTCTCAATGTGTCCGTCAGCCAATTGCAATTTCATTCGAGTTTGTCTAATGGCTGGCTGTCCCCAGGATTCCCATACTGCCTTTGTGGCTATGGATATGCGTGCTCCACTATCCAGTATTGCCATGGTTTCAATGTCATTATATTTCACTGGAAGGGTGGAGTTTCCTTCTTCCCCTTCGTAATATTCTCCAACTTTGTTCATTGGAGCAGATCAAATCTCTTTGTTGTCCATTTTGTTTTTTAATTTTTCCAAATTTTTTGAGATTAGCCCCGTTATCCCCACCTTCTCTAGGGTTTTCTGTAGATCATTCCATAAATGTGGTCTGACTTTTAACAGTTCTCCCAAGGTAAGAGTGCATTGGATGGGTGTACATACAATTGAATGAATGTTGTCTACTTCTAGGATTTGTTCAACTCTTTTTACTTGAGTGGTCTTACACACTATGGATTCATCTTTGTTATCTCCCAAGTAAAAGGATAATGTTTTCAAGGTCAATGGTTTCGACATTCCTAAAGCTTCAGATCCGCAAACTCTTTACAAGGATTGTACATCCATATTAATATCAGAAGGTAGGTTATCCAACCAAACTTCCTCTATAAGAGCTGACTTTAGAGTTAGGCTCCCATCATTGATCTCTCTAACTTTTTTCCATAAGTGTCCTGGCTAGTCTTCCTCTACAAATGGAATTCCATCTAAGGCATCTTCGTTGTCCGGCACTATAAGTTCTGGTTCTTTTGTTTCAAGGTGGGGTTCTACCACCACATTGGGTTTCTTTAGTGTCTCTTACCACAATCTTCTCAGGTTTTGCGATACTTTCAAGCTTGGGTTTTTGTTTTCCTAGCATTTCTTGCGTGATTCTTACCAAATTTTGATAAGCTTCCAACTTAGCTGCTTCCATGTCTGAAAAAGGATAGTTTTTTTATTTGTTTTCCATGTTTTGACCTACTTTAAATCTTGCTTGGTAGGCTTCCAAGGCTGCATTAATAGACTCAAAAAATTTATCAACTAGAATGGATCCTCCAAATTTCACGGTTGTTTCCTTGATTTCACTTCCGATTTCTTTCACCTTTTCCTGGAATATCTTTTTTGATTTCTCCTTGATTTCAATCCGTTGTTTTTGTTTTTTCATCTCATATCTTCTGCTTCTGCTTCTTTTGATCCTTTGAGAGAAAACTTTCATATTTTTTGAATCATCAAAGGAGTTGTGTTTCTTTTTCTTGGCATGGGCTCTAGTGATTACCTTGATTGGAACAATCGGTTCACTCTTCGATGAGCTACTAGGTAACTTGGACTACATTTACTACTGTTTTACCCTTGTTTAAAGGATTTTGAGGACAATCTTTCATAAAGTGTCCTCCCTTTTTGCAACATTGTATGCAATAGGCTTCAAATGGCTTGAGTTTTTTGTCAGGCTCACCACAATTGTGACATTTTTCCATTCTTGGCTCAATCATGGGTCTTACATGGGAGGTCTGACACCTTGATTAGCTACATAATACATTGGTACGAGCTTTGGCGGAGCATAAGTCACGGTTTCTTCCATTGGTGGTGGATGTGAATTATCCCAATCTCCTTCTACCATTATTGTAGATGGACTAGGCTCCACATAGAGTGTAGCAGGTATTAATGCTTGTTCATCTATGACTCCTTCAGAGTGCATGTACTTTACATGCACTACATTATGTCATGGGTACGGAGGTTGTTGACCCAACACAGGTTGAGGTCTTTCCATACCCATTGGTGGTCTTTGAGCTTGGGCCATATTAGACTGATATCTGTACATGGGTTGTCCTTGTGGCCTCATAGGCACGTACTGTGGCATTCCCATCATACTTTGGTCTAAAGTAGCACTCGTGGATCTCATGGTTGGTCCATTTATCCTCAATTGCACACCATTTTTGTGGCCTAATTGGTTGTCCCTGTTGAGGTATCCCTTGTCTTGGTCCCCTCATAGGTGCTTTTTGCATGTTGTTCATCGTTTTTGAGCATATCTTCTATGGCTGAAAGTGGTGCTGCAGCAGCTGTTTCCACTCGTGCTGATTTAGTGGATATTTTTTTCTCACTTTGGTTATCCTTAGGGACATCTTCTTTGCTGAAAATATCACAATTGTCTCCTAAGTCAATAGTATCTGACACACACTCTTCTACGATTGTATGCTTTTTACTATAGAGTATAGCATGAAGTTCTTTGTTTAGCAGTCCCTCTAGAAACAAGGATACGAGTCGTTCTTCTCCAGGTATCTCTAGCCTTGGGCATCTGGCAATGTATTGTTTCATTTGAGTTGCACAATCCCTAACAGACTCACCATGTTTCTATTTAAAGCTGTAGATTTGAGCTACTGTATTATGTTTGATCCCCGTTTTGGAACAAGCAGCTACAAATCCTTGAGCTAATGTGTTTAAGTCTATGCTTGACCTTGGTGGAATGTTTTGGAACCATGTCCATGCTTTTCCTTCTAATGTCATTCCAAACCCCTCGAATTGAGTATGGAAATCGAATATATGTTCCGCCCTTAGCACTTTCTTAAAGTTTGTTAAGTGGTCGTATGGATCCCCTAATCCATTGTATTTTCTGACCCATTTCTGAAAATCAACTAGTCTGATGGATCTTTTTGGTTCAACTCCCGTTCTCCTAGCAGTTGGTCCTGTTCCAAGTCCTTTAAACCAGTCTGTTGGAAATAGTGACTCATGTAGCCCTCGATTGGCCTTAGTGTCACCCGGTTTTCTACGTGACGAGGTGATTTTTGTTCTCTTAACATTACTTTTAGATGATCTCTCACGGTGTTCATCTCTTGGAATTGTTTCTAGTCCTTGTCTCAATATCCAATCCCTTATGGAATACCCTTGGTATTTGGTTTGTTCTACCTCCTCAGGAGTCATCATAACAAAGTTGTTTTTATAACAATCCCTCAACAGGTAGATTGATAGGTCTATTGATCCCTTATCTTTGATCTTGAAGATATAGATGATCTTCATGGCCGTTAGTTGTCCTAATCTGGCATGCAAATTCCACAGAAGATCTTTCACGTTTCTATCCTCCCAACAATAGACTCCGTTCCTAGGATTATCCGTACTAAGAAGTTTCAAAGGCTTCAAATCTACTTGATCGTATCCCTCAAATTTTAAAGTTGGTGTTCCTTCTTTTGCTAACATATCTGGGATTATGGTGTTTACTTCTAACCCCCATTTGTCTATCACATCAGGGTCTTTGACTTGTACATACTGAGTTCCATTTCTGTCCATGTACATTTTTTCTTGTTTGTTTGCCCTAATCTCTTCTTCAAACTCAATACCATGGTCATCAATGCGAATAGCATACTCCTCATTAGGGTCCAAGTAAACATGGACTCCATGGAGGTTAGTCTTATAAAAAGTGAGTATATTTTTATAGCGCATTGTCGTTCCGGTTTCTGAGTGAGTCAGTAAGAAGATATTTCAGATGTTGAATTTGAAAATGTATCTGAGACTTGTTCAAGGATTGTGTCCAAGGATTTTCCTTGATTCATGCTTTCTTCGGTGGATACTCTACTGGAGGTTTCTCCGAGTATGCCCTGATTTCCTGGTACATGACGAGATCTAAGATTCATATAGACTTATGAAGCCCTGGATAGAGTACTTACCTTTGGATTGACTTGTTGTCAATTTCCACTTGATATGATTGCAACTTTCTGTCAAGATACTGATTCCTTGTCTGCAACCTGATTCCTATATAAAGTTGATCAAGTTAGATATTCTTCTATAAAGACAGTAGAGTTTTTGCTAATTCTCGTGATTGGTCTATGTGTATCACTTCAAATCGAGCTATGGGTCAAACTGACTTTCAGATTCGACTTTAGCCAAAAATCAAAGGATTAATTTGCAACCTGGAAACTGAGTGAACATGTACCAATTTGAATCCGATTAAACCCAAAATTGTGTGATGGCTTTGTATTATGTTGGTCTAACACTTTACAAGTTTAAAAGTCAAAGCTGGTGTTCCTAGGTAGTAGTAGTAAATAATTGTGATTATTTACTTTTGCTAGTTTTTTGCATTTTTTGGCTTGGTTTGCACTACATGAGGCTATTCATAGTAGCGACGCTCACACAGCGACGCTCAAAAAAAATAATTCCCGGCGTCGCTATGAGCATCGCAAAGTTACAAGTAAGGAGCAGGTAACGCTCTCAAGCAAGGAGCAGGTAACGCTCTCCCTCTCTCTCTCTCTCTCTCTCTCTCTCTCTTTCTTCTCCACACACACACACACACACACGAGGAGAGGAAGGAGAGCCAGGTATGCTCCTTCCCTCTCCTCACTCTCATGTTCCCTTCCCCTCTTTCTCTCTCCCTCTCTCTCTCTCTCACACACACACACATACACACACACACATAGTGTTTTTGAGAGAGAGAGAGAGAGAGAGAGAGAGAGAGAGAGAGAGTACAAACATAAACAAAAACGCACACACACATACATAAACAAAGAATGCACACACACATTGAGAGAGGAAAAGAGAGAGAGAGCATGCATAAACAAAAAACGCACACATTGAGAGAGGAAAAGAGAGAGAGAACATGCATAAACAAAAAACGCACACATTGAGAGAGGAAAAGAGAGAGAAAAAATGCATTAAAAAAAAACGCACACACATTGAGAGAGAAAGAGAGAGAAACTAATTTAACGTCGTAGGAAACTAATTAAAATTAAAAGACCTAAAGATCTAGCCGACGAGGAGTTGAACTCAAGACCTATTATTCAAGAGGGAAATGGCATAACCAATCTATCATACTTGGCATGGGTGATAGAAAGGTTATACCATTTATCTCTTTTTATTGGCACACACATCCACACACGCGCACACACACAAGAAGAAGAGAGTTATAACGTCGTAGGAAACTATCCTAAAAGACGTTAAAGATTAGGTTAGATGTAGACTTACGTTAAATTAGATAAGATTTAGGTTTATTTTTAGTTAGATTTACGTTTATTTACGCTAGATTTAGATTTACGTTATATTAGATTAGATTTAGGTCTCCATAGACTGCGATGCCTGCATGAAGCGGGTGAAGAAAGCCCTCAATGGAGTATAGGGTATTGCTGCCTTCACTCATGGTGGGCTCCGTCGATCCAAAAGTACTGGTGAAATGTCTTCTGAAGATAGGGAAGAAGGTGGATCTTCTGGGCGGCAAGAGTCACTACATCCCCGACAATGACCATCTAGACAACCTCTAGTCATTCAACAACAACTTCAAAGTTAGTAACAAGAGCAAGAACGGTCCAAAGGGCCAATTGGTGTTGCCAGATGTGGATGGAGATGAGGCAGCGTCACCGCTGGAAGTTAACTCTCACATCTTTAGTGATGAGAATGCCAACTCTTGCCGAGTTATGTGAAAAATTATGTGTTAAATCAGTTTTAAGGTTCTTATAATCCCTGTTAGTTTAGTTCTTTGTTTTTAATATAACATAATTTACGTTAGATTTAGATTTATGTTATATTAGATTAGAGTTAGGTTTATTTAGGTTTACCCACAACACACACACACACACACACACACACACACACACAAGAAGAAGAGAGTTTTAACGTCGTAGAAAACTATCCCAAAAGACGTTAAAGATTAGGCTAGATGTAGACTTACGTTAAATTAGATTTAGGTTTATTTTTAGTTAGATTTACGTTTATTTAGATTTACGCTTATTTACGTTAGATCGAGTCCACGCAAGAATTACTTACGGTTTAGGGTTTAGAGTTAGACGAACAGTGAAAAGATCTACTGTGAAAAGATGTTAAGATGCTGTGAAGTGCTACAGCTAGAGAAGAGGCAAAGGGGTTTTGTCCACTACATGCAGTATCATGTAGACGTGGGTCTGTAGATTTCTTGTACCCACAAATATAGGTATTGACCAATAAAGACCAGATTATAACCCGGTGGTTCTGATCTCCATGCACCTCTAGACCGAGGTGTGCGGGGATTGGACATGACGAGAGAGAGAGAGAGAGAGAGAGAGAGAGAGAGAGAGAGATCGAGTTGTTGCCAATTATAACTCGTCGGACTCTGACGCTGGCCAACAAGCAGCAACCTTGCAACCCAATAGACGTGTTCGCAGGCGCTTTGGTCAAGCAGCATATGTGAGGCCACAAGATGCCTCACATATGTGTGATAAAGCCCGGGACACGCTATGGCGAACCATAGATGATGAGCGCATATCTGGGATTGTCATGTGCAATCTAGGTGTTGAGAAGAAGATGACGGAAGATCTAGAGGCTAAAATCAATCGATTTTGCATGCTCCACAATCGAGTGATGCAAAAGTGGATTTCACAATATGAGGATGCAAAGCAAGAGCGACAAAGGGCACGAATCGAGTGGAGACGGGGAAGACGACCACCGATGCACTATCCGACGGGTCTGGAGAGCCTACCAACATTCATGAGCTTAAGATGGTTGCACAACCAAATGAAAAGCGCACAACAAGGCGGTGACGAAGTGACTGAGGAAGAGTGGGAGTACTCTCGGGGTTGCGCGACCAAGGTAAGTTTGCAATGTACGACTAGCTAGTGACTTTATTTCTAAACGTTTGAACGGCCACTCATAATCTTTGTTCGTTGTAGTATAAGTCATACACAGCAGCATGGTGTAAAGGTCGACATTTTAGGGTGGAACGGATCGTCAAAAAGCGTTTTACTCAAGATTGTGGAATCATGGCAAAATTTGAATAGTCTAGTCGACGACGTTCCTCTGATGCAGATCCTGTGGTGGCAGAACTCACTTACTTCAGCACGCTACAGGAGATTTTGAGGATCGATTACAGAGGATTTTTTGTCGACTTGTTCGACGTGCAATGGTTCAAGATAATCATGGAGGGTGGAATGGTTCTACGTGCAATGGTTCAAGATGCTCAATCAGAAGCCGCTGCGGTGGTGCCAGACGAGCATCAAGATGCTACTACTCTATATGGGGTGCATGCAGAGGATCTACAAAATGAAACAGAGGATATGTGTTTAAACGGAGAGCTCTATGTAGATATAGGAAGTTATGCTGAGTTATGCGAGGATGAGAGAGAGATCTCTTAAAGCCACAAATATTGTATTTGAACAATTTTGCTCCGTGTTGTAAAAGCTCTGGCTCTCTAAGTACCTTCCATGGTGTATAACGCTCTTTTCTACTCGCGCTCACATCTTTTGATTGAAAATTTTGAGTTTTCGACTTGCCTCTTCTATCACTCAATTCATTGCGTCATTGTATTTATATGCGTCATTACGTCATTGTATTTAATGGTCTTTGCGTCATTGTCTACTCTATTCATTCAATATTAAGTTTAAATATTCGTGTGTTTAATGCAGGTATGGATGATGAGGAGTTTCTTTCTTCTTTGTCACCACAGCAGAGACAGTGGTACGTGGAGCATCATCGCTCTGGCGCATCATCGCGCGTTCCTACTCCATCCGCATCTCCCTCTCTTTCGGAGCATTCGGCGCGCTCCGAAGCTTTGGTGTCGGCGAGACGATCTTCACACTCGTCTAGACACCGGCGCTCTAGTGGTGGCGGTGGCGGTTGTTGTGGGGATTCCGCCGCCGATGCCTCCACACCGCCTCGTGTTCGACGAGGCTCTTTACCCTCCCCTTCTTTACCCGCCCCCACACCAGCCACAACATCGCCATCTACGCCAGGTTTTGCGTGGCTGACTGTTCCTAGTAGCTACACACCTCTACCTACTTCGCCAGGAGCCACCCCACTCGACACTCCTCGCTTCGGGGCCCAAACGCCGGTGGAGACACCTGACGTCCGTACCCCCATCGACACGCCGCTAGAGACCCCTGCCGGGACACTCAGGTTCACGCGTCACCGGCCAGAGGGCTTGCCTTACTCCGTCGACTTCAGTGGCGGCATCATCATGGATGATGACGGCAAGAAGGTGATCTCGCGCATGCGTGGTCTTTGCTCTCATTTGTTTAGACACTACATACTAAACAAATGGAGTGAAGTACCAAGTGATTTAAAAGACAGAGTTATCAGCATACTTCATGATGAGTTTCCCGTTCCAACACGGGATCAGCGCTTCAATGAAGACCTCATGAAGATTCGAATGCGCTGTCAGCGGGATGAAAACACACACAGTGCCTCTATAACGACCTGACACACACTCTTGGAAGGATATACACACACACTATGGGGCACCACTCGGCTTAGAAAACACACCTGGCCGAGACAGGGAACACACCTCTAGAGTGAGAGGAGAGAGACTATCTACTTGCCCACTCCACACAGACACACACACACACACACACACACACACCCAAAAAACTCAGCTCAAAAGAGGAGAATTTCTGATGTTTAGATACAATTGAGCTTGGCCCAACACCAATGGGGCAAATAGCTCACACAATATGGGCAAAATAAGCCAGATACAATCACAAACTGGAGCAAAAACTTCGCTCATAGGAGGAACTTACACAGAAAAACAGCAGGAAAAGAGTGAGGAATTTGGCAAAATGGACAGCGCCATCGCGTCCGGAACGACCCAAAACCCCAGTCTACAATGTCAAAGTGCTCAAATCCGACCTCGGATGAGCAGTTTACGGCCAAAACAGGCTCCAAAATGAGCAAAAACACACCTGCGGCTGTTCCTCCTCTCTTCTCCACGTTTTTTCTGGTCTTCTCTCTGTTTTTTTAGTTCCCACACTTAGCTTTATTATTTGGGCACCCTTGGCCTTTTAGATGACCTCAAACGGACCCCGAACAGGCCAAAAACTGACCTCGCAGTGCATAGTTGTCACCTTTTTGCATCATCCGCACACCTGGCACTCGACTTTTTTCAATAATGCATCCCGCCACCACGTGAAGTGGCCCCAAAATATGGTCTTCATGATGACCTCTCTGCATAATTATCACAAGAGAACATCCACGTTGTGTCCGTACTCATCCGCGTGCAAGTATTGACCCCGTTCGACCTCCTGACGCCACTAGATGCCATCTGACGCACCTGCTTACCTCATGTCGTCGGCCCGCGGATAGCTTCCTCGAGAAGTTTTAAGCGCTACCAACTCCTCATTATTGTAGAAAAAACACACTGGTACTGGTAATAGTGAAAATCGATGCACTATGTACATGTTGTCCTACCTGTACACATGTGGGCCCCACGTAACCACCTGGCTCTGAAAAATGGGCAATTCTTTATTTGATGCACCATGCATGTGTATGTACATATGCGCAATCCCTTGCTCCAAAAAACTTCTGACATAATTTGCCCACCCCCTAGCCTGCTAGAGCATTCATGCTCCGCAGCAGCACTAGTAGATGCTCATCCCACCTGGATCAAAAGGCCAAAGGCATATCGCCTGATTCACAAGAAGCATCATAACACCACACCTACATTTGTCAACAATCAACCAAAATGCACCATAGGCATATCCAACTAACACATCCGCCCTGTCTGGAGTTCCAAAAGCATAAATATTGCACACCACATTCAACCCAACCAATCGAGAGAACTCAAGTGACTCATCACCTGGCATCTTGGCTTCACTAGCCATATCAACAACATGCAAATCATGCACCCAAGTAGCTAAAATCATTGTGTGAAGGTAAAGTTGTTGATATCCAAAGCACAAAAGTATCCCCGCAGCACACATATCCCTAGCATAGGCATCCACATAGCTGAGATTGGACTCATATATGCCAAACCCCTTCTCAGCATCATAAGCATACTCATCATCACACGTAACTTTATCCACATCATAATCATGGCTAGCACCACTATCCATAGCTTCTAGCATGGGTTCATCAGTCTCCAAGAATACAGATCCCTGCTCTAAACCACAATCATGCTCATAAATTGGTTCAATCACTGCACATACATCAAAATATGGCTTCAAAATAGGCTCCACATCCAACAAATCCACAAAATGGCTCTCAACCTTTCCCTCTTCCCTAATTTCCAAGGAACTAGTATCTAAAGATACGTGCTCATCATCAATAACCTCGACCTCACACTCACACCCAGAATCACAAGGTACACAAGTAGCCAATGCATCCTCTTCAAGACTTTTCAATCCTGTATCCAAAGCATTACTCACCTCTTTAGGCTCTTCCATAAACCTGTCAACCTGCAAGACCTCTTTACGCTTCACAATAGACCTTGGGAAGAAACGAGAAACATCATAGGATAGGCTACTTTTCACCTGCTTAGGCTTAACTTCATCTTCCATGTCAAATCCATTTTGCACATGCATACCTGTACTGATACCATGTTCCTCAAGACGCTTAAACTTCCATTCCTTGTGCTTTGCAATGCATACCGCATCTTCAAAAGACTCGGGCGTCTTCAACTTAACCTCGAACCGCAACCAAGGTGACAAACCATCAACAAAAGAACTTTTCTTCAATGAACAAGGGGGGGTCTCATCCTTAAGAGCAACACACCAACGAGTCCATAAATTTGTAAAACCTTGTACATAGGCATCAACACCTTGACAAGAACCTTGCTTAAGAGCATTGAGATCATTCCATACTGCATTTGCATCTTCAAAAACCTGGAAACGCTCTAAAAAAGCTTCTATAAACTTGTCAAGACTCAAACCATAAGAAGAAGCCACTGCTTCTTTACCTTCCAAATCCATAAACCAAAGACGGGCCTCATCTTTGAAAAGGAATCCAAATAGCTTCAAAATATTCTCCTCATCACACATATTGTTGCTTATGCATGCCACCTCGACTTGCTCCAGAAAGTCTTTCGCATCTTCACCACTTCTTCCATGAAATTCCGGATAAGAGAAAGCCATGGCTATCCAAGTTACAATGCTTTGAGAACCCCTTTGAACACACGTGCAAGAACCCAAGACTTTTGACTACCCAATCCTCAGAAACTTCAATGGAGCTCAGCTTTAGATAAGGACAAACACATGCACATCAAATGAGTTTTCATAGTTAATCATCGGAATGACAACAGGCAAAGGACATTCCAGGATCTCTCTCAATCTTCTTGGCCCAAACATAAAGACTATGCGCTGCTGGAAAAAGATCTTCCTGGACACATGAACATTAATCTCAATTCTTTGAGTTAAATGAAAAGGAGTGAACTAAGGGCCATTTTGATCATCCATTAAAGCCAACCATGAAGCTCCCAAGAAGGCACACCTAACTCAACCTCTGATTTTGCCAAAATTTCAGCAGCATAACAGCATAAATGGCTCAAAATACCAAAAAACCAGCCATCATAACTTGGGAAAATTTCGACTGAGTTTCCCCAGAAGTAGAGCAGTAGGAACCCAAAATATAGACTGTCTATGTATGCATAAACTGTCAACAATAGAACTCGAGCATCAAGTAGGACTCACTAGTACATAGCCTATGGCGAGGTCACAAAAAGGGTGCTCCAGCTACCTGTATCACCGAAAGGATCTCCACATTTGAGAATCCCCCAGCTCAATAAAACCTCATGCTATCGACCCTCACACGAAGGCTAATGCAAATCGCGTATAGTCAAGTCTCAGAAATGACTATCTTCCAAACCAAGTCTCAGAAATGGCTGGGACTGCCAAATAAAACCATATATGGCTCCACAAAGGCGTACCATGGCAGTTTCCACAAGTAACGTACAATCCAACAGACAATGCGCTCAAACAGGCGCCAAGTGATGCATACCCACAACAACTGCAAGTGACACCAATGCTAGTATATCACTGTACTCTAGCTACCTGTACCTGTGTGAATCAACTGTACCTGTACTTGTCCCTGTAACCTGTAATCTACAACCTGCAACCTGTAATCCCGAAGCTCGAAGCTCGAAGCAGAAGGTACTCAAAGAAGATCCTCCGTGGGGGCACCAAAAGAATGTGAGCGGGATGAGAACACACACAGTGCCTCTATAACGACCCGACACACACTCTTGGAAGGATATACACACACACTATGGGGCACCACTCGGCTTAGACAACACACCTGGCCGAGACAGGGAGCACACCTCTGGAGTGAGAGGAGAGAGACTATCCACTTGCCCACTCCACACAGACACACACACACACACACACCCAAAAAACTCAGCTCAAAAGAGGATAATTTTTGATGTTTAGATACAATTGAGCTTGGGCCAACACCAATGGGGCAAATAGCTCACACAATATGGGTAAAATAAGCCAGATACAATCACAAACTGGAGCAGAAACTTCGCTCATAGGAGGAACTTACACAGAAAAACAGCAGAAATAGAGTGAGAAATTTGGCAAAATGGACAGCGCCATCGCGTCTGGAACGACCCAAAACCCCAGTCTACAATGTCAAAGTGCTCAAATCCGACCTCGGATGAGCAGTTTACAGCCAAAACAAGCTCCAAAATGAGCAAAAACACACCTGCGGCTGTTCCTCCTCTCTTCTCCACGTTTTTTCTGGTCTTCTCTCTGCGTTTTTAGTTCCCACACTTAGCTTTATTATTTGGGCACCCTTGGCCTTTTAGATGACCTCAAACGGACCCCGAACAGGCCAAAAACTGACCTCGCAGTGCATAGTTGTCACCTTTTTGCATCATCCGCACACCTGGCACTCGACTTTTTTCAATAATGCATCCCGCCACCACGTGAAGTGGCCCCAAAATATGGTCTTCATGATGACCTCTCTGCATAATTATCACAAGAAAACATCCACGTTGTGTTCGTACTCATCCGCGTGCAAGTATTGACCCCGTTCGACCTCCTGACGCCACTAGATGCCATCTGATGCACCTGCTTACCTCATGTCGTCGGCCCGCGGATAGCTTCCTCAAGAAGTTTTAAGCGCTACCAACTCCTCATGATTGTAGAAAAAACACACTGGTACTGGTAATAGTGAAAATCGATGCACTATGTACATGCTGTCCTACCTGTACACATGTGGGCCCCACGTAACCACCTGCCTCTGAAAAATGGGCAATTCTTTATTTGATGCACCATGCATGTGTATGTACATATGCGCAATCCCTTGCTCCAAAAAACTCCTGACAGCGCGAATACTGCAAACACAAGCGTTCCGAAGTGCAAAAAGCAATCAAGCATGGGTGGAACAGGCCAGATTGGCTGGCCAAAGAAGATTGGAAGAATGCGAAGAAAGCAGCGCGCCAGAATCCCGACAAGTGGAAGCAACAAAAGGATGCATCCAGAGCGCGAGTAGAGGCAGGGAGCTCGCACCACTTGGGGAGTGGTGGATGGGCATCATTTGAAGCCGATTTTGTAAGTGTTTTCGCATTGCTCTTTATGTTCGATAGTTTAGGGTTTATGAGTTTTTTAATTCTAACATAATGAAATCTTTGTATGTTTTGACAGTGGTCGATGACAGGACGTGATCCCACACCGTACGAGCACGAGTACGCAGGCAAATACGGCTTAAACGCCCTGATGGACATTCTCAGTTCTCGCGGGGGCATGGTTAGTATTAGGGTTTACTCTTTTCTATTTTTTGTATTGTTTTATAAATGTCGTTATATGTTTATACTTATTGAAAGCTGTCTTATTGTCTTTTTTTGCAGAATCCGACAGATACGCCGCTTGGACGCGATGAGACGTCTGACTAGATGACGTCAGTTTAGTTGTAGCTAGATAGCATTAGTTTAGGGTTTCTCATAGCTTATGTATCATGAGACGGATTTTATACGTCTTTTTGAACCATGTATATTATTACATTTGTCACCGCAATTCATTTTGCCAATCAATTCTTTATGCCTATGATGTTGTACAATTGTCAATTTTACGCTTGTCAATTTTGCAAACAATGCGTCTTGTGGGTGACTATTTTGGGTCTATTATCTACCCTTGCACTTTTTTTAAAAAGTGAATCAAGTACAATATGGTTGATGGGTGGCAGGGCATTCAATGCCCTGTCACCAAAAAAAATTTCTCTCGGGCGTCGCTATAATCGTCGCTATTTATGGCTCTGTAGCGTCGCTATGAGCGTCCCTATGAGCGTCTCTATATAGTGACGCATATAGCGACGCCTATAGCGACGCTCTCGTAGCGACGCTATTAGCGACGGTTTTAGCGACGCCGGGGGTTATAAAAACCCAGTGTATTTCCGTCGCAAACAACGTCACAAGAGCACACAACCTCTTGTAGTGTTGGCTAGTATACAATCTGTTAAAGTCCCTGGACAAGTTTCAACTAGTTTGTACAAAATCTGATCAAGTTTGTTTATCAACTGTTTTGTGTCCGCAGACTCTGATTCAAGAATCTAGCTTAAGTCTCACTTTTGTAATCCAAATTTCACGAAAATTAATTTGTGGGGTGTACTTGATATGCTTGACCTTGTGGTATAATCAAATTTGCAAAATTTTCAAGTTTTGAAGCAAATGTAAATAATCGTGATTATTTACTTCAGCTATATTTTTTTCCCAACATAGATTTGTTAAGCACCTCAAGTTAAGGTCACTAGCCAAGTTTCATCAAGTTTGGACAATTTTTGGTCAAACGGTCATCGTAGGGTAACTTTGCAAATTTCGTCACAATTTTCAATCCAGTGATCCAAATCTTACCAAATTTGGTTTCTGGGCTTATTACAACATAGTAAAACTAGTGGGATGCTGACTTGGATAAAAAAGTTAAAAAATGGGACAGATATAAATAAACGTGATTATCTATTGACAACTTTTTGCATGTTTTTGGTCAACTGAACATGTACACATGTTTATCACATCAATTTTAGCCTATTAATCAAATTTCAATAAGTTTGGACAATTTTTTTCTCAAATTTACACTCAATATTCAGAAAGCCAGTACAAACTTTAGTTTTCATCCATTTTTTTGATAGTTTGTTGATCCAAATCTTTTGTGCCTTTACAAAAGTTGTTTGTACACATGCAATGAGTCAATGTTATGAACCTTGGTCAAATCTGAGCTAAAAGTTAATAATCGTGATTATTAACTTCACGCTTGAAATGAATACTTTTTTGCATTTTTTTCAAAGAGAGTCTTTACATGAGCTATTTTAAGTCTATGAATCAAGTCAAAACTTAATTTGTCTTAAAATATCAAAAAAAGGTAAATAATCTGAGTTTTGGCCAACTCTTGAAATTTTTACCTCGAAGTGTCCTTGAGCTTACCCACTGGTTCATACAACTTTTATGCTTACTCTCCATTTGGATTGAATAGTTTCGAGTCTTTTCGTGTTATTTCTAGCCACAGACCTCAAATTCTGCAACTTCCAATAACAACTCACACTACAAGAGGTTGCGTGCTCTTGTGACGCTTTTAGCGACGTAAATACACTGGGTTTTTATAACCCCCTGGCGTTGCTAAGAGCATCGCTTTGATATGGGAACGTCGCTATAAGCGTCGCTATAACAGTCTTTATAAGCGTCGCTATATAGCGATGCCTATAGCGACGATTATAGCGATGCTGCAGAGCCATCTATAGCGATGTTGCAAAGCCTTATATAGCGACATTCATAGCGACGCCCGAGAGGAAATTTTTTTGGTGGCAGGGCCTTGAATGCCTTGCTACCCATCAACCATATTGAATGTTTCATTAATTGATTCACCTTTTAAAAAAAGTGCAAAGGTAGATATAGACCCAAAATAGTCACCCACAAGACAATATAACCATTAACTCCATCATCCATAGTACGTATTGTTTACAAAATAAAGATACAAAACTGACGAGCGTGAATTGATGAAAGTAAATCAATGACAATTGTACACATAGGCAAAATCACTTGATTGTTAAACTTTGCAAATGTAATAGTTACAAACCATTGTCATTATTTAAAAAATATACATGTTTTTCAAAAAGACGTATAAAAGTCGTCTCATGATACATAAGCTATGACAAAAAGAAGCTAATGCTATCTGAATATGGCTAAACTGACGTCGTCTAATTAGACGTCTCATCGCGTCCAAGCGGCATATTTGTCGGATTCTGAAAAAAAAAACAATAAGACAGCTTTTTGTAAGTATAAACATATAGCGACGTCTATAAAACAATACAACAAATATAAAAGAATAAACCCTAATACTAACCATGCCGCCGCAACAACTCAGAATGTCCATAAGGGCGTTTAAGCCCTCCGTGCCTTCGTACTCACGCTCGTGCGGTGTGGGATCACGTACTATCATCAACCACCGTCAAAACATACAAAGAATCCATTATGTTAGAATTTAAAAACCCATAAACCCTAAACTATCGAACATAGAGATCAATGCGAAAACACTTACAAAATCGGCCTCAAATGATGCCCACCCGCCGCTTCCAAGTGGTGCGAGCTCCCTACCTCTACTCGCGCTCTGGCTGCCTCCTTTTGTTGCTTCCACTTGTCGGGATTCTCGCACGCTGCTTTCTTCGCATTCTTCCAATCTTCTTTGGCCAGCCAATCTGGTCTGTTCCACCCATGCTTGATTGCTTTCTGCACTTCGAAACGCTTGTGCTTGTAGTATTTGTGCATTCGAACCTTCATCATGTCTTCGTTGAAGCAGTCATCCCGTGTTGGAACGAAAAACTCGTCATGAAGCATGCTGATGACTGTCTTTTAAATCATTCGGTACTTCACTCCAGGTGTTTAGTATGTAGTGTCTAAACACCTGAGAGCAAAGACCGTGCATGCACAAGATCACCTTCTTGCCTTCATCATCCAAGATGATGCCGCTGCTGAAGTCGACGGAGTAAGGCAAGCCCTCTCGCCGCTGATGCGTGAACCTGGGTGTCCCAACAGGGGTCTCTAGCGGCGTGTCCACGGGGGTACGGACGTCATGTGTCTCCACTAGAGTCTGAGCTCCGAAGCAAGGAGTGTCGACTGGAGTGACTCCCGGAGGAGTAGCTAGTGGTGTGTAGCCGCTAGGAACGGCAGTTAGCCGTGAAAAACCTGGTGTCGATGGCGATGCCGTGGCTGCTGTCGGGATGGGCAAAGAAGGGGAGGGTAAAGAGTATCGTTGAACTCGAGGCAGTGTCGAAGCATCGGCGGCGGCATCCCCACAACAACCGCCACCGCCACCACTAGAGCGTCGGCGCCTAGACGAGTGTAAATATCGTCTCGTCGACACTGAAGCTTCGGAGCTTGTTGAGGACTCTGAAACAGAGGGAGATGCAGATGGAGTAGGAACGCGTGATGGTGCGCCAGAGCGATGAGGCTCCACGTACCACTGTATCTGCTGGGGTGACAAAGAAGAAAGAAACTCCTCATCATCCATACCTACATTGAACACACGAACATTTAAACTTAATATTGAATGAATGGAGTAGAAAACATGGACAAGTAGATAGAGAGAGAGAGAGGGAGGTGCTCGTCGTCCCTACTTGTGAGAACATACCTAGAGCATATGTACCTGGAGTGGACACAAAGACCATTAAATACAATGACGCAATGACGCATATAAATACAATGACGCAATGACGCAATGACGCATTGAGTGATGGAAGAGACAAGTCGATAACGTGGAATTTTCAATCGAAAGAGAGAGAGAGAGAGAGAGAGAGAGAGAGAGAGAGAGAGAGAGAGAGAGAGAGAGAGAGAGAGAGAGAGAGAGAGAGAGAGAGAGAGAGAGATACAATGACTCAATGACGCATTGAGTGATGGAAGAGGCAAGTCCATAACGCGGAATTTTCAATCGAAAGAGAGAGAGAGAGAGAGAGAGAGAGAGAGAGAGAGAGAGAGAGAGAGCGCACACAATCAAATCTTGGAGTCGAAAAACCAGGTGGTGGAGTTGCATGTGGCCATGGATTGCCCAGGATATGAGCGCAATATCAAAAGAGCGTTATACAACATGGAAGGTACATAGAGAGCCAGAGTTTTTACAAAACGTAGAAAAATTGTTCAAATACAGTATTTATGGCTTTAAGAGATCTCTCTCGCATCCTCGCATAGCTCAGCATAACTTCCTATATCTATATAGAGCTCTCCATTGAAACAGATGTCCTCCGTTTTATTTTGTAGATCCTCTGCATGCACCCTATAGAGAGTAGCATCTTGATGTTCGTTTGGCACCACCTCAACGGCTTCTAACTGAGCATCTTCTCCGATCTCCTCCATTGATGCCACTGTGATTGACACATGGTAGCCTTCATATGTCCGTGCACTACGAGGGGCTACCTCTATGACGTACCACCAGTTTGATGCAGACTTTGTAGGATGAAATATCATCTGTCAGAGCCACATAACTTACAAGAGAGCTTCCAAGCATATAAATTCTAAAATGGGATGTTAACTATTTACATACTTACTTGTTCACAATGCTCGGGTAGTACGAAAGTGTCTCTTAGGTCAGTCCATTTCTTAGTTGAATCCTCAAGAGAACCAGACTCTCCTTTATGCACAGTAGCATTGCGACCCTCCATGATTATCTTGAACCATTGCACATCGAACAAGTCGACAAAAAATCCTCTATAATCGATCCTCAAAATCTCTTGTAGAGTTCCGAAGTAAGTGAGTTCCTCCACCACAGGATCTGCATCAGAGGACCGTCGTCGACTAAACTATTCAAATTTTGCCATGATTCCACAATCTTGAGTAAAACGCTTTTTGTCGATCCGTTTCACCCTAAAATGTCGACCTTTACACCATGCTGCTGTGTATGACTTATACTACAACCAACAAAGATTATGAGTAGCCGTTCAAACATCTAGAATGTCACTAGTCGTACATTGCAAACTTACCTTGGTTGCGCAACCCCGAGAGTACTCCCACTCTTCCTCAGTCACTTCTTCACCGCACTGTTGTGCACTTTTCAATTGGTTGTGCAACCGTCTTAAGCTCATGAATGTTGGTAGGCTCTCCAGACCCATCCGATAGTGCATCGGTGGTCGTCTTCCTTGTCTCCACTCGATTCATGCCCTTGGTCACTCTTGCTTTGCATCCTCATATTGTGAAATCCACTTTTTCATCACTGGATTGTGAAGCATGCAAAATCGGTTGATTTTAGCCTCTAGATCTTCCGTCATCTTCTTCTCAACACCGAGATTGCACATGACAATCCCAGATATGCTCTTATCATCTATGGTTCACCATAGTGTATCTCGGGCTTTATCAAATCCATCTAGCCACTCTCCAATGTACACTAGGGACTCTGATACCATCCAACCTTCTGCCATGCTATCGTCCAGACGTGCCTTCTGACGCATATATCCCTTGAGCGTTTTCATGAAACGTTTCAAAAAGAACATCCATCTGGAATGTACTGTGCCAGCTATTTCCACCTCATCAACTATGTGAACAAAAAGATGCACCTGAATGGTTAGCATGGTAGTAGGAAAATGTTTCTCAAACATGCACACAACCTCCACAGTGTTTAGTTTGGCGAATGGTATGGAGTCTACGTTGATCTCCTTTTGTGAGATCCATTGCACCAACTTCACAAGTTTGTAGATTGTGTTACGGACGTCTAGAGACAAACATCCCTCAATGGCAACCGATAAAATAAACTGCAAAACACGTGCAACAATGATATTAAAGTCCACACACGAATTTGTTACACAATTCCCACTATGATATATTCCACTATGACCATACCTGACACATTTTATGCCAGTCATGTGACTTCAAACCAGTAAGCTTTTCTTCTTTAGTAAAACACGTTCGGAGCGAGTGCATTACGCCAATGGGGGTCCGCAAAGATCGAATGGTCTCTTTTACTTTGCGTTCTTGGGCTCCTGTGAAAATCCATGGTGCTTTAGGGAGTTTTATCGATCCATCGGATGCTGTTTGCGGCCAATATTGCTCCATACGATCCACATTTCTAAGGTCAATCCTAGCTCCCAAAGTATCTTTGTTGCCGGTCAGATGGTCCCATAGTAGATTACCCACATTCTTGAATATGTGCATTGGATCGAGCAAGTGATTGATCATGAGTCGGAGCCAGTATGGTAGCTCGTACCATAGAGATAGTCTCTTCATCCCTGGGGGAAATCCGTCATCACACATCTCCTTCTGCTCGAACCATGCTTGTGCGGACATCCTCGATGGCTCTCTTCCCAAAAATCCATCGCGTACCACATGATTCTCTGGAAGATACGCTTGATGACCTTCGTAGATTTTCTTCTTCAATGAGGGCGCCCTATGTGCATTCTGTCTAGGTCCACATGTGACACATGCTATGTATCCGCTTGTTTGAAGCCCTGCATGTATACACATGATAATAGATCAGCTTGAGAAAAACCAAGATTTACAGTGTCTGAGTGAGGAGTGTAAATAGTCATGCATGGTCCACATTAGAATGCCTCTGATCAAAGCATTCTGTCGACCTGTGTGTCAGCTCATATCCACCACTTCTATGCCAATCCACAATTGTTGTAGCTCTTCCAATAGTGGACGAAGATACACATCCATATTCTTCACTTTATATCGCCCCGGCACAATCAAGCTTAGCCATAGGTGCCCCTTCTTCGTAATCAACCACGGGGAAATGTTCTAGTTGACAATGACAACGGGCCATACACTGTAAGATGTTGATCTTTGACCAAATGGATTTACGCCATCCATAGCCAGGCCTAAGTGCAAATTTCGAGCTTCCCTAGCAAAATCCGACCATGTTCCATCTATATGTTTCTAGGCTACGCAATCTGCAGGAATCCGTAGCACACCATTTGAAGATTTATTCTCCTCATGCCATGATTCTAGGGCGGCCATGGACTTACATTCGAAGAAATGCTTGATGCGAGGAAGCAAAGGAAAATGTCGCAAAACCTTTTGCAGAATTTTTGTTACGTGGAGATCTACTCGATATCTCTCAGAATCACATTTCGGACACTTCTCCATGTCTATGTATTCCCCTCTGAAAATAATGCAGTCATTAGGACAAGAGTGGATCAAATTGTAATCCATTCCCAACTTCCACAAAATATTTCTTGCTTCCTCTCGGGAATCTAGCATCACATTATCACCTGGTAGTATGTGCTCTTTGAGCAATCTACTCAACATAAAAATACGGTACTATTGTAAAAATCTATGAGATCATTATACATTTAGAGTTTTATTAAAGTAAACTAATTATAATAGATCACCTGAAAAGCGCTGTGACGCTAGTGTCACTCCATCCAAACTTTGCCTGCATGTTGAGAATAACTAGGAGCGCTTTCAATCTAAACACGCGTGCTCCATTATACAATGGCGTATCGGCTTCACTTTTCATATCATCATAGATAAGCCTTTCTGAATCCATGATCGTCTTGATCATTTCATCAATCTTGGACTCAAACATTTCCTCGTTGGGAATGTGGTATCACTACAAGAGGCTATTCATATTAGCGACGCTCACACAGTGACGCTCAAAAAAAAATTCCCGGCGTCGCTATGATCGTCGCAAATTTACAAGTAAATTTGCGACGCTCATAGCGACGCCGACTGGGCTAAAAAAATAACAGAGAGCGCCCAAAAACTCAGATCTCAGATCTGAGTTTTTCGGCGCCCTCAAGCAAGGAGCAAGTAACGCTCTCCCTCTCTCTCTCTCTCTCTCTCTCTCTCTCTCTCTCTCTTTCTTGTCCACACACACACACACACACACACACACACACACACACACACGAGGAAAGGAAGGAGAGCCAGGTATGCTCCTTCCCTCTCCTCACTCTCATGTTCCCTTCCCCTCTTTCTCTCTCCCTCTCTCTCTCTCTCACACACACACACATACACACACACACATAGTGTTTTTGAGAGAGAGAGAGAGAGAGAGAGAGAGAGAGAGAGTACAAACATAAACAAAAACGCACACACACATACATAAACAAAGAATGCACACACACATTGAGAGAGGAAAAGAGAGAGAGAGCATGCATAAACAAAAAACGCACACATTGAGAGAGGAAAAGAGAGAGAGAACATGCATAAACAAAAAACGCACACATTGAGAGAGGAAAAGAGAGAGAAAACATGCATAAACAAAAAAACGCACACACATTGAGAGAGAAAGAGAGAGAAACTAATTTAACGTCGTAGGAAACTAATTAAAATTAAAAGACCTAAAGATCTAGCCGACGAGGAGTTGAACTCAAGACCTATTATTCAAGAGGGAAATGGCATAACCAATCTATCATACTTGGCATGGGTGATAGAAAGGTTATACCATTTATCTCTTTTTATTGGCACACACATCCACACACGCGCACACACACAAGAAGAAGAGAGCTATAACGTCGTAGGAAACTATCCTAAAAGGCGTTAAAGATTAGGTTAGATGTAGACTTACGTTAAATTAGATTTAGGTTTATTTAAGTTAAATTAGATTAGATTTAGGTTTATTTTTAATTAGATTTACGTTTATTTACGCTAGATTTAGATTTACGTTATATTAGATTAGATTTAGGTCTCCATAGACTGCGATGCCTGCATGAAGCGGGTGAAGAAAGCCCTCAATGGAATATAGGGTATTGCTGCCTTCACTCATGGTGGGCTCCGTCGATCCAAAAGTACTGGTGAAATGTCTTCAAAAGATAGGGAAGAAGGTGGATCTTCAGGGCGGCAAGAGTCACTACATCCCCGACACAATGACCATCTAGACAACCTCTAGTCATTCAACAGCAACTTCAAAGTTAGTAACAAGAGCAAGAACGGTCTAAAGGGCCAATTGCTGTCGTCAGATGTGGATGGAGATGAGGCAGCGTCACCGCCGAAAGTTAACTCTCACATCTTTAGTGATGAGAATGCCAACTCTTGCCGAGTTATGTGAAAAATTATGTGTTAAATCAGTTTTAAGGTTCTTATAATCCCTGCTAGTTTAGTTCTTTGTTTTTAATATAACATAATTTACGTTAGATTTAGATTTATGTTATATTAGATTAGACTTAGGTTTATTTAGGTTTACCCACACACACACACACACACACACACACACACACACACACACACACACACACACACACACACACACACACACACAAGAAGAAGAGAGTTTTAACGTCGTAGGAAACTATCCCAAAAGACGTTAAAGATTAAGTTAGATGTAGACTTACGTTAAATTAGATTTAGGTTTATTTTTAGTTAGATTTACGTTTATTTAGATTTACACTTATTTACGTTAGATCGAGTACACGCAAGAATTACTTACGGTTTAGGGTTTAGAGTTAGAAGAACAGTGAAAAGATCTACTGTGAAAAGATGTTAAGATGCTGTGAAGTGCTACAGCTAGAGAAGAGGCAAAGGGGTTTTGTCCACTACATGCAGTATCATGTAGACGTGGGTCTGTAGATTTCTTGTACCCACAAATATAGGTATTGACCAATAAAGACGAGATTATAACCCGGTGGTTCTGATCTCCGTGCACCTCTAGACCGAGGTGTGCGGGGATTGGACATGACTAGAGAATGTGAGGTAAAGAGAGAGAGAGAGAGAGAGAGAGAGAGAGAGAGAGAGAGAGAGAGAGATAAAACGAAGAATGCCAATAGAATATTAAATTTTTTGTCCAGGTTATAAGATTTTTATCGTCATTATGAGTAGTGACGAGGATGTGGGACCGTCCAACCGAAACACCTATCTCTCAACGAGGGTCTTATGTCCTTGTAATCAATGCAAGCATGCTGTGCGACGGACAAGACGTGTTTCTTTGCAGCACGTTCGCGAATTTGGCGAGTTCGATCCATCTATTATAGATCGAATTGTTGCCAATTATAACTCGTCGGACTCTGATGCTGGCCAACAAGCAGCAATCACAAGCGCTTTGGTCAAGCAGCATATGTGAGGCCACAAGATGTAGCCTCTGACAGCTCGGGGGATGATCATGCAGAGCACATTCCCAACGAGGCAATGTTTGAGCCCAAGATTGATGAAATGATTGAGACGATCATGGATTCAGAAAGGCTTATCTATGATGATATGAAAAGTGAAGCCGATATGCCAATCTTTGCTCTCAGTGCTTCAATGAAGACCTGATGAAGATTTGAATGCGCGAATACTGCAAACACAAGCGTTCCGAAGTGCAAAAAGCAATCAAGCATGGGTGGAACAGGCCAGATTGGCTGGCCAAAGAAGATTGGAAGAATGCGAAGAAAGCAGCGCGTGAGAATCCCGACAAGTGGAAGCAACAAAAGGATGCAGCCAGAGCGCGAGTAGAGGCAGGGAGCTCGCACCACTTGGGGAGCGGTGGATGGGCATCATTTGAGGCCGATTTTGTAAGTGTTTTCGCATTGCTCTTTATGTTCGATAGTTTAGGGTTTATGAGTTTTTTAATTCTAACATAATGAATTCTTTGTATGTTTTGACAGTGGTCGATGACAGGACGTGATCCCACACCGTACGAGCGCGAGTATGCAGGCAGGAAGGGCTTAAACGCCCTGATGGACATTCTCAGTTCTCGCGGCGGCATGGTTAGTATTAGGGTTTACTCTTTTCTATTTTTTGTATTGTTTTATAAATGCCGTTATATGTTTATACTTACTGAAAGCTGTCTTATTGTCTTTTTTTGCAGAATCCGATAGATACGCCGCTTGGACGCGATGAGACTTCTGACTAGACGACGTCAGTTTAGCCGTAGCTAGATAGCATTAGTTTAGGGTTTCTCATAGCTTATGTATCATGAGACGGATTTTATACGTCTTTTTGAACCATGTATATTATTACATTTTTCACCGCAGTTCATTTTGCCAATCAATTCTTTATGCCTATGATGTTGTACAATTGTCATTATTACATTTGCCAATCAATTCATTTTGCCTATGATGTGTACAATTGTCAATTTTACGCTTGCCAATTTTACAAACAATGCGTCTTGTGGGTGACTATTTTGGGTCTATTATCTACCCTTGCACTTTTTTTAAAAAGTGAATCAAGTACAATATGGTCGATGGGTGGCAGGGCATTCAATGCCCTGTCACCAAAAAAAAAATCTCTCGGGCGTCTCTATAACCGTCGCTATTTATGGCTCTGTAGCGTCGCTATGAGCGTCGCTATAGACTTCTATGTAAACGTCGCTATAACCGTCGCTATGACCGTCGCTATGACCGTCTCTATATAGCGACGCTTATAGCGACGCCTATAGCGACGCATATAGCGACGCTCTCGTAGCGACGCTATTAGCGACGGTTGTAGCGACGTCGGGGGTTATAAAAACCCAGTGTATTTCCGTCGCTAAGAGCGTCACAAGAGCACACAACCTCTTGTAGTGTATGCAGGATCATCCCCCGAGATGTCAGAGGCTACATCTTGTGGCCTCACATATGCTGCTTGACGAAAGCGCCTGCGAACACGTCTACTCTTTGTTCACACTGTAAACTACCTCACATACTCTAGTCATGTCCAATCCCTGCACACCTCGGTCTAGAGGTGCACGGAGATCAGAACCACCGGGTTATAATCTTGTCTTTATTGGTCAATGCCTATATTTGTGGGTATAAGAAATCTACGCACCCACGTCTACATAATAGTGCATGTAGTGGACAAAAGCCCTTTGCCTCTTCTCTAGCTGTAGCATTTCACAGCATCTTAACATCTTTTCACAGTAGATCTTTTCACCGTTCATCTAACTCTAATTTTTTTACTGTAATCTCAAAGTTAAACTCTAATATAAAAACTCAATCCAAAATCTTATCTTAAATCTAACGTAATTGAACATGTGGTGATTCGCTCCATTGAAGGGTAAAAGACATACCAATGGGCCTACTAGCTATGTAGATGTGAATGGGCCTCCCATATACAAATACTTCAATGCAAGAGTTTAATACTAGCTTTGATGGGACAAAATCCTCCTCGAAGCTGGTCCAGCCACCACTCCTCATCTTGATGCAAACACTTGCTGCGTCACTTTGCTGCCACCGCCTGTCTGGATTGGTTGTCCTCTCCTCCTTGGGGAGTGGCCTGGGCCAGTTTCGAGGAGGATTTTGTCCCACCACCTCTGTCATGGATCGACGGGGTGGAGAGGTGAGAGTATTAAACTCTTGCATTGAAGTATTTGTATATGTGAGGCCCATTCACATCTACACAACTGTTGTATGCGGCCCATCACTTGCTTCCCCTCAGGGGTCATAATGGTCTCATCGGACATATGATTGATGAGGTAGGCGTATCACTTTGGCATGTCCCTCCCGTGAACTATAGCAACCCTGTCCGATGAATGCTCATCATCCACGCCTCTAGGTGACCCCGACGCAGTGTTCGAGTCACTCCTAAGCATCTCCGACGCAGTGATCGAGACACTGGCCACTCTCAAATGGATAGGCAGTATAATCCTTCGGTGTACTCAAAATAAACCTTAATCTAATCTAATCTAACTTAAATAAACGTAAATTTAATCTAATGTAAATCTAAATCTAACCTTATCTTAAACGATAAAAAGAGGAATATGGTATAACCTTTCTATCACCCAAGTGTGGTAGATTGGTTATGCCATTTCCCTCTTCAATGACAGTTAAATAACGTAAATAAACCTAAATCTAATCTAATAGAACGTAAATCTAAATCTAACGTAAATAAACCTAAATCTAATCAAACGTAAATCTAACTAAAAATAAACCTAAATCTAATCTAATTTAACTTAAATAAAGCTAAATTTAATTTAATGTAAGTCTACATCTAACCTAATCTTTAATGTATTTTGGGATAGTTTCCTACGACGTTAAAACTATTTTCTTCTTGTGTGTGTGTGTGTGTGTGCGCGCCAATAAAAAGAGAAAAATGGTATAACCTTTCTATCACCCAAGTGTGGTAGATTGGTTATGCCATTTCCCTCTTGAATAACAGGTTTTGAGTTCAACTCCTCGTTGGCTAGATCTTTAGGTCTCTTTAATTAGTTTCCTACGACGTTAAATTAAAATCTCTTCTTCTCGGGTGTGTGTGTGTGCACGCCAATAAAAAAAGGAGAAAAATGGTATAACTTTTCTATCACTGAAGTGTGATAGATTGTTTATTCCATTTCCCTCATGAATAACAGGTCTTGAGTTCAACTCTTGTCGACTAGATCTTTAAGGTCTCTTGGGATAGTTTCCTACGATGTTAAGACTCTCCTCTTCTTCTTCTTCTTCTTCTTCTCTCCCTCTCTCTCTCTCTTTCTCTCTCTTTGTTTTATATCTTTCTCTCTCTCTCTCTCTCTCTCTCTCTCTCTCTCTCTCTCTCTCTCTCTCTTCCTCTCTCAATGTGTGTGTGCATTCTTTGTTTATGCATGTGTATGTGCGTTTTTGGTTTATGCATGCTCTCTCTCTCTTTTCCTCTCTCAGTGTGTGTGTGCATTCTTTGTTTATGCATGTATGTGTGCGTTTTTTGTTTATGCTTGTGCTCTCGCTCTCTCTCTCTCTCTCTCTCTCTCTCTCTCAAAAACACAATGTGTGTGTGTGTGAGAGAGAGAGAGAGAGGGAGAGAGAAAGAGGGGGAAGGAAACATGAGAGTGAGGAGAGGGAAGGAGCATACCTGGCTCTCCTTCCTCTCCTCGTGTGTGTGTGTGTGTGTGTGTGTGTGTGGAGAAGAAAGAGAGAGAGAGAGGTAGAGCGCGCGTTACCTTGCTTGCTTGAGCGTGCGTCAAAAACTCAGATCTGAGATCTGAGTTTTGGGTTGCTCTCGGTTATCTTTTTAGCCCTGACGGTGTCACTATAGGCATCGCTATGAGCGTCGCTAAGTTACTTGTAATTTAGCGACGTCCATAGCGACGCCTATAGCGACGCCGTGGTTTTTCACATTTGAGCGTCGCTGCTATTAAGTACCTCTTGTAGTGTCACAATGATTCTTTGAGAGAGAGAAATGTTCTGAATTCCACGTCGGATCCTACTTACCCTACTCCTAGATTCTCATGCAATGGACTTGTGGAAAGTGTCCACAAACACTTGTTTTCTTGTCTTTTATGATTTTCTGAGCATTGATCTTAAGACTTATCTCATCTACCAATCATCCTCAAAATCCTAATCTATTTCTACAATCCTACACTCCTAAAGGCACTCACCAAGTACGAATACTTCCAAGCTACTTCTACACAGAAAAAGACGACAATCTTATGCTATACGGTTTCTAAAAGAAAGTTTTGAACTCTAAGCGTTCCTAGAGGAAGTTAAAGGATAACTTCACAAGACGCTCCTGGTTTTTCCTAGTTTAGGTCTCTTCGATCCCGGTAGTGGTGCCAAATGTGGGACTCATGTCTAACCTCACCATTCTATCTTATTGTAGTATTAGCGAGAACCATGATTAAATTGTCAATCCATGGGGTGAAGCTAACTCAATTAGTGCATAGAAGCTACAAGATGTTGTCAATCTCTCGGAAAACAATTAACAACTTGCATCTAACTCAAGCTACACTTAAGTGACTGAAATCACCAAAAGCTAATCGCTCATCGACAAACAAATCACATCCTTTACAGCATCAAATGACATCCAAATGTAATGAAACTTTTAGGACATGTTTATAATACCTAAGCACACCTTCTTAAGGTCTCAAACCCCACTTTAGGTCAAGTTCCAAAATCGCGATTATTAACAGCAGCAACAATGGATTTTTGACCTAGTCGTTTTTGACCCAGAATGCATCTATATTCTTAGCAATGATGCCTCAATATCCCGCCTGTGCTTAGTTTTTGATTTGAAAGTGTAAATTTCTAGTTATAATGAAATTAGGCCGCAGGTTGACGACGCCAAAAGCTACGAATTAATGTGATGTGCTTACGTCAATGCGTAGAGCTCTTACCTGCGGTTGCAATGCAACAAACGCGACTGCAATGTGAAAACTGGGGAGGGAGTAGGAAGCGCGAGAAGGAGAGGAGTGAGCGTCGTTAGCTCACGCTGTGTATTTCATTATCCAGAACTTATAAAATACTTACAAAATTTGGTTTTTATACATGCCAAGGTTTTTGATGGTCAAAACTAATAATTTGAGAGTTCTACCAAATATGGGTAATGACAGGTTGATACAATCTGGAAGCTTGTAACCCCGACTCATTACTTACAGAGTTTATCCGAGAAAATAGGAGTTACAATATTCCCAATTTATCAAAATTATAAGTGTTTTACAATGAGAACTCCGAAAAATGGTATCCATGTTAGCTTGCTGCTAACATAAGCCCTCATGCATTTATAAAAGAGCTTGACATTTAGTGCAATGATATTTTTAATCAAAAGCACTAAAATAATGCTCAACTGAAAATATTAATACAAAATTCTCAATGTTGCATTATAGACACACAATCAATGCCCGCATGCTCTTATGTTTTTTTTCCATACAAAGCAAACAAAAATTGTTCGAATCATCTCGAGGAATTGCACAAAATGCTCATGTCACTCATGCTCTTGTATAGCAAGTTTTTCATACAAAACATAAATTTAATTTGTTTTCTTGTTTTGGCGATTGTCTACAATGAATTAAGGGAGAGAGGGCAAGAAAGACACAGCTTGTGAGTGGGTGTGTGATGGTGTAATGGCCATTTATTATCTGGTAGCACTCAAATGTGAGTGAAGATCGAGACGAAATGGGTGAAAATGAGCCACAGCCCATGGGCTCCAAAAATTAAAAAATTAGGTTTTTGAAGAGTCGTCTATGGGAGACTACCCTTACGAGGATTAATATGACTCAAGATTTTTGAACTCGATTGAATTTGATGGATGCGACGTCTGTGCAATTGCAAGGTGGAGCATGAGTGAGGCCGCGAGGGTTTTGACAGTTGGCGGAATGGGCGCGAGTCAATGAGGCTCTGAGTGTGTGTGTGTGTGTGTGTTGGAGTTCAATGCGGTGAGTGGCCCAACGAGATCAAGGGAAGCGGTGCAAGACACTAGAAACGGGTCAGCATAGGCGAGAGCCGCAAGACTTGGCACGATAAAAGAATGCGCGCACGCGCGAGAGAGAGAGAGAGAGAGAGAGAGAGAGAGAGAGAGAGAGAGAGAGAGAGAGAGAGAGAGAGAGAGAGAGAGAGAGAGAGAGAGAGAGAGAGAGAGAGAGAGAGAGGAGCCCAACAGCCCCAGCTTCATGTGTGTGTGTGTGTATTTGTGAAGACGACAAGGCTACAGAATCATGTACTGTGTGCGTGTGTGTTTGTCTTTATGCTCGTTCGATAGTAGGCTGCAGCGTGTGTGTGAGTGTCGACTTGGCGAGCAAGGCGGGATGAGGAAGCAGCTATTGTATTGCACCATGAAGGCCACGATTTTGGCATTTGTGGAAAAGCGTGTGTGTTGAAAAAGTGCCAAGGAAGCGGCCTTTCGTGTGTGTGTGTGTGTGGTCTTTGGGGCCTTGTTCCCACGGTAAGCCATAGGCAGTTAGGGGGACACTCTCATGCAATATGGCATGCACAAATGGTTTCCATGCTTAGCACCATTTTGAAAATTTTGTTCACATAAATTCATGTTCAAGGCAATGAGACCACATGTGTCAAGGATTCGGCAAACAAAAATAGGTGAATATTCTCATAAAAAATCATTTGGTTATTCACTAATACAAGTAATTTAGCCAGGCACTCTAAGAAACCAAAATTTTGTATAGATCAACATATAGTCTATCATTCTCCCCTTCAATTGGAATTTGCAATCAAATTTCAAAATCTAATCAATTTATAATGGATTGGGAGATTCCCTCAAGGCTTGATTAATGCACAATTTTTCTTTCAATTACCAATTCAATCCAACTTATCGTCATTGCAACTTGCGTTACTTATACCACTATCCATAAATACGCATACCAACTTGGTACAAAACATTGGTCAATTTTAACCCGATTTTTAATCATCACAAATTCAATTGCTCATATCTCATGGCCCTAATCATTCAAATCCAATTGGATTTGTCATTTGGTTTGTACGGTTACACACAATTAATTATAGCATTTGCAAAGGCATAATTCAATGAAATTTTTATCAATTCCCATCAAATTGGCATACATGACATTGTCATTCACAAAATATTTTTCAATTGGGTACAATTGAATCATCCCATCCAATCAATTATGCACAAACCAATCTTTTAGGTATTTCAATCATCATAATTGGAATCCAAGACCAATCATTCATCCTCCATTTGGATATCAAATGCCATTGAGTAGACACACACACCCATTTTTAGGCCAAAATTTTATGCAATTCACCGATCAATTTCACATTGCAATGCACAAATTGCAAGCTTGATCAAGCATAATTGAATGCATACATGCTAAATTTCTAAAAATTTAGCACTATTTTTACCCAATTAAGCAATGCACACACTCAAAAATTAAGCACAAATGATCAAATTTGGGTCAATTGGCAATGCATTTAGATTTACACCTAATGATTGCACACACTTTTTATGAACATTTCACAATCAAAAATCATTTAGGTGCCCTAATTGACCATCAATCATAGAAAATTAAGTGGCATTGGATGGGTACACACACTCAAATTTTGCCCAAATTTTGGCAATTAGGCTTATCCAATGATTGAATTAGCGTAGCATACACATCAATTACATGATTGCATACTCATATACTCATATATGAGTATGCAATCAATTACATGATTGCATACTCATATACCATCAAGTCCATCAGTTTATATGCATGCACACTCTCAAGATTAAGTGCACATACACTTGAAATTTTTGATAGTTTTTTTTCCTCTTTAGTGCGTTACACACACAATGATTATTATGCACACAAATGAATTCTTGATGAGAATTAGGCATTATCTTGATACACACAAAGTTCATTAGACACAATTTGACTATCAATTTCATTCCAAGTGTATCAAATTAGGTGTAAAGTGTAGGTCAATTGAATTACACACCTAATTTTAGCAAATAATTAGCACACATTGAACCACCTTAATCAATCAATAATGACATGAGCAAGTGAGTGCACTTACATCATAATCACACTCCAAGCTATTCCTTTGGTCCACGCGAAGATGCATCATTGAAACACTAGTGTGTGCACCATCAAATCGGCTCCAAAGTTGACCATTATAGGCCAAAAATCAAACACTCAAATCATCAAATTATGCATAAATTATCACAATTAACTTGATTAGAGTGATGATTCCACCTCTTGCAAGGGGATTTAATATACATTACACTTCAACTGTTAGCGGTTAGGTTAGAAAAGTTAGTCAAAATTACTAGAAATTAGCATGAAATTAGTACAATTAGCATGGAAATGAAGCAAAATTAGCAAGGATTAGTATGGAATTAGTGAAATTGGGGGTTTGGGGTATTCATAACTCAACATTAGCTTCAATTACTTGCAAATATCATCAAATCAAACCAAAATTGAGTTACACACACTCAAAAATCGAGAAATTAGTAATGAAATTACTCTATTCTAAACATCCTATACTCACTGGCAACGGTGCCAAATGTTAGGAGGCGTTGTAGCAACGACCTAATCGCAACCCACACAAAATTATCAAATCCGTGGATCGGCAACCCGTCTAGGTCATGGAAGCACGAGCATCAGATGAATAAAAATAGAGGATTCAAGAGATCACCTCTCCAATGCAAGTAGAGGTTAGCCATGGCAAGACTAACTCTAAACATACTCTAATTACGAATCAATCAACTCCTACACACATCAAGTCCACCGAAGTCCGATTTACCATAGACTAGAAACTCCAATCATACTAATGATAAGCACACACTAATTACATTGGTGTTGGCCTCTCAAATCACCACATGTCAATCACGGCACTTCTTCAATAGTTACACATAAGAGGTGAATGGTGCTAGAGTTTCATAAAACCTATCTATACACAAGCAAACAATAGGGCATGCACACTTTTTACAAGATTAAGAACCAACTTAATCAACCTAATTAGTGATGCTAAATATCACAAATTGAATGCTTAGAGAAGAATAGGAGTGGTTAATAGCAAGAAGTACATACCTCTCTCAAATTTAGAATAATGAGAGTGTAATACTACTTCATGACATAATGAAATGTAAAGAAGAAGTAGACTAATGAGAAAATAGGAATTAGATTAATAAAGAAGAGATTAATCTAATTACAATGGATTAGCACTAGCCTCTTAAGCATGGGCATTGAGCTCAAGGCTAGGCCATAGAGAAATTAAGTACAGAAGAGGTGCATTTGTTTTCATTTTGTTGACCTATCATCAATGTTTCTATGCGTATACCCAACATTATCATTATAAATGCTTCTACTTTACATACTTCGGGTACTCTTTACTTTCATGTTTAATACCAGGTTGGTAACCTAACAAGACATAAAAGTGTCCTTTCAGGGTTTTGAAAAAAACCTCCAAAACCATAATAGATCCACTCATTTTGTAAAATCCTTTCATGAGGTTATAGTTCAAGGCCTACTACACATGGAAAAAATAAGAAACTTGTAAAATTTCTCATCTTTTGGTCACACCAAGCCTCCAAAGTTGATGGACCAGTACATTTTCATCAAAACAGTCATTTCTTACGTTTTGTTGCATAAAAATAAGATTAGGGATTTTTGTAGGACTTGAGATAAATTCCCTAGTTAACTTCAATGGGTTGGTGATCTGAACATATGATTACTTCTCACTCACTATTTTTTGTTTTGCCAAAAGAAATAGGTACAAAAAAGTTGAATTTTTACCATTCTGCAAACCTATCATCAAAGTTTCTATAGTCACGCTCAATACAAATAATATATGCATGTTTTCATAGTTCCCTATTGTCCTTTAGGTTCATAAGGATCCATGGAGCATGTCAAAATAATAATACATCTCTTACCAAGGGGAATCTTGGGGACAAAGATGAAGTGCTAAATACAGCAAACATGAAAAAACTTGGTTCAACATTATGAGTTGTAGAATCCCATAGAAACTATTCAATATCTAGCCAAATTTGATCCTTATGACTAGATATATATGGTTACTACCTACAAAATACATGTAGTTGTCACAAGAAACTAACAATATTGAAAAAGCTACACTTGATATACTAGAATGTTTCGTTTTCTTCTATAATTAAAAAAATCAACCATCGTTGTCTATTATGCCAAATAGGGTATTAGGTGCCCCAAAACTCAAGGAATATTAGCTTTGTGTTACAATATGCGACATAGAAAATCAAAACTGCATTTAGATATCATGAAAGCCTCTAAAAAAATCATAGAAGAGCTAAAATTGGCTAAAAAACAGGATTTGACAATTTTTGTAATTTGGTCATAACTTACAACTTTAACATTTATTTCTCCCTAGAAGCATCAGTAAATGTTGAGGACTACTAAAGATAGTTCTCTAGCATTATAGACCTCACAAACATGAATTCTAGAGTGGTATAGATGCAAAAAGTTGAAAAAAGACAAAAACAGGACCCGTTTTTTCACACAGTTTAGGTTGTGAAATGTTGTGCAAGGACAAGGTTAAAGATGGAATTGATATTCCAAAAAAATGTCAAGTTTTTTTAAGCTCATGAGACAACTTTCTAGACAGACACCACCTCAAAATCCATTTTGAAACTCTTGACATAATTCAAGGAAAATGGTCACTTAACAGGACATAAAAGTGTCCCATTACCAACCGAGTGTTAATTAATTAAGCACAAAATCATCAAAACATGCCTTTCAAAGAAAATTTTGACCACACCTATGAAATACAAAAACTACACTTACGAAACAAATGTCTTCCACAATGTGGCCTTTTATATGGCATATAAACCTATCGAGTTGGTTCCAAATTGGATATGTACACTTATATTTGTAACTAAGCATGAAATGTACCATGTGTGTTGAGTGAAATTTAGCCATGTGAAGACAACATTGTATAAAATCAAAATGAGTTCAATTTTGGTAAGAAGAAAAATCATTCTCGCCTTTGTGTTGTTTGCTATTTAGATCATTAGGTGTCCTAACACTCAATTAAGAAGAGGTACATAGTGAGCTATCCATAAACATACTCAAAATTGCCTTTTGATTACAAAGATAGTTCCAAAATATTCATCAAAATGTGAATTTTACTAGCAAATCAACATAGATAATTTTTTGTAGATGGACTATAGCTTCCAATACATAGGTTCTCCATTTTATAGAAGCACAAAAACACCTTTAGAACTACCTATGCTAGCTATATAGCACTTTAGAGGTCACTAAGTTGTGTTTCAAGGTGATCTCATGCCAACTTCATGAAAATTGATAAAAAACAAGACACGTCTTTTTGGCTTGAGTTATGTTTAAAAATGTTGTTCAAACCCAACTATAAAGGTGAAATCAGTAGGCCCAAAAATTTCCAAAGTTTTTCTCGCGTCATAAGCTAGTTTTGTGGATATAGTGTACTTTAGAACCTCCTTGGAATCTCAAGCAATAATTCTAGGAAGTTGTCAAGTTAAGAGGACACAAAAGTGTCTCATTACCAATCTAGTGTCAAGAAAATTTTTAAGTTTGTCTTCAATCTTCCTTTTGTCTAATAGGTATGTTTGGTGGTAAATCTTTTGAAACTCTTTGTCGATGCATTGATCCATCCATGTGTTCGTGTACCATGAATTGGTGTAACATATATGCTGAGAGTGCAGTGTGTGTGAAAGGTATGAAATGTTAACTAAAGAATGGGAAAGGTTGTTGTTGGGTGGGGATGCAAGGTGGAGAATAGAAGCTTGAAAGAGGGCTGATTCAATTATATATCATTAAGAATTCTTTTAATTTGTTTTCAATCTTCCTTTTGTCTTTTAGGTATGCTTGGTGGTAAGTCTTTTGAACTCTCTGTCGATGCATTCATCCATCCATGCGCTTTTGTACCATGAATTGATGTACCATGTATGCTAAGTGCAGTGTGTGTGAAAGGCATGAAATGCTAACTAAACAATGGGAGAGGTTGTTGTTGGGTGGGGATGATGCAAGGTGGAGAATAGAAGCTTGAAAAGGGGTGATTCAATTGTATATCATTAAGATTTTTATTTTCTTTTTTCTTCAATCTTCCTTTTGTCTCTTAGGTATGCTTTGGTGGTAAATCTTTTGAAACTCTCTATCCATGCATTCATCCATCCATGTGTTCTTGTACCATGAACCAGTGTAACACATATGCTCAGCGCACTGTATGTGGATGCTAACTAAACAATGAGAGAGGTTGTTGTTGGGTGGGGATGCAAGGTGGAGAATAGAAGCTTGAAAGGGGGCTGATTGGGGAAAAGTTTGGGAAAAGTGTCTCAGCTTAAAATCATGTCGGCTTAAGATTCAAAGATCTCGACAAAGAGCGAGAGGAAAAGGAAAAATCCCCTGCAGAGTGATAGAAATAGTGCAAATATAGTTAAAAAAACAGGTTTTGTTTTGGAAAGTTCTTCTTGAAAAAATCATTAAAAGGAATTGTGTATGGTTTGAAAAATGAATTTTGTGCAAAAAGTGGATTGGGGATGAGAGAGTTGGTGTGGGGAGGCTATATTATTGAAGGTGACAAAGTACTTGCAAGGTTAGCTTTTGGGTGACAAAGCGGAAGCCTGTTGTGGAAGCAGGGAGCAATCTGGACTTTGGATGCTTCATGAAAAGGTGGTTCAAATAAAATGAAAATAGGGCGGGGGGTTGCAAGCCTAGCACGCTACCACCATGTTGGTGCAACGATGGGCAAACGTGAGTAAAATACAGCAAAGTCGAAGCCTGCTCCATTAGCAAGGCGTTACGCAGAAATTACTAAACATTGCATCGTGCTTTATTTATACTCAGATGGATCAAGTAGACATTACCTTGCCAGCACGAAAGAAGGTTTTGTCTGCTCAAAGGCCGCCATCGCTGCCCTGCAGCTGTCCTCGACATTCACGTTGCTCATGCGCATTGTAAGCAGAAGACATAATATTATAGCTTTGTATTCCCATGGCAGTACTGCTATAACTTATGTAGCTCTCGATTGCCTCCATCCTCTGCTAGTTAAACCAATTGGATAGACCCCTTTCAATGCAGCACAACGTTGATTCTCTTTCAGGCTTATAGCTTGCTGCTGCTGCTGCTCAAGGTTAATCATACATCAACTATGGCTGGCCTGCAGAGCCTCATCCTCTCGCTCAATATGTCTTGCATCTGCCCTTCAATGTCCAGCAAAAGATCCCGCGTCGCACATAGCGACATTAATGATGCACTAGTCATCACCACTACTGAACCTAGTGGCCATGTATTAGAGCTGCATGCCATTATTGATCACAGGAATGTAAATGCCAGTCATGGCATGCAAAAGGAGAGGATGATTGATCTTTCCAGCCCTACAGAAATCCTTCTCTCCTCACAAGCATATGTACAGGCTCTCGCCTCCCATATTTGTGCGAAGTCGCTATCCCCACAGGCCAAGAAGGCGATGACTCAATATTTGGACACAGATAGCCTGAGGCTTTTGGATGTTTCTAGCCTGCTGAGGGAGGCTATACATCAGCGTCTGTCGCAGGTGAAAAAGGTGAAGCACACTCTCAATAGACTCATTTCTCAAGCTGGCCCAGCTGCTAGATACTCCACTGCATCCAGGCATCAAGCAAGGCATGCACTTTCCTCAATTCTGGCACTACGCCATCAGCGGCAGCAGAAGAAGAGCAATGTAGTACTGTATCACCCAGCTTGTACTTCTAATGCTCCCATCAGTGATCCTGTTGTGCAATCCAAGCTTGAATCCAGCAAAAATTTGCTCAAAAGAATGAGTCGAAAGCGCTTATCAACGATCATCCCTTCATCTACGACGCCACATATGGATGAGATTGCGCAAAATAGTGATGAAATTCAAAACATCCTCTACTTTTTGCTAGCAGCTGCTTTAGAAAGAGGCCAGGCTTCCCTCCTCTCCCTTCTGACAAGTGCTCTTGAAGATTTACTTCACCTCTATTGTGAAGAAGCCTCTGGTCTTGATCCTAGAGATCATGCAAAAAAGTCGCCATCTCTATGGGATATACCGCGTCTTGTGCTGTTAAGAAAGAGAAAGGCACTCATTAACATGGAGAAGCTGGCTCTCAAAGAGCAATCCACAGGTGGACTTACACCGGCACATTGCAGCAACATGTACATGAAGCAAGTTCAACAGCTGCATGACATGTTGCTCGAGGATCGAGCCGTTCAACCTGAAAATTTTGAGAGGAAGCAGGATCTTGCTGTTGAAGATACAAACAAGAGTGTGGATGTGTGGGAGGAGCATCTCTTGCGTCTGCAATCAGATATGGATGGTGTTTTTCAAGTCCTGGTTGACACCAGAATGGTCATGCTTCATAGTCTAGGAGCAATGTAGTAACTAAGCTACTGAAAGCCATTCCCCAAGTTAAATACATGATCCACTCCCTTTTGCAGAGCTTATAGCTGGTGCCATGGGGATCAAGGTAGGGTTCATCCCTCCGCCTCACGGCTCTCACACATAGAACCCAACCAACTATCCCCTCTCTTTTCTTCTTGTAAATTATGGAGAGTGTACAAAATTTCAGCTCTTCAACTGTTCTTTTATAAATCATGTGCATTCCTCTATCCATATTTTCAACAATTGGTATCCGAGTGGATTTCCACATCAAGAGCTACATCGCCAAAAACATTCCTACTCATGTTCTCCGAGTGAGGTGATTTGGAAGGTGATATAACCTTTAGAAAAAATCTTTGTAGTGGAGGATTCCATAATTTTGATTTAGACTCATTTTGACCCCATTTCTACTACTGGTATAACTACATGGATAATCTTGATCTTTTTGTGCAGGTGTTTTTATAGTGAAGATGGTTTTGTGCATTTTTTCTTTGATACAGGTAGTTCTTGCATCAAGTGTAGTCATTGGCCTTGGATGACAAAAATGATGTTTTGCGCATGGTGTCGATGGATCATGAGCACACAAAGTGGATGGACACTGAACTACCCAGTTTGGGTTTACATGTTGCAATGTGTCCTTGTTGTAAAGGGTGTTTGAAACATTGTGCATAGTTATTGTGTAAGATCACGTTCTGTGGATGATGGTGCACGTTCTAATCGTTTTGCTACTATAGTTGTTTGGCCTATAACTGGTAAGTAGGCATGTTAGGATAGTACATATGTGCATGCTCATGCATCAATTTCATTTTCCATTAAGCAATCCATTACTTCATGCATTCCCTTCGCACGAAGAGAAAAAAAGTCATGGGATAAGTTTGCTTCTTTGTATGTAAGTACAAATTTAGCAAAGGTTGCTTACTTACATGTAGTGTCCAAGGTTATGCATGAGAAGGATGATATGGATGTATTTCTTACGAGGATTAAAGATCTTAATAATTGCATTTGGTGATGTCATTTCTGACCTTACTAAGTGAAAGCATGAAATGGTGGCCCAATAGTTGGTTGTCCATGGACACAAACTATTGAACTATCGAAGTGAAGAATTCTCTTGGTTTTTCAAAAAGAGAAAATAATCTGGAAAGAGTTACCCAACATTGTATATTTGAATTCTTAACATTTTTTAAAGTACCTTGGATTGAAATAGACATGGATGTGCCTCTAGTATCACGGGGATTCATGGATATACCCTCGTCCCTCCCTCCCTTGTTGTCTGTCCCATAAAGTTTTCTATGGGTGTGCACACTATAGAGCAAGTTTGGTTGGCTATGTGTATCACATATAGTAATCCTTTTCCTTGAGTGTTCCATATATTGATGCACATGTTAAATAGTGTATGTTGTCTATTTTGTGTGAGCTATACTTGTTAGGATTAATGATTTACTAAGTAGCAATTAGAGTGGTGTACTTAACGGACATAGATAAAACATACACGAGAGAGAGAGAGAGAGAGAGAGAGAGAGAGAGAGAGAGCACAAGATATTTGGTTCACCCAAGTGCAGGCTATACCCATGGGAAAGCCACTCAATCGCTTTCCACTTCAAACTTGAAGGTGTTTACAAAGAGCTTAGAAGTCCTTAATAATATCCTTTAACTCTCTCCCTAGCTTGCACTTCATGCTCCTTTCTGAATGTGTAAAACAGTCCTTCTTTAATAGATGCAAAGGACTCTCTATGGACTGCCCTCTCACATGCCCAGGGAGGTCACCTAATAAAAATGTAACCTATCACGTGAGTTCAACAGAAGGGTATTTAAAGTTCTTGAAATTTACATAAATATGTATATACAGAACGGCATTATTTTTTCAAATTTGAAAGAACTTACAGATTTTAAAAGAAAAGGGTACATTATATTCTTAACAAAATTACAGATAAGGGGTTTTACAAACATGTCTTGAACGCACGTGATATGGTGGGTTTACACATAGTGAACCCCCCGAGCTCACATGAGAGATAGCCGCCCATGTGTGGACATTCCCATGTGTATAAGTATCCTCCCATATGCAGCCACTGGCATCAGCCATTGACGGCCACTTAACACCAACCATGATAGAGTACCAACGATAAACCGTGGACCACTGGCCATGTATTTTTCGGCCACTTTTTGTCCACCATCCGGCCATGATATTTTGGCGGGTATTGATTTTTTGTTTATTGGGCATTGGTAAAATGGTACAATTCAAAGTAGGCCATACATTTCACCAGCCAAGACTCAACGGAAGTCTCTTTGCACTCCTTTCTCTCCATTTTGAAAGGGTTGGGATAGAGTTGAAGAGGCAAAGCGCCCATGGCCATGGACAAAAACTGGACCGACATGGTTCAAATCTCCATGAGTTGCTTTTGTATCTCCTCTAGCTGGAATTGGAGAAGAGAGGCATCAAAAGTGGTGGGAGATGGAGAAGTAGAGCTCATGGGACATAAAGTGATTTTTGAACGACTACATGCTAACAAGATCTATGTAAGTGGGACGATGCATGTGCGCTTGTCTGGAGTTGGCAGGAAAAACTAGCATTTCCTCCATGGGTTGAAGAGTGCTAGCAATGCAAATCTCATGTAGATATGCATCGTGTGTAGATAGCGATATACGGGAGTATGTACTAGAGGCTCACTTGGGGAAAATTCCCAAGGCACTCAGGTAAATGAGAAAAATAATAGTATATATAAAAGAAGATTTAAAAGAAAACAAGGGATAGAGAGAGAGAGAGAGAGAGAGAGAGAGAGAGAGAGAGAGAGAGAGAGAGAGAGAGAGAGAGAGAGAGAGAGAGAATTGCATACATGTGAGAGTTTGCAGTGAGCAAAGCGATTTTTCTCTCACTCATCAGGACTTATTTATAGATGGAGTGCTTAATTGCCCTTTATGCTTAGCTGCCTCGAGAGGAAGTGTGTTGGGAAACTAACAGGGAGAAATCTTAACCACCCTTGATACTTAACTTTGTAAAGGGGAAGCTTCCCTACAAACATCCTGTGGGGAGGCCTAACTACCCTATATTCTTAACCAACTCAAAGGGAATTTTCCCAAAGAACTTCATGTGAGGAAGCTTAACCACCATTGATGCTTAGCCACCTCAAAGAAAAGATTCCCAAGAAACTTCATAAGAAGTAATCTATTCTCCCTTTGTGCTGAGCCATGAGCTGAAGGGAAAACACCCAAGGGAATTTCCCAATCATAACACAAAAACAATTTAGAAAAATCTCTCTCTTGTCCCTTATTCTTGATGAATCGCTTGCAAAATAAACATAGTCTAAAATGTGAATTCCCTCTTATCATGATGTCTATGCAGAAGCTACTACCATGTCCTAACGCAGTAGCCTCCAAGTTTCTCATCCTAATGTCTGGGGACATAACAATGCATAGGGTGTAGCAAGAGATGCTGAAGATATTGAGAGTATATTATATGCCATTATAGGCTAATTGCAAGAGATAACATAGATTTATAGAACATTATAAGATTAATTTATCAGCATAAAAAGAGAAACAATGCAACAAGAACCTAATGCAACACTGAATATAGTGAATCTTATAAAACATGTACAATGAACTGGTCGAAATTGACCTTGATCACACAAAAACAATAGAGAAAAGTCTCCACATGAGCTATGGTTTATGCTTAGAATTAGTAGCAGCTTCTATTATAGGTTCTGAGAATCCGAATTGAAATTTGATTGCATACGCAATAATTGGTATGCACCTCAATTTGCAAACCCAAATCCTACAAAATTGCTTTCCTCATTAGACCGCTTCCTACCAAGCATCAATTGCAATCTATCTTTGAATCCTTCCCAAGAATCTCCCCAAAATCCTTGCATCTTATTCCCCTAGATCCTTGATCGTCTTCACCTTCCCTTTTCTATGTACACACCATCACCAAAAGTTTCCCCTTCTCCTTTGTTGACTTGTCATGTTTGTTCACTTCCTCTTCTTTTCACATCATTTCCCTCATTAGGGAATTTTTGGACTCTCAAATGGGCCCTATAAGGACTTGAATTTCTCCCTCTTGTCCAACATGGGTTCTTGATAAAAAAATTTACAAATGAAATCAAAACTCATCGGACCTTTTGGATTTAGAATGTATTCATCGAGATCTAACCACCTTGATATATGGCATGCCATCAGATTCCTTATATTTTCAAAGATTCCATTTTTTGATGTGAAAACTTTGTCTTACAAATGGAATGTCTCCCCACATTTCAACTTCAATGGGGAGGCCATAACTTCTACAAATCAACTCCAAATTGTCAGAGTTTAGGTAGTTAGAACCTATTTTCTAAGATCTTTCTAATGATATGTTAGTTGATAGGGTCACTAGGTTGCTCACTTTGGAAAAGACAGGCAAACTCAAACCTCCTTATAGGACCCCTTTGAGAGTCCAAATTTTCCCTAATGTGCACGAATCCACACACACACACACACACACACACACACACACAGAGCATGTCTAAGAAGAATAAACTCCCTTTCTTTTGTTGCTTTCCCTTCTCCCTTTCTCTGTCTTGTTTCTTCTCGTAGGCTCCCTAGAAAATAGAAAAGCACAAAAACTTCATTATCTTATAATATGTGCAAAAGTATTATATCCATGTGAGATTAAAAAATGCCCAAAAACTACCTTTTCCTTGTCATGTGTGGGCTATTTTTATAGAGAACACCTTTTACCAAGTTTACAGACTAGAGCATTTCTAGCTACCTCATGTAAGAGAGTTAGTCTTTCACCTACTATCAATGACCATCTGGCATCCAAATATCCAACTTGCCTTGCATGTTTTAAGAGGAATTTTCTTTTCAAGCATCAATTCCATGTACTTGGGCTTTCATACCTACTTTGACAGTCTCACGTAATCATAAGATAACCAAAACACTAAAATGCATCTACACGTGAGTCTTTCACCCCGTGTTTGCAACGCAATAAGACATCCACCCCCTCTGAGCCTACACATCATCCAACATGTTTGGAATTTGCATATATAAATTGTAAAAACACAAACGTTAACCCAATTTAAACATCCCTCAATAAGCACCCTATCATGACCACACTGCATACACGTATAAGTAAACCTCCACTATTCAGTTTCATGAGTCCTCAAAGATTGTATAGAAAGCTCAACATTTTATAGTTAATCAAGCACAAGCATCATTCACCCATTGAATCCCCTGCATCATGGCACATGTACATACCATGTCATGCATTCTCATACCCACCTGCATCAAATGGTATAAGAAGAAACTGCCCTAAAAATGGAGCTTTATAAAAGCACTTCCAGTATATGTGGCTACAAAAAACCATAATGCATATGTTTTTTATAAGCTTCATTCAATATAACACCATATCTTGATCTCAGAACAATACATCTGTATAGAATTTGCTTCCAATTTTATTTGGGTCCACCCGGTTTGAAGCTCATGCCGAGCACATAGCACTCATAATCTTTGCAATACATGAGAACATGTCATGAATCTTGGCACATGTACATACCTTGTGTGAAATTCTCATAACCACATACATCAAATGGTATAAGAAGATATTGCCCAAACAATGGAGCTTATGGAACATGTACATACCTTGTTCTCATACATACTTGTATCAAATGGGAAAAGAAGAAACAGTGAAAGAAATGGAGCTAAATAAAACACTTACGGTATATGTGGCTACAAAAAACCATAATGCATGTGTATTATGCAAGCTTCACTCAATGTAACACCATAGCTTGGCCCGAGTATCATACATCCATATAGAATTTGCTTCCAATTGTTTTTGGATCCAAGGCCAGTTTGAACTTCATACACAGCACATAGCACCTACAATGTTTGCAATACATGAGAATCTGTCTTCAATCAAGAGGAAGCACCCAGATCCCATCAATAATTGGAAATACATTCTATCTTTTGGCATGCACACAAGAGAAACTATTGTTTGCTAGCAACCATAAGATCTTTTCCATGATCACCAATAAGAAAAATACTACTAAGAGTCCGTATCTTGCACATAATTTGAGTAAGATAGCAAGTAACTTCTGAAAATTTTCTTTCTTGCCACTTAGTAGATGATCTTACTCACTTTATTCACCCCCTCTAGCTTTGGGATCTTTGTGTACTTGCTAGTATCTGATTTCCAGATCATCAACTTCAACATGCAGAAGCACATCAACATACTTGGCAATATTAGACTCCTGGATGTTGAGATGTAGAGAGAAAGAGAGAGAGAGAGACGAGACAAGAGACACACCATATACGCTCCCAAAGACTGATTCATATTGAGGACAAGATACAAATATATAGGTGAGATCAAGTTGAGTAGAGTGAGCCATATATAGCTCCAACACCCCCACTCAAACAAAGGTCTCTAGCTTTGGATGAAAAAACCCTTGCGGAGTTCAAGGGAAAAAACCAAGACCCCATAAAATGTGAAAATATGAACCAACGATGATGATGTGAAAGTGAATTGTGCATATATGTACAAATATTCAAGTGACTCAGAGATCACAATGTGCAAATGTGGAGTGTGCATAGTGCATGGTACCTAAAAGATTACAATGTCATATGTACAAAGCTATTACAATAGCAAAGAAACTAATCTAGAAAGAGTGAGGTCGAAGTAACTCCAAGCTCCGAGCGCAAGAGGATGAAACGTGACTGGTTGAGGCCTTTGGTCAAAATGTTTGCAATCATCTGGTCACTTGGACAGTGTTCAACCATAATGGTTCCTTTGCGTACTTCATACCTGACATAATGATACTGGACAACAATGTGCTTTGACTTATTATGTTGAACATAGTCTTTTGCAAGACTAATACCACTTTGGTTGTCACACCGCAAGGGTGTTCTAGAAAGAGGAGAGTGACCAATATCAACCAGCATTTGTCGAAGCCAAATCAACTCACGAGCTGCAAGTGATGTAGCAACATATTCTGACTCAGTCGCAACACAACGTTGTTTCTTGCTGGTCCAAGAAACAAGACAACCATTTATAAAGAAGCAATTTCCACTAGTAGATCGCATAGATAAATGTGATCTTGCCCAGTCTGCATCTGTGTAACCCAAAAGAGAAAGAGATTGCATAGAATCCAATGTGAGTTGTCGTCGATAGACTAAACCAAAATCTGTAGTGCCTTTCAAATATTTCAATACACGCTTTGCAGCAGACCAATGCTTAAGAGAAGGACATGCAAGATGTTGTCCAAGATAATTAGCAGCAAACAGAATATCAGGACGAGTGTTCATGCCAACAAACTGAAGACATTCAATCAAGTTAGCATAAGGTTGATTTGTGACAAATTGACAGCCATTGTTAGAAGTGTTCTTCGTAGAGCTCGCAAGACAAGGTGTATTGGCTGAATGTGCAGATTCCATACCAAATTTCTGAATAGTATCTGCAATAAACTTTGACTGTCGAAGGAATAAAATACCTTTTGTACGGTTCCATTGGACTTGAATGCCAAGACACGAGTGAATCTCTCCAAGATCCACCATATCAAATGCAGAAGACAATAACTTTTTTACTTGCTGAAGAAATCCCAAATCATTGGAAACAAGGATGGTATCATCCACATAAAGAGCAAGAATCACAAACCTGCTACCTTGGCGTTTTATGTATAAGTTGGGGTCTGAAGAGCAAGAGATGAATCCTTTAGAGGTGAGAAAAAGATCAAATTTTGTATACCAGGCTCGCAAAGCTTGTTTGAGACCATATAGTGCCTTATGGAGTTGAGCAACAAGGTCTTCTTTACCTGGAATAACAAACCCCTCTGATTGTTCCATATAAATTTCCTCTTCCAAGTCACCATTAAGAAAATCAGTTCGCACATCCATTTGATGAGCTTCTAAATCAAATTGAACAGCAAATGCCAATAAAACTCGAACACTTGTAATGCGAACAACTGGTGAAAAAGTCTCTTGATAATCAACACCGGCTACTTGGGAGTAACCTTTTGTAACTAAACGCGCCTTGAATTTGTCAAAAGATCCATCTGCTTTTACTATTGTCTTATACACCCACTTACATTTAATAGTTGTACGACCAGGAGGTAATTCAGTTAGTATCCATGTACCTTTAGAGATAAGAGAACCGTACTCTGCTTCCATAGCCTCTTGCCATTGATCCTTTTGTGGTGAAGATAGCTTCATCATAAGTGACCGGATCTTCAGAAGTAGAAAAAGCATTATCAGCAATATCATCATCATAAACATGACATGAGCCATGTTCAAACTCAATAGGCACATCAACAAAAATATCAATATCATCATTGGCAACATTCGGAATGGATGGTTGTGAAGAGGAAAGTTGCTCTATAGGAAGAGTTTCATCATCTGAAAGAAATGGAAAAGCCTGAAGCAATGATTTAGTATCATCAGAATCATCCATGGACCATGAGCCTCCCATAAGCTGTTCATTAAAAGTAGCATCACGATTCACAATTACTTTCTTGGAGGAAGGGTCATAGAATTTGTAGCCTTTGGAAGTGTCAGAATATCCAATAAAAATAACTTTAAGACCAGGAGCATGAAGCTTTGTTCGTGTATCTTTGGGAAGATGAATATAAGCAATACATCCAAAGGTTCAAAAATGAGATATAGAAGGTATGTCACCCGTCCATGCTGTGATGGGTATCTTACCAGAGGGTGCAGTAGTAGGAAGATGATTCTGAATAAATACTGCTGTCAAAGTAGCTTCAGCCTAGAAAACATGAGATAAGCCAAAATGAATCAGCATACATCTTACAGCATTGAGAATAGTGCGATTCTTTCGTTCAGCAATGGCGTTCTGTTGAGGTGAATATGGAATAGTGTGTTCATGATGAATTTCACTCTCAGCACAGTAACTCACAAACTCTCAAGAAACATATTCGCCTCCATTGTCACTACGAAGCTTCTTAAGGCAACGACCAGTTTGAAGTTCCGCAGCCTTGTGAAATTATTTGAAAACAGATAAGGCTTCAGATTTTTGTCTAAGTAGAAATACAGTCGTATACCTTGAGAAATCATCAATGAAAGTAATGAAGTAGCGATATTGTGATCTCGAAGAAGGTAGAGGTCCACATATATCAGTATGAACAAGATCCAATATGTCATGAGAATGAGTTGTATTTGAAAGAGGAAAGGGTTTGAGCAAAAAATTCACAAATTCCCATATGGGGATGGGCTTTAAGATCCATGCCATGAACAAGATCACGACGTTGAAGATCAAGGAGTTTTGAGAAATCAGCATGAACAAAACGGTGATGCCATACTTTGCAATCATGATCACTTGGAGCAGTGACAACATTTGCTACCGCATCGTTGAGAGAGAGTTCAAACAAATTACCGTTTCAAGGAGCAGTGGCTATAGTCTGTCCATCTTTCTCAATTTGGCATTTGGTATGATCAAATCCAACAAACAGACCAAGATCAACAAGTCTAGCAACTGAAAGAAGATTACGTTGAAGATCTGGTACATGTAATACTTCTCGCAAAATTCTAGTGGAAGAAGATAAGATACCAAGATATAAGTCTCCAATACCCTTTACTTGACAAGTAGTATCATCAGCAAGATAAACAACACGTTGAACTGGTAGTGGCTGATAGTTATGAAGCCACTTAGACTGATATGTCATATTTCTTGTAGCACCAGAATCAACAATAAAAAGTGATCCATCACGTACATGAAGTATTCTGTCTGGAGCAACTGAACATAGGATGCAGCTTGTTTCTGGTACAACGTTGTTTCGATGTTCAGTAGCATATGCTCTATTAAGATCTGTGTCGAATCGACGCTTATAGCACATATGAGTGTGATGATCAGATCGTCCACAATATTCACAAGAAGAAGAAGAAGAGTCTCTAGATAAACGTGTTTGTTTGGTGGTAATATTGTGTTCTTCATCATATTGACGTGCCCAACAATCATCTTCAGTATGACCATTTCTGTTTGTAGTAAGAACATTGCTTATTAGAAAATTTGAGACGAGAGAAAATATTACCGCGACGGCCACCTCTGCGGTTTTCTCGTTGAAATCACTATGGAAGAATGGTGTTTTTACCGCACAACATTACCGCATAAGAGGAGAGAGAGAGCTGCAAGAAAGAGAGAGATTGTATGGTGCAGACCCGCTGGCGTGTTTCTCAGTTTTACCGCGAGTATTACCGCCATCATAACCGCCAAAATTACCGCATCCGGAAAAGAATCCAAGTGGCCCATTCCTCTCCCACTTTTCCCTTTCTATAAATCCTATTCTATTTTGTTACTTTTCAGAAATTGGTACCCCCTTTTTGCATGGAGTGTAAGAAATCCCATTCTCATTGGGATTTTTAGTACCTCTCTTCTCTTTACTTGCCTCATCTATTGGTCTGATTCTCCTACTCTACTCATTTGTACTCCATGAGATTCTATATCAAAAAATATTTTGTTTCCACTTATGTCAACTATGCATTCATATGGAAATGGCAAGCGAACGATGATCAAAATTGTATTGTCACCCCCTTTTTGCACGGAGTGTAAGAAATCCCATTCTCATTGGGATTTTTAGTACCTCTCTTCTCTTTGCTTGCCTCATCTATTGGTATGATTCTCCTACTCTACTCATTTGTACTCCATGAGATTCTATAAACAGAAAAATATTTTGTTTCCACCTCAAAATCTTATGTCAACTATGCATTCATATATAAATGGCAAGCGAACGATAATCAAAATTGTATTGTCTTGCGTTCATAAACAAATAGCGCTTTTGTACAGCATAAGTAGAGAAAGAAGTCAAAATCCAAAAGATATTTATTAATTTTCATCCTCCAAGAGATCTCTACAAGTGCTTACATCCATGTCCAACCCCATGGTAGCTAAATCAACAAATAAATCTATTGATTCATCCTCTATAACCTCTCCTATTGAATCATCATCATCCTCTCCATCCTCGTCCTCCTCCTCACTATGCATGGTTGGTTATTGGGAATGGTTGGTTCTCCTCGACCTCAACTGCATCATCGTCATTGGCGTCTTCTTGAGATGGTATGGTGGGATCTGCCAAAGTCTCTATGTTCATATCTGCAAATATAGATCTGCTCCGTGGTGTGACTGGAATAACATACCATAGTCGTCTTCGATACATACAAGGCACATAAAACACCTGTAGGTCATAGAGCAAACAACAACATGAATGTAGTTTTGTATGTATCATATAATGTTTTAGTGAGTTGCACATGGACTTTACCTGCTCACAACTACTAGGTTGCACCAAGTTGTCGGTCATCCCGCGATGAAATTTCCCGGAGTCTACCATATAGAGTCCATTCTCATGTCTCTTAACCTCACCCGCAAACCATCGGCAGTCAAAGAGATATTTGTGAAATGTTCTCAAATCCACTTTGATTATCCTTTCTATTGTTCCACATTTCCTCACCTCTTGTGTTGTCATGTCAAAGTCGCCCATAACTCCACTATCGTGAGTGGTTCGACGCTCATCTATCTTGCGGGTTCAAAAATGACGTTCTTCGGACCACATAGAGTTGAATGTGACGGCCTGTAAAAACCAATCAAGATAGATGAGAGAGAGAGAGAGAGAGGTGACACACATACACACACCCACACACACACATACTCGCACACACACACTAAACACATTGAGTATATTACCCTTGGTAGACATCCTCGCCCGTACTCCCATTCTTTAGGACTTATTTGTTCTCCTTGTGCCTTGGCCTTGGTCATGGCATTGTGTATCCACCCAACTGCAATTAGATTAGGGTATTTGGAAAGCTCTTTAGGAAAGGGAGGTGCTCGCCTACCGCCATGTGACCTCTTCCATGCTTCCCTCTCCCTTTCTCTCGTTGTACGCACCTCCACATACATATCCACCCATTTGCCTATGATGGGAGCATTGAGTAGACAATGGTTGTTGACTATGGCTTTAAATTCCCTATCCAAAATCAACAGAGAACCTTTCCCACTTGGAATGTTTGCGTGTTTTTTTTTATCCTCTTCCTCCGTCTTTAAACGAGGCAATGATGGTCTATTGTGAAAAGATATTGAGAGACATACACAAAAGCCTCTTGTACAATCCAACCCTCTGCCATGCTTGCCTGAACACATGTACATGAAACCATTAGTGATTAAAGTAACTAATAAAAAGCGTTGTGAATACAATCCAATCCTAATAAGGTTTAACGCTTAAGATCGATGAATACCTCTGGTTGTGATCGTAGCCTTACAAAGTCTTTCAAGGTCTTTAGGAACATCTCAAGAAAGAACATCCACCTGGAGTGAACCACACCACAAATGGCTATCTCCTCAACAAGATGGAGCAATAGGTGAACTTGGCTAACAAGGATAGAACGTGGGAATGCATCCTCAATAGCACAAGTTGCTTCAATCGCTAGAAGTCGAGCTATTGGAATGGCTGAAACTTCGATTTCTTTGCAACTCACAAACCTGTAACCAAAAAACCCTTCATAATCTTCATAGTAAAGTTAGTCTTCAAAGTAAAGTTTAGGAGGGAGGATCAAATGTTCTATACCTGACAACTTCTCCCACCTTGAATATTGCAGTCTTTACCTTCATGTCCTCAAATCCAGTAATGCTAATTGGAAGCACAAACTATTGCACAAACAAAAAGACTTTTTAGTATCCAGAACCCTAAAACACATACACACACACACACACACACATTACCTGAATAATCTTGTGGCAATCATGGGATTTGAGCCCATACAGTTGTGTGGATCCTCCTTTCTTAGTTTTAGTGAAGGCACCCTTGAGCAAACGCATATAACCTGTTGGAGTACGGATGGATGCAATGACTTGTTTCATCCGCTCTTGATCCACCCTTGATAGAATCCAAGGTTCCTTTGGAAGAACCATCTTCCCCTGAGGCCCCATGCGAGGTGTGGCGGAAGGAGGGAGCCTCCTTATGGCCCTCATGTCCTCTCTAGCCCCCAATGAATCTTTCTTGCCTACTATGTGATCCCATATAGCTTGCCCAACATTTTTGAACACATGCATTGGATCCAATAGGTGTTGTATTTTTAATGAAGCCCAATAGGGTAGTGATAAGAAAATATATAGAGTACCTAGACATACCCCTAGGTGGATCATTGGGAGGAGGCAATGTGCTGTGATGCTCGTTCCAATGTCTTGCCCAATCGGCCATGGTCCAATGGAGTGGCTCCATCCCATTGCACGGTGGAGCATAAGATGGATGTGTGGGCGGCAAGAAGCGATGGTTATTGGGGTGGATCACCTTACCAAGTAGAGCGGGTCTCTCTGTCACGAGTGAGGGTCCACAAGTTGGGCATGCCCTATGTCCAGATGTCGATAGTACGACAAAAACAAAAGACATAACCAGATATAAGTGACCAATGCAAAGACATTAAAGAGCGTCACAAAGTATAAGCTTACCTGTGCGCTCCTTGCCGCACTGTCGAAGCAAGGGACTTGCCAATACACCGTGTGCGAGCCACAAACGGCTCCAAGCACACAACAAGCCTAAACTAGCAAGCTCAAGAGAGCAAAGGGTGTGTCACTCACCGCTCTACGCTCGCCTTCGTGGTGGATTCCTTGCCGCGATGAAGAAGAAGCTGCAATCGTGCTGCGCTCAACCGCCTCGTCGTCGTCGTGCCTTCGTAATGCTCGATCGCACACACACTCTCCCTCTCTCTCTCTCTCACACACACACACACACACGAGGAGGTGAAGAAGAAGAAGATGGAGATGGAGCAAGAGCACTCTTCTATTGCACAAATGAGAGAATGAGTAAAAATTAGGTTTAGTTGGCTTTTATAGGAGCTCACCCCATTCACACTTGGGCGCCCATGCTTAGCCAACTAACCCTAGCATGTTCGTGTTAGAGTGCGCCTCTCATCGGCGATCACTCTACCTTTCCCTATTGGATCGACAAGCCCGGTGCCTGACTCTACTTAAATAAATAATATGGTTACAGTGTCCGTCGTAGGCGATAGGGTGTCCGTGAGCCACGATGGTTAACATTGCCCCCCTTCTTGATATAGATTCCGTCCTCGGAAGCTATTGAGTTGAAGCTTGGTATGTCCATGTTGTAGAGCATCTAGATTTGAATCTGCAAGGCAAAGTCACTGTTTTAGCAAGCGGAATTATATTGCCATAAATCATGAGGGGAATGTAAAGTACATGTGGAAATGAGTAATTGCAAGACTTATGAAATGTTAGACTGCCATTAAGGACAAATAAATTTCACTTTGAGTAGATTAATTAATCAAGAGTTTTGAGCTTATGGGTGAGTCTATCAATTAGTTAGCTATGACTAAGGTTAAAACAACTACTCTAGTACTAGCTAAGCTAAGAAGATTATCTAAATGCAAGATTCCCTAATTATGCTTTTCAGCTTTGATTAGCCAACTCGCTCTCACAACTGCAAACAAAAGCTTGAAATGTTAACTGTAAGCTCAATGGAAGTCTTTTAATTTTTCTTTATCTTTTTTTAATACTTTTTTACTTTGGGTCACAATCATGTGACGTGTGTGCTTATTTTGTATGTCCGGGGTTTTTTGCTTCTCAAGGAAAAGCGCCCACACTGGGAACCTCTAGGGCTCTAGTACCATAGACAATACATGTGAGTGAAGTACCAATTCAAGCCAGGATTTCTCTTCCAGCATAAGATTTTTCATTTGTGGCACTTATGTTTTTTTTTTTTTTTTGCTTCCATTTCCTTGGTATTCGCACTAGTGTTTTTTGTTTTTTGAGTGAGCAAGCCTTTCTCTGCCTAAAACATTCCTAAGGTCTCAAATACTCGGATAATTTTATTAGCTAGGCCTAGTGGTCAAGTAAATGAGTTAACCTAAAGTCACGGTCTCCTAATCTCCAGGCTCATCCATAAGATTAAACTGGAGTTCAATCAACTTAAGCAAAGACAAATTTATACATCTATAATGGCAGATAACAATCATAACTATTGCACTCAAACAAAGAATGAAAAATCATTATTAGCAATTACACATATCCACCAACATGAATCATGGAAAGTAGTACACCTGGAGGTATGGAGTGGCTCATTTCGTTGAAGCAGATGTCCTCAGCCATGTGGATGGAGATCCATATAAGTCCTACCTAACACATCCAAAAACAGGCACTATACCTCTAGGAGGCATGTCAGTGTGAAAAATTAAAACTCCTAAAAAACAAACTCAAAACACAATCTAGACCCCTAACCTACCTATCTGTCACCCCTTTTAAAATCAAGGAAAGAGGATATTATATAAACCAGGTGGCCACCCTAAGGCTAGGCCTCTATCCTCATCATCTAGATAAATAAAATCGTTGTCCGTGAGGCCATAGTCTTCCTCGGTCTCTATTAGTTCCTCTTCATCATCCTCTTGTGCAAGCATGCTAATCAAGAACCTCGTGATGCGTGGATACTCATCTTGTGCAAAAGAATAAGCATGTGCCATTGGAGACACATTCGCTATTGGGTAGGGATCACTAGTTAGCCATAGACGTATCAGCCATTCTAACTCCTCAAAATTTCTCTCACATGCAAGGCTCTCTATCAAATCCCATTCGCAAGAAAGTATAGGGTAGCATACGTAGAACACTTGAGGACAAGACAAAGGGTACCTTTCATCAAAAATAGAAGTGCATGCCTCTGGTGAAGTAGCCATTTCTGACAAGACAGATAGATTTGGTTAGGCCTTTAAAACATAAGATATGTTTTTGTGTGTTGCTTGAATTGACACGGTGAATTTGGACTTATATGTAAGATCTGATAGGGTGCTCTCTCATTGCTAGGCGCTCTTGCTCTTTACTATTTTTGTTTTTTTGTGAGTATAAGGCTATATATATACATTCCCTAAGATTGGAATTGAGAGGTCAGGGAGGAAGGTTGAGAGGGGAGCGAGTGAATGATTGATGTTAGCAAACACTCCCCCCTTCCTTGGGTAGATCATACCTTTTGGAATGAGGTCGTCACCTTTTGAAACCAATTGTTCCAAGTTGTTATGGGTGAAGGTTTTAACCAATAGTTTTCGACCGCCCTATGCGTTTCATCTAGTTGAAAGGGTGGTAAGGTACTCTCCCATGATTTTATTTGCAACGTTGTTGTAGGTGGTGAACTTACCCCGGGAGGTGCAAACTCTTTCGTGCTTGTATGGATATGTACAGTGGTAGGTGGAGGTTGTGTCGAAGCTTCTATTTGCGTATAGGAACTACATGAAGAGCAAGAAGCTTCATTTGATTTCCCTGTTCCTGAGCTAGGTGGAACAAATCGTTCTTTCTTTGGTACCCAAACTAGCTCTAGAACGGGTGTGTAACATTCCATGATTTTTTCCTTTCCGCGATTTTCAATTTGTTTTGGAGCCACAGGATTGGGTTTACATGGGCTAGGTGACAGGTAAGAGTACACTTTACGTTTGGGCACCCAGATTTGATCATTTCCTTCATAGTATCCTTGGGCTTCCAATAGTCGTTTAGGAATCCAATGCAGCGTTCCTTTACATTTCTTGGAGTGAGTGGTACGGTTCTTACTAGGTTTCCGTTTTTTTGCATCAACCATGCTCACTACAGAGGTTTTAGGGACCCACTTGTATGTTTTCTCTATTATATTAGGATGGTTCTTGTGTGTCTCAAGCTTTCTTTCAACTACATCAGTTGAAGCTCTAGAGAGTTGGGCTATGGGGACGTATGGTTCAACCTCCTGGACATGCAATGTCTTGGGTTTTATTTCCTTGGGCAATATCTCAGGGACTATGGCTTGAGTGGTAGGGCTAAGAGTTGGTTTTTGCGTTGTAACACCCCCAGTCCCCCAATCAATAGTGCATTTGGTGGCTATCATCCACGTGCGGCCTAGGTTTATATTACTCTCCATAGTTCCAGTAGGCATGACCAAAAAGTCTTGAGCTACAACCCCATTGTCATAACTGGCAGAAGTGTGCCAGATCCCAAAAACCGTAGTTTTTTTCTTGTTGACACCCTTGACTTGGATAATACTCTCAGATAGAGGTGGCTTCCCTAACTGACACCACACCCCATAGGATAGCAGATTATATTTAGCACCCGTGTCCAATAAGGCGTTATATAGCACTTTTCCATAGGCACTATTTAACTCAATGGGGTATCGTAGAGGTGTGTCAGAGTCCAACCCATCCTCTTCGATTTCCACGTGGAATGCATTTGTGACCCCAAGGTTAGCCTCTCGTTTTTGTCTTATACGTTGTTGTCGCTCCTTAGCCTCAGCTTGAGCTTGTATCTTGTTTAACTCGGTTTGTGCTTTGGCGGCCTTCTTTTGATGAATGGCCCGTAGTTCTTCTTGGCTTAAAGGATCATAATATCTTTTGAATTTACTCCCATTGAGGAATCCAATGGTTTCAACTCCATCAAGAGTTTCCACACGAAGGGTACCTTGTGGGGTAATTTCACATACTCTATATGGTCCCTTACCAGCATATTTCAACTTTTTCTTCTCTTTACGTACTCCATACATAAGGACTTTATCACCAACTTTGATGTCCTTGTCCTTCACATGGCAATCAAACCACTTCTTTCTCCTATCCTTTTCCACAAGAGCATTTTGCACAGCCAACTGTCTCTCTTCGTCTAGTTTTTCTAAGATAAACAAACGCTCGGTTAAGGGGTTACCATTCCATCCTTCTTGCGAAGCTACCCTAAGACTAGGAATGACAAACTCCCAAGGCATAACCGCTTCTTGGCCGTATACCATTTTGAATGGCGTACAATTAATAGCCACTTTATAAGCAGTACGATAAGCCCATAGAGCAGATGTCAACTTCAAATCCCAATCAGTGCGATGAGCTTCTACCGTCTTGGTTAAAATAGAGATTAGAGTCTTGTTGGTGCTCTCGGCTTGTCCATTAGCTTGCGGGTAATAAAGTGTAGACTTATGGTGGGATATCATAAAGGTCGTGGTAAGCTCTCTTATTACCTCATTTATAAAATGGGTACCATTATCACTAACAATTTCAAAAGGGCAACCAAATCTTGTGATAATGTTCTCAAAAAGAAACTTAGTTGTTGTCCTCGCGTCAGCTTTTTGTGAAGCCTTAGCTTCAACCCACTTTGTTACATAGTCCGTAGCAACTAGAATATATCGAGATTGAGTGTTGCGAGCTGCGAGACTAATTGGACCTACAAAGTCTAAGCCCCATTTTTCAAATGGTTGGGTTACTTTAATAGGATGTAAGGGCATTCTGTCCTTGCGTTGTGTGGTCTTGTAACGTTGGCACTCATCACACCCTTTTGTAAAAAGTGATGCATCCTCAAATAAAGTTGGCCACCAATAGCCTGATTGCAGCACCTTTCTAGCAGTTAGGTCTCCCGAAAAATGTCCTCCTGCTATGCCCATATGTGCTTCTTGCAAGATATACAAATATTCATCCTCGCGGGCACAACACCTAAGAATATCGTCCTTGCCTAATCTATACAGAGTTCCGGCAATCAAACAATAGGGTTCACATTCTTTTACTAGCCTTCGAGCGATATCCTTACGAAGTTCCTTGGGTGGAAAACCATTAACTAAAAAGTTAACAATGTTCTCACTCCATTCAGGCATAGTCTCAACTATGAATAGGGAAGTATCGGGTAATTCATCATCAACTCCTGTAGGGGCTTCACCATTGGGTATGCGAGACAAATGATCAGCCATGACGTGCCTTTTACCGTGTCTCACTATAATCGTGAAATCAAACTCCAGAAGAATTAACAACCATCGTGTGATTCTTCCTGTGGAGCATGGCTTGTTTACCAAATACAGCAACGCTTGATGATCCACATAAAATACAAACTTGTTTGCCAGAAGGTAGTAGCGAAATTTCTTTACTGCATAAACCATTGCCAAACCTTCTCGCTCTGTAGTGGTGTAGTTCCTTTCAACATCGTTCAATTGACGGCTTGCAAAGCTAATGGGATAGTCCAATTTATGTTCTCCTGGTTGAGTGAGAACACACCCAATAGCAAAGTTTGATGCATCAATATGCACATGGAAAATGACATCCCAGTTAGGTGTCCTTAAAATCGGAGCACTTGCTAGTGTTTTCTTCAATTGTTCATAGGCCTGGTCACACTCTTCAGTCCATTTAAATTCAATGAGAAGCTTGTACAAAGGACGTGCTATCTCAGCGAAAAATAAAATAAACCGTCGATAATAACCCACGTGTCCCATGAACCTTTGAACTCCCTTGTAATTGGTTGGTCGTGGTAACTCTAGAATCACTTTAATTTTGCTCTCATTGGTTGAGATACCATTCTTGGATACTATATGCCCTAAAATAACTCCATGCTTGACCCAAAATTGGCATTTGAACGGGTTCAATGAGATACGATATAACCTACATTTTTCAAACACCTTCCGCAAACATGATAGATGTTCTTTCCAAGAAGAGTAAACACAAAGGTCGTCTAAGAAAGCTTCACAAAACTCTCTCAAATATTCTTTAAAAGCAGTGTTTATTAATCGTTGGAATGTAGCAGGGGCATTTGTTAAGCCAAAAGCCATCACACGAAATGCAAACACGCCAAATTCTGTGATGAAGGCAGTTTTAGCTTGGTCCTCTAGCGCTATCGTGATTTGGTTGTAGCCTGAGTACCCATCTAGAAAGCTATAAGCTTCCTTGCCTGCAACTCTTTCGAGTACATGTTCGGAATATGGTAGGGGGTAATGGTCTCTTCTAGTAGCTGCATTAACTTTTTCGAGGTCCACGCACACCCTGAGTTTCCCATTCTTTTTTGGCACGATAACTATTGGCGACACCCATTCAGAGTGTTCAATAGGATATATGAACCCACATTTGATAAGCTTTTCTAGTTCTTCTTGAATGATCTTTGCGTACTTAGGATTCATCGGGTAGGGTCTTTGTTGTACGGGCTTCGCAGTGCTAATCATAGGGATGGTATGTTGGACCACAGAAGGCGGAACACCTTTCATATCATGGTATGTCCAAGCGAATACGTCCTTGAATTCCTTGAGAAGCTCTTTGAGGACCGCCTCTTCAACTTCTGTGAGGTCTTGGGTAATAAAAACAGGTTTTGATTCTTCACCGGGGTCAGCTAATTCTATTTCTTTAATATATTGCCGGACCATCATAGATTCCATTATTCCCATCGATAGGTATTCTTTGGGCTTTTGTGTACACAATCTTTGCTTCCCCTATGGTGTAAGATTTGAAATGTTCTGGTGCAGGATGCAAGTCTGTGGATTCTGGTTGTGCTTTGGTTTGTGCTTCCATTTCTGCTTTCTTGTGTTGTCGAGCTAACTCTTGGTTTTGACGCCTCCTTGCAGTGCGGCTCAACTTTGGCTTGTCTATGATATCTAATTGGGCTATGTCATGGGGTCGTGGTCTACACCACATAACATTTTGGAGATATTCACCCCAATTGTCTACCAATTTTCGATGAGCATCACATGCTCCTATATAACTGATCCATTCTGCTGAGGATCTCTTCTTGTTTATCCTAGCACGTACATTGGCTCGATATCGACGCCTCTTAAGGTTTTTCTTTTTCTTATTTGAGACCTGCTTTTGATTTGCATTTAGATCTGGCTCACTAAAGGAGTCCTCGTTGGTGTCCTCTTCACTCTCGGAGGAGCTATCATCGGTTGATGTGCTCGGTCCTTCCGAATGTTTTGACTCTGAACTTGCTCCACTCTCTAATTCATGAGATTCAGAATCCGTTTCACTCTAGGAGTCAGTGTCCAAGTCGTGTTGGTCAAAGTCTTCTATTGAGCGATCGGTATCACTGTCAGATTGGTCCACAATTGCCTTGCCCTTAGAAGATGCATGTATGGCACTTATCATGTTCAGAGGTGAAATTTGTGGTACCTCTTCCCCCTCTGGTGTGACCCAAGTGGTTCCTCTATTTCCCAAGGTATCTATGGTTGCAGCTAGGTGTACCCAGTCTACGTTGTCTGATTCCGTCATACCCGGTAACACATCCATGTAAGGAGAATCTTGGCCAATGTCTGTATCCTTCTTACAAGTGTAACAATATTGTAGTGGGGCCGAGTGAACTGTGGTGTCAGAGCGATGATCAATAATGGTTTTACTCCCTAAAGGGTGTACCTTACCAGTCACCAAATCCACTCTAAGGACAGAGTCTTGGAATTGCAAATAGACATGATTTTTAGACCAATCATGAACCATTTGTGCTTCCCTCATGAATGGTCGTCCTAAAATCATTTCATATGACATAAGGTGTTTAGAGAAATCCATTACAATGAACGTATGTTGTACCTTGTGTCCTAGAACTTTGATCTTAAGGTCCTTGAGCATCCCCATAGGTTTGGCTATGGTACCATTTGCCATCTTTACCACAATGTTAGTAACACTGAGGCGGGGTTTTCCCATGGATTCCCAACAATCTTTTGTAACGATGCTAACTCCCGCACCACCATCAAGAATTCCCTTTAAAGTTAATCCCTTGGTAGTGATGGGTAGGGTCGCATTCGACTCGTCGCCTTCAAAATACTGCCCTAATTCGTTAATGGGTACCTCGATCACAGACTCGTGTCCATCTAAGTCAAGTGATTGCACATGATTTTCCTCATCAATCATAATCGAGTCAGGCCTATTTGGTTGCGCAAACTGTGGTAATCCCGTTCGTAGCTCTCCATTAAGGAATGCTCGAAGTGCAAGGAATAACTCAGGATCTCCATACAGCTTTGCTATGATCGTGGTTCGGACCTCAGAAGACATGAAGTCCACTAGTTTGGCAACATTCATTGGCGTTTTGCAGGGTGTAGGTCCTTGACTAGGAACTGGTGAGGATGGAATCTCATATTCCTCAATGGGATCAGGTATTCCTTCGTTAAACATCCTTTCCAACAAGAAGGGTGTATGCTCACTTTCTGATGTCCCATCCTCACTCCCTTCTTGGATGATACTAGATATGGCTAACGGTCTATGGTTCATGTGGGGTGGATGAACTTGCGTGGGAAACACTGTGTCATGAATTTTGACCTGCATGGGTTCTGGTTCTAGTTTCCTTTGAGTCTCCTCCACTAAACCTCTTAGATGTTTCACCTGCTCAATCTCGTCTACTGGGTTTGGGTACGTCCCAATCTTCTTTTTACGATTCTTCCCTTTTTGCCCCTGCGGTTTATCTTGGGGGTCTTGGATTGGATTTGGAAACACTTGTGGTGTTTTCAGAGGCTCTTTATGATTTTCTCTTATTCGGTTTTCATTTGGTTCCATGTTACGGTTTTCTTTGTCGGTCTTTCTCTTTGTGGTATTGGTTCTAGTCTCCATTGTCTCGACTGAATCTGAATCATCCTCGAGGTCATTCATATACACGGGGTCATCTCCTGTTCCTATGTTTGTTTTGGAACTTGGCTTTGAATTTTCCGTATTCTGCGACTTCTTCCTTCGTGTCTTCTTTTTCTTTGCTTGGATAACTGACGCGGTATCTCTCTCTTCGAGGATATGGCCTGGCCCTTGAAGCATGGACTGTGTAATCGCATAAGCGGGTGCGACGGGTGGTATTGGCGATGTCACACTAGCAATTTCGACCAAATTCAGGGGTGTGATTTTAGGCGCATTTGGGTTATAGGGGCATTGGGCAATCAAGTGATCTATGCCACAACGATTACATGTGAGTATTGGCATTGCAGACGTGCTCCCTTGATTCATTTGCATCTGTGCAGCATTCTTTTGCAGCCTAATAGGGCACTCCGCTGCTCGATGTGGTCCACCACACTCGTAGCATTGAAGAGGTGGCCTCCTAGCCTGGGTGTTGATATTTTGACCTCTGGATGCGAGAGCAGCAGCTTGATAAACGGCTTGACTTGCCCCCAACAATCTTCCATGTAGTATATAGGACACTCTTCCAATGTATCAAGTCTGTAGGCAATACTAGTGTCTATTTCCTCCTCACAGCCATCTGGATAAGCATTTGATGGCTCGCAACCCACTTGGTTCATAGGGGCGACTCTTGGATGCGGGGGCTGTGGTCCTAGCACAGGAGGTGGTAGCGGTGTAGCTTGTACAACATTTTGAGATCTAGGGACCATGTGTTGCGGTAGTTGCTCAACAGGTGGAGTAGGCATCAATACAGGAGCTCGAGGCGCATCCGTCCAGGCTACAGGTGGTCTATTTTCCATCATACGTTTGATCATTAAACAATCCTTAGCTTGGTGACCATACCTACCACATGCGTTGCAAGTTCCATTAAATTTTACTCTAAACGTAGGGCACTCACTAGTGCTATGTGGACCTAAGCAAATGGAACACCATTGTTGCTCCCTTCTTGGATACATGTGACTATTTTGAGGGGGTCGATTATCCTTAAGAGACTCTTGGATTGCCTTGGTGAGGTCTGTCAAGAATTTCTCAAATACCTTTGGCTCATTGGCAATGGGCTTTGCAGTCATGGGTTCATACTCAATGGCTTGTGAGCTAGTGGATCTCGTGTCAGTAGACACCCTCATGCCTGCTATCATCAAGTTGTCCTCTAATTGGATTGCATTGGCAGTGACATCTTCCGAGGTTGTGATACCTCTAATCACTAGTCCATTATAGATTCCTTCATTCCTCAACCCTCGAATGAATCGATCAAGCAGTTGGTTATTGTTGAAGCGCTCATTTATAGGGCAGCGAGAGTTGAAGTGCTTTAGACGACTAATGAAGTCCCTTACTGACTCTCCTTCCTTACGTTCGGCCAAAGCACACCTTCTCGTATGTACTCCTTTAGAAACAACCTTCGAAGGGTAGGGTAGATTGTTTTCTCGTCCACCCTTAGGGTCCTATACCAATCTCCAGCCTTCCCACTTAATGTCAAGCTTAAGGCATTGCACTTATGTAGTTCGTTGCGTTCCCCTAAGGAATCACATACTTGTTCAAACACTTCAATGTGTTTCCTAGCATCTTCGTCCCCATTGAATTTTTGCGTGAGTTTGGAAATTTGTACTGCCTTACTTCTAGGCTCTCTATCAGATGCGTGACGCATATTTTCCGCGATAGATCGACCTATGGTTTGAGCAAACGCTGCCAAGTCACCTATGTGAGGAGGCAGGGCCGGTGGAGGTACTCTTGGAATCATATGTGGGAGAGGGACGGGTGCCGGTCTTGGCATATGTGTGGATGATGCAGGATATGGAACATAACCGGGCATAGGTCCACTCGGATAAGGGCTAGGGAGCGGCACTCGAGGAGCGTAAACAAGTGGTACTATTGGAGGTGTGGGGGCCATGTGTGCATAAGGGGCTAGAGGCACATATGGTCGAGGCCCCATATTAGGTACTACGACACTAGGTAGTGGCAGTGCGCTAACCGTAGATGTCATTGGTACATTCTCTGTCAGGCTTATCCCTGGAGTGAGCATTGTGTTTTCCTTGATAGAGGGTTGAGCCAAGTTAGGGAAGCTAAAGTTTTCGCTCGGAGGCTCAGATTGCATAGAGACCCCAGGTGAAATGACGTAAGATGGGTCCATGGGGCTCATTAGAGGAGTCTCCATTTGTGATAGAGTAGGCTGTTGAGCCTTGCTCGTATCCAGAAATCTCATGGGGCCAGTTGAGAGTATATTTACCCCTCAGTTTTGCCTTTCTGATTGAATAATGTCATGGATAACATTACAGATCATTTTCTGTTGATCTTCGATGCTCGTGGCACTAGAGGTGGATTGTACAATCTCTATCCATCCTACATGGTAGGCGTGGCCAGAGTGTAGATCCGTCAACACCTCAGTGTGGAGGTCGTATGTCCAATGATCATTAATGAACAATCCTTCTAGAGTCGACGTGTTAACGGTTTCTTGTGAGGTAGAAGCAATGTTGCTCCCCGTGGTTTTACTTGTCACCAACGGTACTCTAGAGGGAACTTCTGAAGGAGGAAGCTCAACAGGGCCTTCTTGGTAAGAATTTGGTAGGATATCCACATGGACACTCTTTGGGGGTGTGGGGTCCACGTGCGATGTGAAAGGAGAGTCCACTTCCCCACCCCCTTCGTGTGCTTCATTTGCATCAGGTTCCGAGCGAGTAGCTCTACCTAATGTTTCCTTGAAACGGCTAAACATACTAGTACTAGGCTGTGGAGCTTTGGGAGGTGCATGGCCTTCTCTCTCAGTGTTTTGGGTAGGGTATGCTTCCATGATTTCTGAGTCGGAGGAGGAATCACTAGCGGCTATTTTAGGGTCTTGGGTGGTGCTACCTTGTGTCCCCGCTGAGGGTCTAGAGCTTATCGTGGATGGGTAATGGGTGTCCGTATGAACAGAGGCACCCTCAATATGCTCGTGTTCTAGCACCCGCCCAGAGCGTAAGTGCATGTGCTTTTGATACCCTAAGGTGTCAAAAAGCTGCTCTAGGAGGCCTTGTGACTAGTTTTTAGCGTGTTTTTTGTTTGTTTTTTTTTGCTAGATTTTTTAGAGCGTGTCGTGGAATGGGCCGTGTGATAGCTCGAAACGAGCGTATCGGTCAGAGGGTCGTGCCGTGCTTTACAGCCCTCCGTTTGGTCACTCTATGCCCTCGGAATCCCTAAAACTGTCAATTTCCAGTAGGGAACTAGGCCCAAACTAGAAAGTCTAAGGGTGCAAGTGGGAAGAGAAAGGAGGAGAGTGGAGGACTTGTCCCACATGCTCTCATTCTCTCTTGAGGGAGTAGGGTATATATATAAGAGTGAGTCTAGTATATATCAGAGGACTGAGGCCTGGGCCTGGGCTTGTGGGCTTGGGCTTGGGCTTGGGCTTGGGGAAACGATCCCGATCTATCTTTTATACAAACCAACCCATCCGTTTAAAGAGTCACGTTTTTTATTTTCGAAAAATTTAACCGCCCGCTCACTCGCGTTTTTATTTTCAGATTTTTTTTTCAAAAAAAATTATTTATTTATTTATTTTTTTATAATGCAGAAATGCAGTTTTTTTTTTTGTGCAGAACTGCAGAAAACGCAGAAATTGAAAAAACGCAAGAATTGCAGAAATTTGAAAAAGCACAAAAAAACGCAAGAATTGCAGAAATTGAAAAAACGCAAGAAATTTCAGAAAATTGGAACTTGACAGAAAATTAAACGCAGAAACTGCAGAAATTGAAACTTAACAAAACCAGAAAATGCAAAAAATGCAAAAACGCAAGAAATACTAACTGTGCAGTGTAAACCAGAAAACGTAGAAAACGCAAAAAACAGAAATCTCCACACAACTACACACACTCATTCCCTGCCTTTCCTATGATAGAAATTGCACCACAAGAAAGCGTAAAGTGCTAACCGAGCTTAGTGTAGGGCATATCCCCGGCAGCGGCGCCAAAAATGTGCGCTCCTTGCCGCACTGTCGAAGCAAGGGACTTGCCAATACACCGTGTGCGAGCCACAAACGGCTCCAAGCACACAACAAGCCTAAACTAGCAAGCTCAAGAGAGCAAAGGGTGTGTCACTCACCGCTCTACGCTCGCCTTCGTGGTGGATTCCTCGCCGCGATGAAGAAGAAGCTGCAGTCGTGCCGCGCTCAACCGCCTCGCCATCGTCGTGCCTTCGTAATGCTCGATCGCACACACACTCTCCCTCTCTCTCTCTCTCTCTCACACACACACACACACGAGGAGGTGAAGAAGAAGAAGATGGAGATGGAGCAAGAGCACTCTTCTATTGCACAAATGAGAGAATGAGTAAAAATTAGGTTTAGTTGGCTTTTATAGGAGCTCACCCCATTCACACTTGGGCGCCCATGCTTAGCCAACTAACCCTAGCATGTTCGTGTTAGAGTGCGCCTCTCATCGGCGATCACTCTACCTTTCCCTATTGGACCGACAAGCCCGGTGCCTGACTCTACTTAAATAAATAATATGGTTACAGTGTCCGTCGTAGGCGATAGGGTGTCCGTGAGCCACGAGGGTTAACATTACCAGAAATATCTCCAAGCCCGGGGTAATCATGCATGGTCCACATGAGAATGCACTTGATCATTGTACACCGATCACGAAGTGGTCTTGATACATCAAAAACATCTATGCCGTTCCATAGCTCTTGAAGCTCTTCAATCAAAGGTGCTAAATATACATCCATGTTCTTCACCTTGTGTTTTCCTAGGACTAGAAGAGAGAGCAAAATGTTCCCCTTCTTGGTTGACTCCCATGGTGGAATGTTGTAGTTCACAACAACCATTGGCCAAGTACTCCATGAGGTAGACCGATTCCCAAATGGGTTTACCCCATCACTAGCCAGACCAAGCCTAAAGTGACGAGGGGCTCTTCTCTAAACTCCGGCCATGTCTGCTCAATGTGTTGCCATGCCGGCGAGTCAGCCAGCACTCTCATAACCCCATCGGTGGAGCGATTTTTCATATGCCATGTAAGAAGCTCGCTTGTTCCTTTGGTGCTGAACATGTGCCTAATGCGGGGAATGAGGGGGAAATGAAGAAGAACCTTGCGAGGTATTGTGGTTCCTTGCATTCCCTCTTTGTACCTTGATTCTCCACACTTGGGGCAAGCATTTAGCCCTGCATGTTCATTGCGGAACACCACGCAATCATTGACACATGCATGTATGCGATCATAGTCCATCCCAAGCCCTGTCACCACCTGTCGTGCCTTCCTTTGATTTTCTAGAAGATGATTGCCTTTAGGCATCATCTTGCCTAATAGCATATGACATAATTAAATAACACTCGTTATTGCATATAACCACGAAAAAAACTCACAACTAACACTTATTACACTTAAACGTACCTCAATAGTGCATCGACCCCTGCATTGCTCCATCCAAACATTGCTTGAATATTCAAGATCTCAAGAGACGCTCGTAATATGGAGTAGGAGCATCCCTCGTAAAGAGAGGTGTGTGATGCCTCTAGCAATGAATCTTTGGGTTTTTGGGCAGCTTCTTCACATACACACTCAGGCTCACACTCATTCGCCGCCTCACGTGCAAGAAGATCCTCAACCATATTGTGCAAATGATCTTCCTCCACCTCCATGTGGGGCGGGGTGGTGGGGAGATCCCCATATGTGGTGGATGTAGGATGTGCATGCGCTCATGTGGACCCACCCACATCGGACGGCGGGTGTGACCCCCCTCCCATGACTGCTTCCTGGCGCAATCGCTCTTCCGTCCTCCTCCCGCCTCCGCCCCCGATCACACTCCAATGGGAAGCGACATGAATGGATGCCAAAACCCTCGGATCGCTAGTTTCCATTTGAGCGCGTTTTCTCGGATCGTCCCATAGCCCATAATCATCCACGTGAGACAAGCATATACGTCGAAGCCGTGCAATTGCACGCTTACATCGCGTACATGGACATGGTAATCGCTCGCTCAACCATCGAGTTCGTTCCGCGCCAACCGACGGACCCACGTCATCCCAATCGTCCTGCACACACGACCACACACTAAATAAGAAAAAATTAAATAAGAAAAAGAAAAATCAAGAATGTTGGTACTGACATGATTGACACTCATTAAAGATAGAGCGGAGTGGGTACAAGAGGTCATGCAGTCGGTGTAACCTCAATGTCTCATCAGAGAGATTTTCGCGGTAATAATGGCGGTAATACCGGCGGTAAATGGCGCGGTAATATACGCGGTAATATTTCAGGCAAATTTTTTTATATAAAGGGGGCACCTGCGTGCCCCCGCGAAATGAATGCCAAAAATTCAAAATTGACCTCGTCTTCTGCGCGGGCCTGTTTCCCTCTCCATCTCCAAGCTCTCTCTCCTTCTCCCTCTCCATCTCCAACCTCTAATACTCTCTTCATCTCCATCCCCACCATATCCAAGCAACCGAGGTCACGAATGTAAGTGCTCAAACTCTCTCTCTTTCTTCTCGTTCTTCTACATACACACACAAACACATACACACACACACACATGCACACACACACAATGCATACACATTGCACGCACACACACAATGCATACGCACATATGCACTAACATGCACACACACATTGTACACACACGCACACACACACACACACAATTTTGTGCACAATCACACACTAATGCTTGCATTAGTGTGTGCATGCATTATACACACACTAATGCTTGCATTAGTGTGTGATTGTGCAAAAAATAGTGTGTGAAAACACACTATTTTGTGCACAATCACACACTAATGACCGCATTAGTGCGTCCATGCGTTACAAGCATACACTGACGATTGCATTAGGGTGTGCTTGTGCATGAATTAGTGTGTAAACACACTAATGCATGCACAAGCACACACTAATGCCATCATTAGTGTGTGCATGCATTAGTTAGTTTTTACACACTATTTTGTGCACAAATTACACACTAATGCCGCACTAGTTATTTTTTACACACTAATGCCTGTATTAGTGTGTGCATGCATTATACACGCATGCATTAGTTAGTTTCTACACACTAATTTGTGTCCAAGCACACACTAATGCAAGCATTAGTGTGTGCATGCATTATACACACACTAATGCTTGCATTAGTGTGTGATTGTGCACAAATTAGTGTGTTTTCACACACTATTTTGTGCACTAATGCTTGCATTAGTGTGTGTGTGTGCATTAGTGTGTGCATGCATTAGTGTGTTTCCACACACTAATTTGTGCCCAAGCACACACTAATGCAAGCGTGAGTGTGTGCATACCTCTCTAATACACACTAATGCTTGCATTAGTGTGTCCACACACTAATTTGTACCCAAGCACACACTAATGCAAGCGTTAGTGTGTGCATACCTCTCTAACACACACTAATGCTTTCATTAGTGTGTGTAATTTGTGCACTAATTAGTGTGTTTTCACACACTATTTTAGGCACAATGCATGCATTATACACACACACACACTAATGCTTGCATTAGTGTGTGCATGCATTAGTGTATCTCCAAGCACACACTAATGCAAGCGTTAGTGTGTGCATACCTCTCTAGCACACACTAATGCTTGCATTAGTGTGTGCTTGTGCACTAATTAGTGTGTTTTCACACACTATTTTAGACACAATGCATGCATTATACACACACACACACGTACTAATGCAAGAATTAGTGTGCATGCATTAGTGTGTTTCCACACACTAATTTGTGCGCAAGCACACACTAATGCAAGCGTTAGTGTGTGCATACCTCTCTAGTACACACTAATGCAAGCATTAGTGTATTCTTGTGCACTAATTAGTGTGTTTTCACACACTATTTTAGGCACAATGCATGCATTATACACACACACACGTACTAATGCTTGTTGTATGAAAACAACAAAATCAATCGCGAAGAATTTGAAAATGCATGTCGTACACTACAGCCTGTAAGTGTGAACTTTTTAAAAAAAATCATTGCATGCAGCTTTACGTATCCATTTGTATTAATTAAAGGTTTTGTTGTTTTTTTCTTTTCCAGAGTCAAGGAGTCCCTCGAGAGGTCCCAAGATCCGAGTAGCTCAATTATCCAAGTGTTTTTGGGCCCTCGCGCGTCTTCTTTTCGCCACAGTTGTATAGCCCCCATGTATCGCCTATTTGGGCAATTTTGTAATATCCAATATAATTAAACACTTGATTTTGGCCCAAAGTCTTCTTTTGGCCACAGTTGTATAGCCGCCATGCATCGCCTATTTGGGCAATTTTGTAATGAACAGTTTCTCCAATATAATTAAACATTTCGTTTTGGTCCAAAGTTTTGGTGCAATGAAATTGTTGTTTTTGGACAGTTTCTCCAATATAATTAAACATTTGATTTTGGTCCAAAGTTTTGGTACAATGAAATTGTTGTTTTTTTATTTATTAAATGTATAAGAAAAAAAAGGCAAATGACCATTTGGATGGGTCCTACCAACCAAGGACCATCCAAATAGTCATTTGCTTTTTTTTAAAATACTCCCGGTTGCGGTAATCGTCGCTTTAATACTGGCGGTAAAAAGTACGGAAATACACGTAGAAATGTAGCCGGACCAATTACCGCGAGATTTGCTGAAGGACCATTACCGCGAGTATTGACTCCAGGATTATCGCTCCCGAGATTTTTTGCCTTAAACTTTTCCTTTGTTTTTCTTCGTCTATCTGAGCGGTAATGTGCTCCAAATGTCATAGTGAATGGACGCCTTCGAGCATAAAAAGCACGTTCCATCTGTTGTGACTCAATCTCCTCTTGTGAAATCATAGTTGTATCGTGACCAACATTACGACGTTCTTGACGTTGAGAGTATTCAATTAAAGACATGCAGGCTTGGTCGAAATCAAGACCATCTTTATTAGAGAAAATAGTAACAATGTTATCAGAAGAGTCCTTCATCGTATCAAGGAGAAGTGTAATCAGTTGCTTTTGTGGAACAGGATCACCGGCAGCAGCAAGTTGATTAATAATAGATTTGAAAGATTCAATATGTCCCATCATGGCAATACCAACTTCATATTGTAACTTGTTAAGCAACCCTCTTAAATAAAGTATTTCTGTAACAGATTTCTTCTGAAATTTTTCAATAAGGTACTTCCATATGTCGTGGAAAGTAGGCAGTTCATACATATCAAGCAAAAGGGAATCGGTAAGAGCAGAAAGAATATACCGACGAGCTCCTTTATCACGTCGTTGCCAATCCGTATAGGCAACATTCCAATCTTCAAATATAGGTCCTTCAGTGATAAGCACGTTTTCATTATCTGTATCAACAGGCTGAGGTGGACAAACACGATTTCCAAGAACAACATCAGAGAGTTCATCGCCTTCAAGAATTAACAACATCTTTGCTTTCCAGCCTGGAAATCCTTGGCCTTGGAAAGGAGAAACAGAACGCTGGCCAGAAGGAAAGCCGTTGACGAGAATAGTCATAGCCATATCTTGTTGCAAGAAGATGTATAAGATAAGATCACTGAATCTTCACACCATATACGAATGAGAGAAATATGAGGACTGCATTTTGTCAACGATAAACGCAAGAAGGATGCTCAAGGAACGTCCAAAGATGTGAGAGACATCACCCAAAAAGGCAGGGTAAAGGAGACGTTAATAATAAAAGAGTCCTCAAAATAGAGTGGCGTGAGACGCAAGATTGACGGCCACAATACGAATAGAAAAACGCTAAATTTTCTCAAAAAAGTTAACGTCAAAATTAGAAAAAAACGATCACGGACGCTTCACGAAGAAGTACGACGAAGAAAGCTGCGTCAAGCTCAATTGCAGTAAAAACAGCATAACTTTCTGCTGCGAACTCCGATTGACGCAAACCTAGAACTCAAATCGAAGAGCTCGAGGAGACGAAAAAGTTTTGGATGAAAAGTGCCATTGCGCTATGCTCCATCGCGCTTTTCTCGTTTCTCCAAATTTCGAGCAGAAGACCCCAAAAATTTGAGATGAAGTTCAGGGTGTCATCAACAAGAAAACCTAATCAACGATTAGCTTGGTTAGCAATAAACACCACACAAACACTAATCATATTCTTCTTAATACAAAACAACCACAGTTAACAAGAATCAACGCTCAAAAAATAAATTTTTTAGCAATTTTGAATCTTACATGCGAATCGCATACACATACTGTTTTGTCACCATGAATTGAATCGGCGCGTGATCGTTACCGCTCTGATACCATGTTGAGATGTAGAGAGAAAGAGAGAGAGACGAGACAAGAGACACACCATATAGGCTCCCAAAGATTGATTCATATTGAGGACAAGATATAAATATATAGGTGAGATCAAGTTGAGTAGAGTGAGCCATATATAGCTCCAACACTGAATACCATCATCATCTGCCGATAAGATTTTATTTTTGGCTTTATACAACCTTACACAATGCATACAAGTAGCTTATCCCTCTTGTTTTTTTCAATTCTAGAGCAAAGTTCAAACACATAAACTTATATATCAATAAGTCCTTTATCATACTTCTGCAAATTGAAAGCCCATCATCCCTTTGTAAGACCTGCAATCCCTCTAAATAGGCATTCCCATCACTAGGGGTATCACCATATGTATGTAAACCACATAGAAAAGCATCAATGATTCCATCTTCATTATGTTGTATAGCATGCTCACATGTGTGTACTTTGTCTAGAATATATTTAGGCTCTTGTGCATGTTTATGTGCATCAATTGATACATCCATGGTATCCTATGCAGATTTCAATCATGATAAGAATCTTCTTTTAGACTCAAAGACTCATCACATACTTGTAGATAGTCCATGTGCATGATATCCCTCTTTGAGCTGATCACAAAGCAGTTGACAACTTCCTTAATCACATCATCTAGGTTGCTAATGACAAAACCATTGCCTTCAGGTTTCTTTGAATATTTTTCATTCGTTTCAATTCCTTCTTCGAATGGCTCTTTAACTTGAAAAATGGCTTCTTCAAAATTTTGCCAATAGAACTTATATGCTTTGAATAGACCCTCCATGTACTCGTACAAATTTGGACTTACCATCTAGTCAAGTTTTGTTCCCACTACTTCTTCTTGTTTTGTGAAAATTTTTCTTCATTGATTAATAATTTTATGGAATTGATATTTTATTATTTATTACAGTTGTGACAGGTGGAAAAGACTGGACCGAGCTAGGCCTATGCGAATGAAAATATATACATTGTACATTTTATTATTCAAGTGCTCTTTTATGAGCTTCGGCCATTTATGACTGGCCTGCCAGTTTGTAACCAATTTGACCATTCAAGAAATCTATAAAACAAATACGTGCAAGAGGGAAATGGTCACTCTTGCACCCAGTGCCCGTGTACTTCTTTTTTCCTCTCCTCTCTTCTCTCTCACCATGCTGGCTCAGCACTCCTCTCTAGGAGGTGCGCCTGAACGTGTTCTTTCACTCTCTACCGCTCTATGTCTCTCTTTGTTCGAGTGCGGCGTTGCATACGCTCTATGGGTTGTGCCAAGTATGCCGATTTGTGCTTTTCATGGATTGCAACGTGTTATTTAAGTATTTTGCAGGGCAACCGCACCTTTCTTTTGCAGCAATGGTATCAGAGCACAAGGCTACGCTCTTGATAATAATTAGGCAAAGAGATCTCCGAAAAAAAACGGGGATTTGAGCAAGGGTTTGTACGATTATGCACCAAAGGTAGGTGTTACGAAATTCCTTGATGTTACCCATTTATGAAAATCCTTGGATATCTTAACAATAATCCTTCACTTGTAATTAGTGCGAGCGATCGAATAAGATATAAAAATATCCTGGCCTTTTACGCAATAGGATCCATATGCCGTGGCATAGCATAATGAGTACTTTGAGAATTTAATTTCCTGGAATAATTTAATGGTGTTGAGTGGGAAGAGCAGATGAGCGCATGAGAGCTGATCATGGTAAGGTAGGTAATAGGATTTTATGGTATGTAGAGCTAGAGGAAGTAGAAGAAGAAGAATTTAAGAGACCCCATAGATCTATGCAACGAGTCTTACATTCAAGAACTCTTATTCCAAGAATGCCAATACACAGACACAAAAGAAAAGAAAAAAAAAGAAAAAATAAAAATAAAAATTAGTGGGAAACAACCTATGCGACCTTCGCAACTCACAGTTATAATGTAAAGGGTACATTAACTTAGGTTTGCATCTAGTAGAGACCCAACGATAAATAATGGCGGATGCACCATCCGTATTTTGTGCTTTGGGACACGTCATTCACGTCGATGCGAGGATCTGACAGGTGGAAAAGACTGGACCGAGATAGGCCTATGCGAATGAAAATATATACATTGTACATTTTATTATTCAAGTGCTCTTTTATGAGCTTTGGTTGTTTATGACCGGCCGGCCAGTTTGTAACCAATTTGACCATTCAAAAAATCTTTAAAACAAATACGTGCAAGAGGGAAATGGTCACTCTTGCACCGGGGGAGATTGCACCCAGTGCCTGTGTACTTCCTTTTTCCTCTCCTCTCTTCTCTCTCGCCATGCCGACGTAGCACTCCGCTCTAGGAGGTGCGCTTGCACGCATTGTTTCACTCTCTACCGCTCTATGTATCTCTTTGTTCGAGTGCAGCGTTGCATACACGCTATGGGTCATGCCAGGTATTCCGATTTGTGCTTTTCATGGATTGCAACGTGTTATTTACGTATTTTGCAGGGCAACCACGCCTTCCATTTGCAACAAATAATGCATCAACTTTGCAAAGTTTAGTTCGTGTTGTGTTTCTTCAAAGAAGTATGTAGCTTGAATTGGTTATAAAATCTCTCACAATAGGGAAATTTTTGACCCTCAAATGGGTCCTATAAGGACTTTGACTTTCTCCCTCTTGTCCAAAACAGGTGTAGGTTAAAATTTTTTGAATGAGATCAAAACTTGTCGGACCTTTTGGATTTTGAATGTAATCATTGAGATCTATATAGCATGCCATCATATTCCTTATATTCTAAAAGATTTCATTTTTCGATGACAACTCCGTCTTATAAATGGATTCTCTCCCCACATTTCAGCTTCAGTGGGGAGGCCATAACTTCTACAAATCAACTCCAAATTTGTCGGACTTTGGGGATTTAGAACCTACTTTCTTAGATCGTTCCATTAATATGCTTGTTGATAGGGTTTTGACAAAGAGTTTATGTACTTCACCGGGTTACTTTGGAAAAGAGAGGCAAATTCAACCCTCCATATAAGGCCCCTTTGAGAGTCCAAATTTTCCCTACTGTATCCCAATCTATGGCTCCATTTGCACTCTCTCACCGAGTCAATTTTGTGTCAAATGCACCAAAAACATCAAAGAGCACAGTCCTATGGGGTTGAATGGAAAAGTGTTGGGCCTCTCGCTATGAGAGAGTTGAAAAAGGAGTAGATATAGAGAGAATGATGTATAGAATTATATAATTGAGTGTGGTTTGTTGTAGACAAAAAAACTTCAGATCAAACTAAGAGAAATAACAAAGAGTCCATCTATACATTAATGATAATGATTGTATCTAAGAAATAGAAAAGAATATGAGCCTGCAATCCATAAAGGCTTCCAATTAACACTAGAATGGTAACCTAACAGGACATAAAAGTGTCCTTTCAGGGTTTTGGGAAAAAATTCCAAAACCATAGTAGATCCACTCATTTTGAAAAATCCTTTCATGAGCTTATAGTTCAATAACTACTACATATGGAAAAAATGAGAAACTTGTAATTTTTCTCATCCCTTGGTCACTACAAGCCTCCAAAGTTGATGGACTAGTGCTTTTGCCCAAAATAGCAATTTCTTACGGTTGATTGCATTAAATAAGAGTGGAGATTTTTTTAGGACATGAGATAAAATGCCCCGTTAACTTCAATGGGTTGGTGACCAAAACATATGGTTGCTTTTACCTCACTAATTTTTTTTTGGGCAAAAAAAAAGGTACAAAAAAGTTGCAGTTTTGCCATTTTGTGGACGTATCATCAAAGTTTCTATAGTCACGCTCAATACAGATACTATATACATGTTTTCTTAGTTCCCTTTGGGCCTCTGGATTCAAAAGGATCCATGGAGCATGTCAAAAGGATAATGGATCTCTTACAATTGGAACCTTGGAGGCAATGATAAAGTGCTAAATATAGCAAACATGAAAAAACTGGGTTTAGCATTATGACTTCTAGAAACCCATAGAAACTACTCAATATCTAGCCAAGTTTGTAGTCTATGATTAGATATGGTTACTACCTACAAAATACACACAATTGGCCTAAGAAAATAGCAATATTGAGAAAGTTATACTTGCTACTCTAAAATATATTGTATTCTTCAGCAATCAAAAAACTCAACCATCATCATATACTATGCTATATAGCATATTAGGTCCCCCAAAACTCAAGGAAGATTAGCTTTATGTTATACATTACACTTACACAATCAAAATTGAATTTGGATATCAAGAAAGCCACCAAAAGAATCATAAAAGTGCTAATTTTGGCCAAAAAACAGGATTATGCAATTCTTGTAAATTGGTCATAACTTTCAATTTTAACACTTAGCTCTCCCTACAAGCATCACGACATGTTGAGAACTATGAAGGCCTACCTCTAGCCATCTAAACCTCACAAACATGAAGTTTAGAGTGGTATTGTTGCCAAAAATTGAAAAAAAGCCAAAAACAGGATCCGTTTTTTCACACAGTTTAGGTTCAAAAATGTTGTGCAAGAGTAAGGCTAATGGTGAGATCAATACTAAAAAAAAAATTCTAAGTTTTTTTCAGCTCATAACAAGGTTGTGGATATATAGCACCTAAAAATTCGTTTTCATACTCTTCAAATAATTCAAGCGAAATGGTCACTTAACAGGTCCTGTTACCATTCTAGTGTTAACAACTTTGATAAGACAAAGTATATGATCATATACACTCCCAAAATGAGTTGGTCATTTCATACAGATACTCGAGGCTGGAGATTTACAGCTAGATGTCAGATCACATGAAAATCCAAATTCAAACTTCAAACAAGCATAAGAAATCACATATGAAATGAGTTAAAAGTTCAAAGTCAGATACTAGACACAAGAATTGAATCTAGTATATCAACACTATAAAGGAAAGTATAAATGACACCAAGTGCTGATTACAATGGAGCTATATGACAGTCCGAGCAACAAATTTACAAGTACAATGACTCAAGACTGACTAGCAATGTCCAAGATCCATAAAATGAAAGTAGTGGGTTGTATTTATAGGTGTTTCTACTGGAATAATTACTATAGTAACTAATGCTAGTAATGCATATTCCCATTTTCTAGATTCCTTCTCCCCTTTCTTTGAATTTTGGCATATTTCCAAATTCCAAAGGTCCCTCTTATGTTAGTGCTTTTGCTTTCACTTACCTAAAGCCTTCTTCAGTGTTGTCTTCTAAACAATCTAGGAGTGGACTTGAAGTGTCCCAAGTTTGGCAGTGCCTTGAGCAATAGAGATGGTGTTCTCCTTCTAGATGAGCTTGTAGATAGCCCCTGCTGCAGCTTCTCTTTGTGCTCAATCATCATCTTGATTTTGCAAGCAGTACAAAATTCATCACAATCTAGTTCTATTGACACTACAAGAGGTTGTGTGCTCTTGTGACGCTGTTAGCGACGGAAATACATTGGGTTTTTATAACCCCCGGCGTCGCTAAAACCGTCGCTACGAGCGTCGCTACGAGAGCGTCGCTATATGCGTCTCTATCAGCGTCGCTATATAGCGACGCATATAGCGACGCCTATAGCGACGGTCTCACAGAAGACTATAGCGACGCTCATAGCGACGCTACAGAGCCATAAATAGCGACGCTTATAGCGACGCCCGAGAGAATATTTTTTTGGTGGCAGGGCATTGAATGCCCTGCCACTCATCAACCATATTGTACTTGATTCACTTTTTTAAAAAAAGTGCAAAGGTAGATAAGAGACCCAAAATAGTCACCCACAAGACGCATTGTTTGCAAAATTGACAATTGTACACATCATAAGCAAAATGAATTGATTGGCAAATGTAATAATGACAATTGTACAACATCATAGGCATAAAGAATTTATTGGCAAAAGGAACTGCGGTGACAAATGTAATAATATACATGGTTCAAAAAGACGTATAAAATCCGTCTCATGATACATAAGCTATGAGAAACCCTAAACTAATGCTATCTAGCTACGGCTAAACTGACGTCGTCTAGTCAGACGTCTCATCGCGTCCAAGCGGCGTATCTGTCGGATTCTGCAAAAAAAGACAATAAGACAGTTTTCAGTAAATATAAACATATAACGACATTTATAAAACAATACAAAAAATAAAAAAGAGTAAACCCTAATACTAACCATGCCGCCGCGAGAACTGAGAATGTCCATCAGGGCGTTTAAGCCCTTCCTGCCTGCGTACTCGCGCTCGTACGGTGTGGGATCACGTCCTGTCATCGACCACTGTCAAAACATACAAAGATTTCATTATGTTAGAACTAAAAAACTCATAAACCCTAAACTATCGAACATGCATAAAGAGCAATGTGAAAAGACTTACAAAATCGGCCTCAAATGATGCCCATCCACCGCTCCCCAAGTGGTGCGAGCTCCCTGCCTCTACTCGCGCTCTGGCTGCATCCTTTTGTTGCTTCCACTTGTCGGGATTCTCGCGCGCTGCTTTCTTCGCATTCTTCCAATCTTCTTTGGCTAGCCAATCTGGCCTGTTCCACCCATTCTTGATTGCTTTTTGCACTTCGGAACGCTTGTGTTTGCAGTATTCGCGCATTCGAATCTTCATCAGGTCTTCATTGAAGCGCTGATCCCGTGTTGGAACGGGAAACTCATCATGAAGTATGCTGATGACTCTGTTTTTTAAATCACTTGGTACTTCACTCCATTTGTTTAGTATATAGTGTCTAAACAGCTGAGAGCAAAGACCATGCATGCGCGAGATCACCTTCTTGCCGTCATCATCCATGATGATGCCGCCGCTGATGTCGACGGAGTAAGGCAAGCCCTCTGGCCGGTGACGCGTGAACCTGGGTGTCCCGGCAGGGGTCTCTAGCGGCGTGTCGATGGGGGTACGAACGTCAGGTGTCTCCACCGGCGTCTGGGCCCCGAAGCGAGGAGTGTCGAGTGGGGTGGCTCCTGGCGGAGTAGGTAGAGGTGTGTAGCTTCTAGGAACAGTTAGCCGTGCAAAACCTGGCGTAGACGGCGATGCTGTGGCTGGTGTGGGGGCGGGCAAAGAAGGGGAGGGTAAAGAGCCTCGTCGAACATGAGGCGGTGTGGAGGCATCGGTGGCGGAATCCCCACAACAACCGCCACCGCCACCACTAGAGTACGAAAGTGTCTCTTAGGTCAGTCCATTTCTTAGTAGAATCCACCTCAAGAAAACCAGACTCTCCTCTACGCACAGTAGCGTTGCGACCCTCCATGATTATCTTGAACCATTGCACGTCGAATAAGTCGACAAAAAATCCTCTGTAATCGATCCTCAAAATCTCTTGCAGCGTGCCGAAGTAAGTGAGTTCCGCCACCACAGGATCTGCATCAGAGGAACGTCGTCGACTAGACTGTTCAAATTTTGCCATGATTCCACAATCTTGAGTAAAACGCTTTTTGTCGATTCGTTCCACCCTAAAATGTCGACCTTTACACCATGCTGCTGTGTATGACTTATACTACAACGAACAAAGATTATGAGTGGCCGTTCAAACGTTTATAAATAAAGTCACTTGCTAGTCGTACATTGCAAACTTACCTTGGTAGCGCAACCCCGAGAGTACTCCCACTCTTCTTCAGTCACTTCGTCACTGCATTGTTGTGCGCTTTTCAATTGGTTGTGCAACCATCTTAAGCTCATGAAGGTTGGTAGGCTCTCCAGAACCGCTGGATAGTGCATCGGTGGTCGTCTTCCCCGTCTCCACTCGATTCGTGCCCTTTGTCGCTCTTGCTTTGCATCCTCATATTGTGAAATCCACTTTTGCATCACTGGATTGTGAAGCATGCAAAATCGGTTGATTTTAGCCTCTAGATCTTCCGTCATCTTCTTCTCAACACCGAGATTGCACATGACAATCCCAGATATGCGCTCATCATCTATGGTTCGCCATAGCGTGTCCCGGGATTTATCAAATCCGTCTAGCCACTCTCCAATGTACACTAGGGACTCTGATACCAACCAACCTTCTGCCATGCTACCCTCCGGACGTGCCTTTTGACGCACATATCCCTTAAGCGTTTTCATGAAACGCTCTAAGAAGAACATCCATCTGGAATGAACTGTGCCAGCTATTTCCACCTCATCAACTATGTGAACAAGAAGATGCACCTGAATGGTTAGCATTGTAGTAGGAAAATGTTTCTCAAACATGCACACAAGCTCTGCAGCATTTAGTTTGGCGAATGGTATGGAGTCTACGTCGATCTCCTTTTGTGAGATCCATTGCACCAGCTTTGCAAGTTTGTAGATTGTGTTACGGATGTCGAGAGACAAACATCCCTCAATGGCAACCGGTAAGATAAACTGTAAAGTATGTGTAGCAATGATATTAAAGTCCACATTTTATGCAATGATATTAAAGTCCACTATGAACATACCTGACACATTTTATGCCAATCGTGTGACTTCAAACCGGTAAGCTTTCCTTCTTTAGTAAAACACGTTCGGAGCGAGTGCATTACGCCAGTGGGGGTCCGCAAAGATCGAATGGCCTCTTTTACTTTGTGTTCTTGGGCTCCTGTGAAAATCCATGGTGCTTTAGGGAGTTTTATCGATCCATCAGACGCTGTTTGCGGCCAATATTGCTCCATACGATCCACATTTCTAAGGTCAACTCTGGCTCCCAAAGTATCTTTCTTGCCGGTCAGATGGTCCCATAGTAGATTACCCACATTCTTGAATATGTGCATTGGATCGAGCAAGTGATTGATCATGAGTCGGGGCCAGTATGGTAACTCGTACCATAGAGATAGTCTCTTCATCCCTGGAGGCAAACCGTCATCGCACATCTCCTTCTGCTCTAACCATGCTTGTGCAGACATCCTTGGTGGCTCTCTTCCCAAAAAGCCGTCGCGTAACACATGATTCTCTGGAAGATACGCTTGATGACCTTCGTAGATTTGCTTCTTCAGTGAGGGTGCCCTACATGCATTCAGTCTAGGTCCACATGTGACACATGCTCTGTATCCGCTTGTTTGAAGCCCTGCATGTATACACATGATAATAGATCAACTATGGGAAAAAACAAGATTTACAGTGTCTGAGTGAGGAGTGTCAATAGATCACCTGAGCATTCTGTTAGCCCGGGATAGTCATGCATGGTCCACATTAGAATACCTCTGATCAAAGCATTCCGTCATCCTGTGTGTCGGCTCATATCCACCACCTCTATGCCAATCCACAATTGTTGTAGCTCTTCCAATAGTGGACGAAGATACACATCCATATTCCCCACTTTATATCGCCCTGGCACAATCAAGCTTAGCCATAGGTGCCCCTTCTTCGTAGTCAACCACGGGGGAATGTTGTAGTTGACGATGACAACGGGCCATACACTGTAAGATGTTGATCTTTGACCAAATGGATTTACGCCATCCATAGCCAGGCCTAAGCGCAAATTTCGAGCTTCCCTGGCAAAATCCGACCATGTTCCATCTATATGTTTCCAGGCTGCGCAATCTGCAGGAATTCGTAGCACACCATCCGAAGATTTATTCTCCTCATGCCATGATGCTAGGGCGGCCATGGACTTACATTCGAAGAAATGCTTGATGCGAGGAAGCAAAGGAAAATGTCACAAAACCTTTTGTGGAATTTTTGTCCCGTGGAGATCTACTCGATATCTTTCGGAATCACATTTCGGACACTTCTCCATGTCTGTGTATTCCCCTCTGAAAAGAATACAGTCATTAGGACAAGCGTGGATAGAATTGTAATCCATCCCCAAGTTTCGCAAAATCTTTCTTGCTTCATCTCGGGAATCTGGCATCACATTGTCAGCTGGTAGTATGTGCTCTTTCAGCAATCTACACAACATAAAAATATGATACAGTCGTGTAAAAATCTATCAGATCATTATGCATTTAAAGTTCTATTAAAGTAAACTAATTGTAATAGATCACCTGAAAAGCGCTGTGACGCTAGTGTCACTCCATCCAAACTTTGCCTGCATGTTGAGAAGAACCAGGAGTGCTTTCAATCTAGACATACGTGCTCCATTATACAATGACGTATCGGCTTCACTTTTCATATCATCATAGATAAGCCTTTCTGAATCCATGATCGTCTCGATCATTTCATCAATCTCGGGCTCAGACATTGCCTCGTTGGGAATGTGCTCTGCATGATCATCCCCCGAGCTGTCAGAGGCTACATCTTGTGGCCTCACATATGCTGCTTGACCAAAGCGCCTGCGAACACGTCTATTGGGTTGCAAGATTGCTGCTTGTTGGCCAGCGTCAGAGTCCGACGAGTTATAATTGGCAACAACTCGATCTATAATAGATGGATCGAACTCGCCAAATTCGCGAACGTGCTGCAAAGAAACACGTCTTGTCCGTCGCACAGCATGCTTGCATTGATTACAAGGACATAAGACCCTCGTTGAGAGATAGGTGTTTCGATTGGACGGTCCCACATCCTCGTCGCTACTCACAATGAGGATAAAAAACTTATAACCTGGACAACAAATTTAATATTCTATTGGCATTCTTCGTCTTATCTCTCTCTCTCTCTCTCTCTCTCTCTCTCTCTCTCTCTCTCTCTCTCTCTCTCTCTCTTTATCTCACATTCTCTAGTCATGTCCAATCCCCGCACACCTCGGTCTAGAGGTGCACGGAGATCAGAACCACCGGGTTATCATCTCGTCTTTATTGGTCAATACCTATATTTGTGGGTACAAGAAATCTACACACCCACGTCTACATGATACTGCATGTAGTGGACAAAATCCCTTTGCCTCTTCTCTAGCTGTAGCACTTCACTTCATCTTAACATCTTTTCACAGTAGATCTTTTCACTGTTCGTCTAACTCTAAACCCTAAACCGTAAGTAATTCTTGCGTGGACTCGATCTAACGTAAATAAGCGTAAATCTAAATAAACGTAAATCTAACTAAAAATAAAGCTAAATCTAATTTAACGTAAGTCTAGTGACTAGAGGTTGTCTAGATGGTCATTGTGTCGGGGATGTAGTGACTCTTGCCGCCCTGAAGATCCACCTTCTTCCCTATCTTCTGAAGACATTTCACCAGTACTTTTGGATCGACGGAGCCCACCATGAGTGAAGACAGCAATACCCTATATTCCATTGAGGGCTTTCTTCACCCGCTTCATGCAGGCATCGCAGTCTATGGAGACCTAAATCTAATCTAATATAACGTAAATCTAAATCTAGCTTAAATAAACGTAAATCTAGTTAAAAATAAACCTAAATCTAATTTAATGTAAGTCTACATATAACCTAATCTTTAACGTCTTTTAAGATAGTTTCCTACGACGTTATAACTCTCTTCTTCTTGTGTGTGTACGCGTGTGTGGATGTGTGTGCCAATAAAAAGAGATAAACGGTATAACCTTTCTATCACCCATGCCAAGTATGATAGATTGATTATGCCATTTCTCTCTTGAATAATAGGTCTTCAGTTCAACTCCTCGTCGGTTAGATCTTTAGGTCTTTTAATTTTAATTAGTTTCCTACGACGTTAAATTAGTTTCTCTCTCTTTCTCTTTCAATGTGTGTGCGTTTTTTTGGATCGTATGCATGTTTTCTCTCTCTTTTCCTCTCTCAATGTGTGCGTTTTTTGTTTATGCATGTTCTCTCTCTCTTTTCCTCTCTCAATGCGTGCATTTTTTGTTTATGCATGCTCTCTCTCTCTTTTTCTCTCTCAATGTGTGTGCATTCTTTGTTTATGTATGTGTGTGTGCGTTTTTGTTTTTGTTTGTACTCTCTCTCTCTCTCTCTCTCTCTCTCTCTCTCACACACAAAACACTGTGTGTGTGTGTGTGTGTATGTGTGTGTGTGAGAGAGAAAGAGAGGGAGAGAGAAAGAGGGGAAGGGAACATGAGAATGAGGAGAGGGAAGGAGCATACCTGGCTCTCCTTCCTCTCCTCGTGTGTGTGTGTGTGTGTGTGTGTGTGTGTGTGTGTGGAGAAGAAAAAGAGAGAGAAAGAGAGAGAGTGAGGGAGAGCGTTACCTGCTCTTTGCTTGAGGGCGTCGAAAAACTCAGATCTGAGATCTGAGTTTTTGGGCGCGCTCGGTTATTTTTTTTACCCCAGCCGGCGTCGCTATGAGCGTCGCTATAAGCGTCGCTATGAGCGTCGCAAATTTACAAATAAATTTGCGACGCTCATAGCGACGCTTATAGCGACGCTCATAGCGACGCCGGGAAATTTTTTTTTGAGCGTCGCTATGTGAGCGTCGCTAATATGAAGAACCTCTTGTAGTGTGAATCATCATTTTATTTAGAATGCAAAATTGATGGAATAGACTTTTTGATGTGGTTTTCTGTTCTTAAAGGCTCATTTTGGTCTTGGGGACTTAGAGACATTGTTTTCTAGTAAAATATTCATATTTTGATCCAGGTTAATTTGAATTTTGGTCAATAGTGCCCACATTTCCAATCTGATACTCTTTATAGATTTGTACAAAGGTCAATTTCCTAACAACATTTCCAACTTGAGATCCAAGCTCTAAACACTTATTGTAGCAAGTTATTGATCTTGAGGATTCACAAACCTTAGTTAGTACAAAATCTAGAATCATATCCAAAACTTGGATGGTGTTGGGTTGTGGAGGTAGTCTATTGGATTCTTGCTCATGATATCTGGTTATCTTCCATTACTCAATCATTCTTTTTGCCCCCACAAACAACATGTGAAACCTCTCTAGATCCAAATAGGCATCATCATCATGTAAGATTATTTGGACCTAGAGGGATTCCTCCTCTGAATTTAGCTCAATTTGCACAACCTTGCCACTTTATATGCCTTGGTGAGTGTCCTAATGTGTTGTTGTCTTGGTGCTCATTGATTTGGTGTCATCTTTGTCTGACCCTCTTGGGTCTCTTTACCTTGATTATGGCCTTGAGTATCATATTGATTGCCAAAACCGGTAGCCTCTCCTTGTGTTTGGTTGGCTTCGTTGTGGATTTTCCTGACTCAGGAGCTAGAGGAGGTGGAGCAGTGTCGGGGGATAATGGGTTCACGAGGTGAGCCGGGTCAGCACCGGGTTGCTTGCTGTGGGAAATAAGAGAGACAAGATGCACGACACAAGGCAAAAGACTCTGACGACACTTTAAATGCTTAAAACTTGACAACTGGAATGTTTTAAGCTGCTAATGATTAGCCGAAGTGGAATTCAATTACAAATGTTTGTGATTAATGGCACTGATGGAGTTAAGAGAGTTTAATGCTCTTGAATTAGACCAAGACTATAGAATCTCCACTTATGTCTACCATTAGAGCCTTTATAAGCTGATTGGGACATAAGTATATGGTAAAATTCCTTGCTTGATGCCCTTGTATCTCCCAAATGCAGAGAGAAAGGTTATCCTCTCTCCTTCGTGCCTTATTACTCCTTTGCGTACTTCCAGATTTCAGTTCTTGCCGTTAGCAGCACTACCAGGGAAAATCTTGAGCTTATGGATCTTAATCCTCACAAATTTGACCAAGAGTATTGATATCCGTCTTTTGCTTGCAATTAGAACTTTAAATTGGCCATAAGCGAATTAGCCATATCCACCTTTTGCTTGAAATTAGAACTTCCGACTCGCCTAATCTCCTTCCCTTGCCAAGACTTATGTTTTCCTCTTGCTTCTTTAGGTCGAAAGAAAGAGAAAGTACGTTTTTTCCGTGGCTTGAGAGAGAGAGATTGTATCTTGCTTCAAGTCCCAAGAGAGAGACCTCCCTTTGCTAACCGATGACAAGAGAGATACATTCCTTTGCTTCTCCAAGAGGAGAGAGAGAAAGCCGTTCTCCTGCTTCTTATGCTTATTTCCTTCCTCTCCCTTTCGTTTATGCCCTTCAATAATCTAAAAATAAGCCCCACCATGCTGTGACTGACGTTTGTGTGGGAAAGTTGGCTTGGTGATGTGGCAGGCCAAAATTCGAGATTCATGAAATTCGACCTGCACGGTGCCAAAAGCATGCACCCTGGTGTGCTGGCCTCTTTCCCTTCTTAGCCGCACTCAAGGGAGCTCTCTATAGCCCGGTGCGACCTTCTTTTCCTCCCCTCCTTCCCTGCTCGTTGTGCTAGTCGACGCCCTCCTTCCTTCCCTTCTCCTTACACACTTAAGCCCCCTTTAATTTACAAAGTGGACGACCCTTCTTTCCTTTACAAAGTGGGTGGCCATTGCTCCCGGGCGGTGTCGTGCTGTGACACGTACATAGTGGGAACGCATGCTACAAGAGTTATCTTGTAATTTTTTAGATCCATAATTATCTTTCCTATAATGTACATATGCATATTTAAGTATAATAATAATCCTTCTATCTCATCCTATTATGTTTCTCAAGGGTAACCTATCCTTACTTTACCATCAGAAAATACTATGGGAAAAGCATCAATAGCTTCGCCTTTTTAACTTGGGGCAAAAAGCATTGATTATTTATTTCATTATCATCTCACACCCTAGCTAGATCCTATATCTAGGGTAAACTCCAATATATATATATTCTATGTATTTTTTATACTTTTCTTATATTTCTTTTTAAATAGCTACTAGGAGAGAATCAAATCCTAGTGGGACACTAGGTGACATGATTTCAAAGATACACTTATTTTAATGCATTATTGCAAGCATGATTACAAAACTTTGTCAAGGAGCAATGTCATGCTTTCATATGGCATGAGGTGTCCTTTGGAATTAAATGAAAGTCAAGGCTAAGGAGACCACATGAAGACTTTTGCTGCCATAAATGGACCCTATTTTGATGAATTTTTTACACAAGGTTCCAATCCGAATTGGAAAATGATTTTAAAATGAAAATCGTAGCTAATGAGCTGAAGTTTCTGCCCATATTTTCACTTTTTTATTTGGAGCTACGGTTGAGGAGATATGATCAAAATACTGGACCCAGTCTGCCCACATCATGCAGGGACAGCTCATTTCCAACTTTTCCAATTCCTGTTCACACTGGCTCCTCTCTTCTTGTGTAAACCCTTGTGGGTTCCCTTCACCTATAAAAGGGGACCTCTTCTTCCTTGGAAGGAACTGAAGCATTCAAGCCATTGATGAGAGGAATTCTTGAGGGAGTGAGTAGTAATGCCTAATTGTACTTAGCCCCATTAACATAAGCCCAAGCCTACACTTTCTCCTAGAGGAAGACTAGCCATTCTTGTACGCTATCCTTGGAAGATCAAATCTAATCAAAGAAGGTCTTGCACTTGGTGTATCAATCAAAGTGGAATTATCCACTCTTCATCTCTCTCCCATCAATAAGAGTGCCGAAGGGTTTCAAGTAAGATGTGTTCTACATTGATTTTTTCTTGATTTCGTGTTGTTTTCATTTTCATCTCTAATCCAACATATATATATATATATATATATATATATATATATATATATATATATATATATATATATATATATATGTATCTAATCTCATCTCCTTAACCAAACCTATCTCTCTCATTCTTAGTAATTCCTCTCTAGGTTCTCTTTGCTATAGGTACATCTCTCCCCGCAGTATCCTTATTGCCTACGGGCAAAAATAGGGCTTGGGAGGGAAACTTCTCATCTCTTCACTTCTCTCATATCTACATTTCTTACATACTATCCTAGATGAATAACCCACATGATGATCATTTCTATCGCTTTCACTCTGTACGATCTATTAGAATTAACGTATGGATTAACCGTAAAATACACTTTCAACAACGTATAGTGTTTCTCTTTGGCCCAGAAAGGCTCAATGAAATACTTTTATCACCGGATCCCATCATACTACCTCTCATAGACTATAACTTTTCTTTTGACGTAAGTGTAGTTATCTTGCTATGAACCAAGAGGATTTGTACACATAATTAATCCCAATCACTAGACAAAATATATATATTATGGTAAGCACAAAACTACAATTCCAAAGAACAATTCGTAGCCTATTTGGCCAGCCAAGATTGAATGCCATTAACTCATCCATTAACCCTTTCATATTACCCATGATACGATATGACCATAGCCTTGATGTTTTCATCTTCGTATTGTTTTGAAATTCTCTTTTGCGTTCTTTCTTTGTGTGTGTGAATGCAAGAGAGAAAGAGTGAGTCTTCTTTGATTGCACTTCTTTCCAAACCCTAATCTTCATGGCATCTATGGTTTAACTCCTTCATATAGTTTTTGTTGAGTTCTCTCACAAACTCTCACAGCCATAAGCCCGGTGCTTTCCTGGCAAGACCGCAAATTTCTCGACATATTTTTGGTGAACCTGACGCGAACAAGCCGGGATGAGAGTACATAAAAATGGTTAGCAAAGTGGAGCAGCTATATGCTGAAATGAAAGAGCTTGAAGACAGATGCAAATGGCTTGAAGAAGAAGACCGGATTCAAAAAGCGATTGAAAGCGCTATGCAATCCGTATATAATGAGCTTAATATATTCGAAGGCTATGATCCAGAGGGATATCTTGAGTGCTATGTGACAGAGATGAGGCTTCAAGCAATTCCAGAAGCTCGGATGATTGCTGCATTTGTTGAACTTGTGAGTGATGATTTCAAGCACCAAGTTCAAGACTATGCAAGTGTATATGCAAGCAATTGGGGTGAGTTTTCTACAGCTATAACACAGGTATGCTTGGAACATCAAGACCAAGAGATGGAGCAGAGTGGAAGTGGATGTGACCAGCTAGAGTTGGTGTCTCGTGTAAGCCATGCAAGTGTCAACACATCCATACAGGCCAATTTAGAAGCAATAAAGATGCATATCTTTTGCAAGATGCAAATTTATTGTATGCAGATGAAGCAGACATAGTGCAAGCTATTTATGTACGTTTGGGTCTTGTAACCTTCGTATCTCAAGATAATGACTCTCATGATGCTATTTAAGTGCCTGAAACGGCTCAAAGCAACTTAGAGGATGATGCAAACTCGTCGGCTATGATAGATGATTTGGATGCTCCTTTTGATTTTTTTGAAGATGCACATGAGTGTATATACAAGGATGAGGATGCTATGGTTTTGACAGAGGATGTGAAGGGAAAACAGGTGGAAGACGGCTATATTAGTGATGTGCTACAATCTACTTTTGAGCAGATCCAGGAACTTTTACCAAGTTTAGAAGAGCCGGATGCCTATACTGAAGACATATACCAAGATGAAGAAGCCATTATCAATGCTTTCCTATGCGAGTTTGATACATGTGGTACTACCCAAATGGATATGTCTAGCTGCAAAAGTGCTAATTTAGAGGGGGTGACTGAAAATATCTTCCTTTGTGAGTATAGCTCTGCTAGTAGCATTGCGGATTGTGAAGTACCTCAGTTAGACGAGGTGGAAGAAGAGGAGTGCATTGACAAAGTAATATGTATGTCTTTTATATATGGAGTAGCAGATGTGATGCAGATGACTCATGAAATTGTGCCTTATTTAGAGCTAGATGCAGCAAGCTTTCACAATTCCATGGTAGAGGAAGGAATGACAGATGCAGATTCTCTGCATGAGGATTGGGGTTCTGCAGATGAAGCTATGAATCTTTAAGATTCACAAATCAAAGATAGAAAAGTGTTTGGTTATGCTATACAGGTTGAAGTGACATTAGAGGATAGAGTAGAAGAGCAAGAAACCTCTTCGGATATGGTCTGTGATAGGGGTGATATTTCTTATCTGTGTGAAGATGCAAATAAAGATGCTGGCCATAAAGTGCCTACTATACAGGGTTCTAAGAAATTCGGTTGCCTGCAGATATGCAAACAATATCTGAGGCATAAAAGGGATTTAGTTCTTGTGTCACAGGGTATAAATTGCAAGCAGGTTTGTGAGCATCTATCTGCTATGGATAGGAAGGGTATACATGGTGATTCCTTGAAGCAAGAAGAGGATGCTAGCTCTATGCTGACACCAAAGTCATGTAATGAAGAAGGGTTCTCCCTAGATGAGTGGAGACATGATTCAGTTGAAGATAATTTAGCGATGAGTCAAAAAGGAAGAAGGGGTGAAGATATTGTGTCACAGACTAACTCCAAGGAGGTTTTTGAGCAGTCGGTTACAAGTGACCGGGAGCATACCTACCAGGATGATTTGGAAAGGGAATTAGACACCATATTTGAGAGGTATGCAAAGTTTTATGCTATAAAGCTGGAAAGGTATTTGGTAAAAGGTGAGAGAATTCATGAGAGGTTTACAATGCACATTTCTGAGGTTTCTCTCGATGTTGAGAAAGGCTATCTAGAGGATTCGTTTGAGAATGAAGATGCAGATTCAGACTTCTATGCGAAAGAGGTACATATGGATTTACAGGTTGGTCAGAAGGTTGAAGTGCAGTTTCAAAAATCTTTCAAGTATATTGCAGGAAGCCTGGAAGTGTTTTTTGAAGAGGAGGATGAGGAACTTATGTCTCTACGTCATGAAGATTTTGCGTATAATGGAGATTTGTTACAGATTTTTTGGAGACAGATGTATATAACAATTCCTTCTGATCTGAGAGCAATTAAAATATGCGGAGAATCTCAATGCTTAGTACAATACAAGTTTTTGAGTTACCCATATAATCCTGGAGGAGGTCATAGGATGACAGGGGATACAATTGCTTTCACAAGTTACCATGAGGTTGGCACATGCCGGAGGATGTGCAGGTTTAGAGGGGGTGGATGTCGTGCTGTGACACGTACATAGTGGAAACGCATGCTACAAGAGTTATCTTGTAATTTTTTAGATCCATAATTATCTTTCCTATAATGTACATATGCATATTTAAGTATAATAATAAGCCTTCTATCTCATCCTATTATTTTTCTCAAGGGTAACCTATCCTTACTTTACCATCAGAAAATACTATGGGAAAAGCATCAATAGCTTCGCCTTTTTAACTTGGGGCAAAAAGCATTGATTATTTATTTCTACTATTTCATTATCATCTCACACCCTAGCTAGATCCTGTATCTAGGGTAAACTCCAATATATATATATTCTATGTATTTTTTATACTTTTCTTATATTTCTTTTTAAATAGCTACTAGGAGAGAATCAAATCCTAGTGGGACACTAGGTGACATGATTTCAAAGATACACTTATTTTAATGCATTATTGCAAGCATGATTACAAAACTTTGTCAAGGAGCAATGTCATGCTTTCATATGGCATGAGGTGTCCTTTGGAATTAAATGAAAGTCAAGGCTAAGGAGAACACATGAAGACTTTTGCTGCCATAAATGGACCCTATTTTGATGAATTTTTTACACAAGGTTCCAATCCGAATTGGAAAATGATTTTAAAATGAAAATCGTAGCTAATGAGCTGAAGTTTCTGCCCATATTTTCACTTTTTTATTTGGAGCTACGGTTGAGGAGATATGATCAAAATACTGGACCCAGTCTGCCCACATCATGCAGGGACAGCTCATTTCCAACTTTTCCAATTCCTGTTCACACTGGCTCCTCTCTTCTTGTGTAAACCCTTGTGGGTTCCCTTCACCTATAAAAGGGGACCTCTTCTTCCTTGGAAGGAACTGAAGCATTCAAGCCATTGATGAGAGGAATTCTTGAGGGAGTGAGTAGTAATGCCTAATTGTACTTAGCCCCATTAACATAAGCCCAAGCCTACACTTTCTCCTAGAGGAAGACTAGCCATTCTTGTACGCTATCCTTGGAAGATCAAATCTAATCAAAGAAGGTCTTGCACTTGGTGTATCAATCAAAGTGGAATTATCCACTCTTCATCTCTCTCCCATCAATAAGAGTGCCGAAGGGTTTCAAGTAAGATGTGTTCTACATTGATTTTTTCTTGATTTCTTGTTGTTTTCATTTTCATCTCTAATCCAACATATATATATATATATATATATATATATATATATATATGTATCTAATCTCATCTCCTTAACCAAACCTATCTCTCTCATTCTTAGTAATTCATCCTCTCTAGGTTCTCTTTGCTACAGGTACATCTCTCCCCGCAGTATCCTTATTGCCTACGGGCAAAAATAGGGCTTGGGAGGGAAACTTCTCATCTCTTCACTTCTCTCATATCTACATTTCTTACATACTATCCTAGATGAATAACCCACATGATGATCATTTCTATCGCTTTCACTCTGTACGATCTATTAGAATTAACGTATGGATTAACCGTAAAATACACTTTCAACAACGTATAGTGTTTCTCTTTGGCCCAGAAAGGCTCAATGAAATACTTTTATCAACGGATCCCATCATACTACCTCTCATAGACTATAACTTTTCTTTTGACGTAAGCGTAGTTATCTTGCTATGAACCAAGAGGATTTGTACACACAATTAATCCCAATCACTAGACAAAATATATATATTATGGTGAGCACAAAACTACAATTCCAAAGAACAATTCGTAGCCTATTTGGCCAGCCAAGATTGAATGCCATTAACTCATCCATTAACCCTTTCATATTACCCATGATACGATATGACCATAGCCTTGATGTTTTCATCTTCGTATTGTTTTGACATTCTCTTTTGCGTTCTTTCTTTGTGTGTGTGAATGCAAGAGAGAAAGAGTGAGTCTTCTTTGATTGCACTTCTTTCCAAACCCTAATCTTCATGGCATCTATGGTTTAACTCCTTCATATAGTTTTTGTTGAGTTCTCTCACAAACTCTCACAGCCATAAGCCCGGTGCTTTCCTGGCAAGACCGCAAATTTCTCGACAGTGGCCTATAAAATTTGTAAGGGCACCACATTTGGCATACATTTTGAGCAAATCATTTCCAAGCATAACATCAACCCACAAACTCAATAAGAATTCAATGTGCTTTCATATGGGCACCACATTAGGCATACACTTCATGATTTTGTAAATGTGCCACAGTTGGTATACATACCTACCAATCAATACACTCCATGAGACGTCATTTCAGACAAAGAGCTCATCAAGAATTTTTTGTGCTTTCGTAACGGCACCACATTTTGTATATGCATTGGCCAAAGCATCATCCAAGCACCACATTTGGCTCGGATCTGGTTGGTGCCAAGCCATCCATAGCTTTCTTGTTATTTCCTTTCCCACCATCAATGTACTGCAAGAGATGGCATACTAACCGAGTGGACCAAACTGGTACGAAACCATCCCTCGGTGAAATTTAATCTGGTGATATCTTGGTAGCCGTAACTCCGATCACTGATCTGAAAAGATCGATGCGCTCCACAAAATGAGCACTTCAGGCCCATGCATTCACTTCATCTCTGTCCCTCAGTTGCAGTTGCCCAATCTGGTACAGATCTGCAATCGACTTAAACTTCAAACTACCATAACTTTTTCACCTTGCATCGCATCGAAAGTGTTGGCTAGGAGGAGGAAATGTTGTATGATTGTCAAAATGAAGACAAAGAAGAGTTCAATGTCGGGGTATCCCAATGCACTATAGATGAAGTAGAAGAGATTCTGATAATAGATATGAAAGTTGAATTACAAGAAGATCCACAACACTAGGACTCAAAACCAGATAACAACTTCACAGATTCAACATAGCTTGAGAGTAGAATGAAGATTGTGTCAAAAGCCAGTATGAAAGAGCTTGTATTCAATGTGTTTTGATCTTTAGAAAGATAAAAATGAATATTTTGCATGCAATTTGTGTGCATATACTTTTTTACATAGAGAAATAACATAGTGTGAATATTACTTATGAAAATGTAGCTAGCGACGATGATTGATGAATAAATCATTCTTTTGAATATGACTAGCTACTGTATATTTTCATAAGAAGTCTTCAGTGTTGTGGAAGCCAGAGCATGCCACTAGTTGTCGAGTGTTGAACATTGTGGAAGACAAATTGCGCATCAGTTTTGAGAGCATTTTGGGCTTGATTGTCAAAAATTTGCAACACGTTTTTCTTTGTCCAATAGAGTACATGCTTGGTAGCATCTAGATCTACTTTTTAGAAGGAAAAAAATGTGTTCTTAGTAAATGTTGACTTCAAGAATCCTTTCACACACATCCTTCGCACTAGTATAATGTTGTATCTCAAGGTTTTTTGTATAGTCACATGACCAAAAGAGAATTGATATGTATATGAATTCCATGAAGCACATGTAGTTGACTTCAATGAATGAAGCCTATAATCATGCACATCCAAAAAACCTTAAAATGTATGTTTCATCTACCATTTATGGGTTTTTAACTTTAGGTGCGCTCGATGTGAGAGGATTAGACATGTCCCTAGTTTTTGGAGGTAAGAACTCCTTATGAGAAATCTTCGTACTAACATATTTTGCATGTTGTTATGTATGCCGAATATCTTCTTCAAGAAGAAATCCAAAGGTAGGACCTATCGTCAACAAAATATGGATGAGTTGTAGCAACGATAGCAAAAAACCATAGGAGATGGAGAAGAAGACTAGGAGCAAGGGAGGTGCAACTACAAGTAGACACTAGCATTGATGGAGAATGTAGATGGCCATCCACTGTTAGAGTGCATGATTCTCTAGGTTCGACCTGGAAATCACTAGGCTTTTGGTTAAGAGAGTTGAGAGAGATAGAGGTAGCAGGATAAAAACAATAAGAAAGTTGTAGCACAAACTTATCCAAACACTGAATTCATTCAATAGTCCAATTTATGTATAGAGTGCAATCAAAATTGACCCTTGGTAATCACCAAGATTTGTTTAAAAAAACACATGGTTAGCGATAAAAAATAATCATTGACACCCCAATACATTGAATCTTCGCTATCTGACCCTCCAACCAATGATAAATTTGGTTCTTGCTTGTCGCATGCTTAAGCCGTTGTTGGCAGCACGCACTCGAGCTCGCAATGATCACACGTTGGCTCTGATCCAAACTCTAGTGATTGCCCAAACCATTCTTTGCTTACATGCTCTTTAGAATCCCTCCTTGAAAGAAATTCCCAAAAAGATTCTTTATCATCTTTCCTCGCTTAACCTTTGTCAAGAGTGTGAGACAAGCCAAAATAAACGCCCTCCTTTTTTGAGAGAGAGCATACAAGGAAAATAGTGTGTGAGTGAGAGATAGAATCTATGTAAAAGAAACCAACCCTTCTTCCCCTTTGTAACTTCTCCTCAATCTTCCCTCCCAAAAAACTCAAAACCCTCCCCTGAACTGTGTTTTTTTTTTCAGAACTCATAATTGTGAGTGAATTATATTACTAGGACCAATAAATTACAAATTCAGGTTATGCTCCAGCCGAGCCATGACATCTCCTCAGTAACCATGGATACATCGGCTAACAGGGGAACCACCCCATGACACATAGTAAGAGACCTCTACTTTAATAATAAACAATCATTGCGGCATCAAAAGCCATATTCCAGTTGTCAGAGTTCATGCATTTCCCTATGACAACAAATTTTTCTGTGCTTTTTTGTATGATCTCAGAGAATCGAGCAATTTCTAGGGCATTTTTGAACATTTGATAGTTTTTTGCCTTCCACACGTGTTTGAAGTAATAGAATCTGACAAATTTATTACCAATAATTAGTGCATGGTTCTTGAAAAACATCCCACCCAGTATGAGGTTGTTATGTGCAAGCTCCAAGGCTGAAGATGGTCAAGATGGGTGAAGGTAGTGGCAAGGCAATCCATGACACTAGAATCTATTGGTGCCTTGAAAGGGCAAGGCACCTCTCCACCCCCACCCCACTGAAACAGGGACCTCTACCATCCCTCTCCGCAACCCCTTTGAAGTGTTACTAGAAAAAAAAAACTAGTTCAAGAGCCACCGAATTCTCGTAGGTCCGGTACTATGGTGAATGGGAAGGCATCGAATGTTGAGGAATTGTTTCCCCTTTCCCAATGATGGTATACTCTCACCATACATTCTTGGAACATTAAGGGACTGAAGACTTGAAAAAAGAGTGCCCTTTTCTAGGATGAAGTTAAGAAGGGGAAAGAAATCAATTGCTAGCTGGCCATCGAAGAGAACCACCTAGATGCTCGTAGCACGAGAAAGCAGGCTTTGGGAAAAAAGATTGTATTCTATGGAGAAGGATGTGAAGGATTCAGTGGCATTCTACTTATTGTATATAGGGAGTTGGAGCCAAAGATGGTTTTCAACCATCCCTCCAACACAATGCTTGGAGTTAAAATCAGGTGGCAAGATCAGCCCCTCACCATAGTGAAGTGTATGGACCTTGCAATGTAAAGGATAGAGATAAATTGTGGATGCATCTTTGGGATACTCCTATAGAAGGGGAGTTTTCAGCTTGACCATGACAAGGAGTATGGCAGAATAACATGGTCATATATAGAAGATTTCATGGAAGCTTTGGGCTTTGTGCCTTTCATATGTCACCTCGTTCACACACTGGGCATGCGCACAAATATCTAGTTAGAGCTCCTGTTTAATGATAGAATCGTAGGCTCCTTTGAGGTCAAATGTTCTATCAAGAAATGATGCCCCCTATCCCCCTTGATTTTTTCCATCGGATTTCATCCTCTCATCACAATCCTCAAAGCTAGTGCTATGCAATGGGAGATACAAGGCTTGACTTTACCAGGCAATGGCAAATTTTGGAAAAACTATTTGCAAATGACTCTCTCCTCTTTTTGGAGGTGTGCCCCAGATTTTCAGGAAAGCTTTGGAGATTTTGAAAACGTTTGTCGTGGCCTCAGGTTCCAAGTGTAATATTGACAAGTCAAGGCCGGTCTCTGTGTCGAAAAAGGACTCCTTCGACCCTTCTGACTTGACATGGGAGATTGACTCAAAAGGGAATATCTTTAGGCACCTAGGAGCCCCTTTGGGGGTGGATGTAACTCAGAAACAAAGATTTCACTTGGTCCTTGAAAAATTCAAAACAAAAATGAGAGGTGGGAATATGTTCTTCTCCCATTCCTGAGCCGGATTAAAGTGATAAATTCATTGATGCTCCCTTATGTTGCCTCCACCAACCCACTTCTTAAGATGGCCAAGTGTCACTCGAAGAATCCTTAAAACCAATAAAAATATTTTTATGGAAAAAAAACACAAAAAACTCTAGACCATGGTAGTGGGCCAAATAGGAGTCAATGGCTCGACTAGTGGACCAAGGAGGTCTCAGAATGCTTAACCTAGTTGCCCATGCTGAGGCCCTATGCACCAAATTTTATGATCTCCTTGGCTAAGCAGGACCAAGATTGGGCTATCATGACCAAGGATATGCTAGATGCAGGTAAACTTGGTTCAAAAGTTGGGAAGTGGAAAGGGGTAGAGTTTCACGACAAATTTTTAACCTTGACATGGTCTAGCCTAAGTCTACGTGGCATCGTAAGGGAACTGGTGAGGAAGTGCATCAGAGGAGCTGGGGTATTGGAGTGGGAGGAAGAAAGCAGATACTTCAAGAACTCCATCTTGCATTGGTCCCCTTGGCTTGCTAAAGTTATAATACCACCACAAAGCCCCTATTGGATAGAAACTGCCAGGAAAGTGAATAATAAGGGTCTGAATCAACTTGTTCACTTCTGGGACAGTAACAGTATGAGTTCAAAAACCATTGACTTGTGGAAATCTATTATAAAAAACTAGATGGCTATGAAGTATTGTTAGTCAACAAAGTGATAAAAGAGCTGGAGAAGGTTGTAATGCCAATCTATGAATCTAGGGTTTGAGTGGAAAGCTTGGAGATTGCTTGGAAGTAGTCTTTTCTAGAAACCCCATTCTGAAAGGCATCTATCATGCATTAATGCACGAGAATAATTGGTCTAGCCCCCTCACAAAATAGACAATATCGGCCAAAATAATGATGGGAATAAGTCATAGAGAACATCTGGAAGCCAAAGTAGTTGCACTTTATGAAGATGTTTTTGTGGAAGGTGATGTGGGTGCTCTACCAACGAGTATAAAAATCCAAGAAAGAGAAATTGGGTCCAATTTCTTCTTGGGGTTCATGATATCTAGTAAATATTTGGCCCACCACACGATCAAAGGCTTGGCAAGAAAAATATGCAAGTGGATCCAAAGGACATGGTAGACCAGGTTCTTCAACACTGATCTTCTCCTTGTTGACAAGAAGATAGGTAGCCGTGCTCTTCTCATTTGCACTCAAATTGTCAGGTACTTCTGCTTTCACCATATATGTCAAGCAAGGAGCCACCATGTGTTTGATGGATACCTTGATGTGGAAAGCTTCTCAAAGATTATACAAGAAAGATGAGTGATGATCTATACGCTTGAAAGCAAGCAAGACTCGGGAGACTGGTCTTGGGCTACCCATACCATGTTTTCAACCTCAGAAAAGTAAAAGCCTAGAACTATAGTTCATCAATTATGATTAGCCTTGGTGAGAGGAGGTAGACATCCATGTTGTAATCTTCAGCACCAAGGCTCGGCTTGAGCTTGAGGCTGTTTTGTAAACTTTATGGTGTGCTTAATACAATACACAGACAAATTTTGAGTTTTGCTTTTCTAAAAAAAGGACCTAATGCTTTTTTTTCAAACTCACAATAGTGAGTGTTGGTATATATTACAAAACCCAAAAAAAGCTACATTGTAAGCCATGCTTCTACTAGTCCATGGCATCGCCTGGCATCTAAGACACAAGGAAGTTGTTACATTCGCTAATGAAGGGTGCCGCCTTGAATCCAAATAATTATGGCACCAAGGGGACTTAGGTTGTCTTGGGGTTGCCACCCAGGAGACAACCCTGTCAGCACAGTGTGTCCCTTGACTGCCAAGCCAAAACCAACCGCTGCAGCTATCACTTTTTTCTAGCTATTCTTTTTAGCAGACTCACATTGGTGGTCAAAGAACCTGTAGCCTTCACCAAGTGACAAATGAGGTCAAGTTGTTGGTTTTGCATTCCAATATACCTATTGAACATCTCTATCTTTTCATGAACTTCAACACAAGGGCACTTGGTCTCATTGCTATACCCTTCAACGGACTTTGGCTTATTTGAGGGGTTGTCCATTTGCATAGGTTTATGTTGCACCACCCTAGCTGGGCTCTCTATATATTTTTTGATCCCCCAAGAAGATCCAAATAAGGAATCTTAGTCTTCTTGTATCTCCTTTGTGTTGCAATCCATCTCTTTATCCACCTCCCCACTTGTCCTATCCTATTCCATCCCATTCCATAGTGTTTACTTCCATCCTTGTGCCATATGTTTCAAGCTCAACCTCTCTAGTGACTGGCCTCCACATTGTTCTGATCCTATGAGGGAGGGCAATCCTTACCTCAGGGAAATCCCTTGCATAGTGCCCAATTCTACAGTACTTGTGACAAGAATTTGGAAATGACACAGACACTAATTCTTGTCGGTATGCGCCAATACTGCCCATGCTCAAATTTAAATGCTTGGGGATAGGTTTTCTCACATTCCAGAGTATGCACATATTGATGTCCAAGCCAAATCTTATGCGCTACACTGTTGGATTGGACAACACCCTGCCCAACATAGCAGTAATGGAGTCAACATGATCCTGAAGCCATAAAGGAAATCCCTTGAGTGTGACCCACACTGGGTAGAGGTCCATAAACTCTTTGTTTGAGCAAAACTTAGGTGTTCAAGGCATAGCATAAGAAAAAGAAGATACCCACATGCCTCCTCTCATGATTAGGTCCTCGATGATGTGCTTAGAAGCACAACTTGTCACATAGAAGCCTTTTCAACTTTGGTGGATCGACAGATTGTATTTCTACTACTAGTCGCCACTGCCACCCACTCCCATAAGCCATGAGTTGACATTCATCAGCCCATTAAATATAGCACTATTGAGTTAGTGCAGCACAACTCCATACTCCAAATCGTCTTCTGGATTAATCCCACCCTATATCACAGAACCATCATCCACCTTGTTTTAACTTTGCCTGATCACCCCGAGTAGGATGTCTTCTAAGAATGAATGAGTGCCAAATATGGAGGGCTTCATAATCTTCTTTGCACTTGAGGTTTTTGAGTCTCTTGCCAATTTTCTCCCCTCTATAGAGAAAACAAATCATGTCCCCCATCTATTAAGACTTGGTGACCCCATGCCACATAGATCCCCTGGCATTGCCACATCATCTTCCATGTCAGCGAGGAAGACCAACCAATATGAAAATTACCACACTCATGAAGCAGCCCTTCGAAGGTAAAATGCATGCACAAAAAGTGTAAAGAAAAGAGTTGAATATGCCTAAATTATTCCGTGTGCATTGGCCCTAAATCAGATAATATGCACTCTAAAGATGGGACACTCAAAAAGTGATGAAAATAACACAAATCCTAGGTGATCTTATGCGCACCAAAGATGTGTGTAAGCCTCAAAGGCATAGCTTAATGCTACAAAAGCAGCAGTAAGCTAGGAAAATGCCCAAAAGCAAAACAAGGGAAGAAGGGTGATGTCCCAAGTGTTGAACACAAGCTGGGATCTCTAGAACTGGTGGTGAAGCTTCCTTGCACTTATAATGTTATGGATCATGTCATCAAACCATGATCCATGGGGTATGATTTATCCTAGGATACGTTTGAAGCTGGAAATGGCCCATGAGTAGCCGATTCTCTAAACCCCATACCAAGGGCATCTACCAAGTGCTAATTCATGATGACGATTGGTGCACCCCTTTAAACAAGAAGTGGAGGAAGCAATGGTTGGAGGCTTGATAAATAGAGGTCAGAAAGAACATATGGGACCCACATTGACCTCAATTTATGAAGATATTTCTATGGAAGGTATTGTGGGGGACCTTGCCGACAGGCATCAAGATTCAAGCACATGGTATCGGTCCTAATAGATGTTCAGGGTGCAGATTGGCTAGCAAAGACCTCAGACACCTTTTCTTGGAATGCCCGGTTATTAGAGTCCTTGCAGGAAAGATGTGCAAATCAATACAAAGGATGTGGAAGATAGGGTTTTCAAGAGGGATTTGTGCCTTGGTGGAAGATAGTTTTGAAGTTTTGCACTTCTAAGTTGTACTCAAATTGTCAGATACTGCTTCTTCAGTAATATCTAGAAGGCTAGGAGCTATCATGTCTTTGAGAGCAACCTATCTATGGCTAGCTTCTCAGAGATTGTACAAGAAATGAAGGAGATAATATTTGTGGTCAGTAAAAGGCATAGCTCAGATGATTCGCTTAGGAGAACCCTCCCCATCCGCTCAAGCCCTACTTTATAAAGGATTGGGTTGTTCATAATAGTAAGCTACTAGGTACTTGCTACTAAGTTCGGATGTAACCCTTTGTTCCTCAAGGTTTGACATAAGCTTGAGGCTCATTTGTATATCTATTGGTGGCTTTATAATACAATCACTCACAATTGAAAACAAAAGGATAGGTTTGAAGGTTATACACATTTTTTTCCTCGTTCTTTAATGTTTTATAAACATGTATATATGTAATCCTATTGATAAACGCTTTGTCAATAAATCGATGTCATATTTGTTGGAGAGAAAGTTACTTTGCTTTATTATTGTTTACTACGTTAGCATAGACATTCATTCAAATTTATCGTTTATCCTTGCCCCATGTGTTTCTTCTTTCAACAAAAAAATCATTGCCGTGCACTGCTACTCGTGATCGTGGATCTAATTCAATGCTTGTGAAATCTTATCGTGCTGCTTTAGCCTTATAGGCGTTGTTTTTTAGGATCGCTTTTTTGCAGAAAGAGGTTGGTGAGACTTCATGAGCGGCAACCAGAATCAATGTCTCTAGCACAAACAAAGTAAAAGAGTGGTGGTAATGCGTGTGCTAGTTTCCACCCAACCGTGCTATCTTATAGCCTCCCCCTAGCGTACACACTGTCCGACCGTGCCGGTCTTGCCCATAGGACCCATCTCCTTACATTACCCCCCCCTCCCCCTTGGAGAATCGTTTTCGTCCTCAAAAACGAACGTAGGAAAACGTTTCTTAATTGCGGAGACATTCTCCCATGTAGAACCTTCTTCAGGTCTATCTAGCCATTTTACCAACACCTGTCGTCTGACATGATGTCTGGTGCAAATCTCATGAGAATCAAAATCTTTTCGGGCTCATGAGGAATGCTTGGCGGTGTGATAAGGTCAACCAACACACTTGTATCAATGACATTATCATTCTGTCCTAGCTGTTTTCGTAAACGACTACCATGAAAAACAGGATGAAGTTGTGAGTGCTCTGGAAGAGCTACCTTATAGGCCACTTGACCTATACGTTTGAGAATGGTAAACGGTCCACAATAGCGTGGTGAAAGTTTAGCAACTTTTCCCGTCTTCATACTTTCTGAATGCTCCGGAACTTTGAGGAAAACCTTGTCTCCTTCTTCGAAAGTAGCAAGACGTCGATGCTCATCTGCGTACTTCTTATATTGATTTTGAGCTTGCTTAACATTCTGTCGAGCAACTCGAAGCATGTCAAAATGGTCTTGGAGAAAACCCTTCGCTTGTTGTATCTTCTTCTTAGCCAACCCCACCGTAACGGGTGATCTAGGTTGAAATCCATACAAAAGCATAAATGGACTAAACCCTATAGTCACATTCTTTGAACTATTATAAGCGAATTCCAATATAGGTAAGTAGTCTTCCCACTTGGTTTGCTTCTTGCTAACGTACGCTCGTAGCATATCCTCTAGCACTTGATTAACTCTTTCTATTTGACCATCCATTTCTAGTTCATCAGCCATACATAGATTAAGTTTAACTTCCAACTTTTGGAACACAGCTCTCCAGAAGTGATTATCAAAATTTTGATCTCTATCACTAACAATACTAGCTGAAAGACCGTAGAGTTTATATATGTGCTCTACAAATAGTCATGTTAATTACGGTGTCTTAACTATAGTCTTAGTGGGAATGAATCGACCCATCTATGTGAGACGGACTACAATTACCCAAATGGCATCATGGCCACGATTTGTAGTAGGTAGTCCTACTACAAAATCCATAGAGATACTCTCCCACTTACCTTGTGGAATCTCTAAAGGATGTAAAAGGCCACCTACCTTGAGGCGCTCCGCCTTACTAATTTGGCATTGTTGGCAGTTTAGTATGTACTCTTGAACATCATGATATAAGCCCGATCAATAAAATTGCCGTCGAACTAAGGCATACGTCTTATGGATACCTGGATGACCAGCACTTGGACTATCGTGACACTCGAATAAGATTTGGCACCTAGTGTCTAATTCTTTTGGCACACATACTCTACCTTTTTTGAGTAAGTAGCCGTCATCAATGGAAAAATTCTTCCATCGCTTAAGCTCTTCCTGAGTAGGGGGGGCGCTCTATGTGTTGGAGTTTCTATGTGCATGTGCAGAGACATGTTGATCTGGCTGTTCAGAGACATGTGAGTGTGAGGGATCCCTTTTTGAAACTGCACTCCACACTTTAGCATATGATTGATCTTGTGCACACTTGCCACGTAATGACTCCAAAAATCCACTCTTTAGTTCCGTGAAAGCAAGTGAATTAATCTGAGGCATCCGACTTAGTGCATCCGCTACTACATTATATCTCCCCTTGCGATATCGTAGCTTACAATCATAATCTTAAAGGATTTTTGCCCATCTAGCTTTACAACCCTTCAAGTCGCCCCTTGCAATATCGTAGCTTACAATCATAATCTTAAAGGATTTCTGCCCATCTAGCTTTACAGCCCTTCAAGTCTGTTTGAGTAGTAAACCATTTGATACTCTCATGGTCAAAAACTACTTCAAACTTGGCACCATAAAAATAGTGTCGCCACTTTTGTAAAGCGTGAATTATGGCATAGAGCTCTCTCTCATAGACATAATAATTATGTTGAGCTATATATAACTTTTGACTTTCAAAGGCTATAGGTCTTCCCTCCTAGAGAAGTACCGCACCAATGGCTTTATCACTAGCCTCAGTCTCTACCACAAACGGCTTAAGTGGGTCGACAATTGCTAGGATGGGAACAATGGCTATAGCTATCTTGAGCTATTCGAAACTGTGTTTTTGGGCTTCTTCCCAAGAAAAGGTCTTACCTTTTGCTTTAAGTTGATCCGTCATAGGAACAGTGATTTTGGCATAGTCACGGATATACTGTCGATAAAATCCAGCCATGCCTAAAAATATTTGAAGCTCCTCAACCGTGTTGGGATGTGGCCATCGAAGAATGGTAGCGACCTTGTCAGTGTCCATCTTGATGCCAGAATAAGATCCGAGGTAATCTATCTTTGATTTAAAGAAATCGCACTTGCTTTGCTTAGCATACAGTGCGTGAGCTCGTAGCTGTTCCAACACTAATCGTAAGTGTTCTATGTGTTCATCTTTAGTCTTATTGTAAATGAGAATGTCATCAAGGAAAACCACAACAAATTTTCCAAGATAGGGACGTAAGATACTATCCATGAGTGTCATAAATGTAGCTAGAGCATTGGTTAGACCAAAAGGCATAACCAAAAATTCAAAATGCCCGAACCGTGTTCTAAAGGCAGTTTTAGAGACATTTGCAGCAGGATACGTACGTGGCGCTATCCTGAACAAAGATCTATCTTTGTATAGTATCTTGCCCCGTGGAGTTGATCAAACAACCCATCCACTCGAGGCAGAGGATACTTGTTCTTGATGGTTATCGCATTTGATCCGTGATAATCTACGCACATGCACATAGTACCATCTTTCTTTTTTACCAATAGAATTGGTGATGCCCAAGAAAAAGTGCTAGGTCTAATGAAACCTCGAGAGAGGTAGTCAGCCAACTGACTCTCAAGCTCCTTGGCCAAATTTAGAATTAATTTTCAAGAATTTTACCGTGTGCCACGTCTAATAGTGCAGCTATTCAAAACTAGTAATCAACCCATACAAGTGTACCACCCAGTCATGCTTTCACCCTGTAATGTTTGCTTTACAGCAATTGCACGTTGCTCTACAGAATTAAAATTGAGAGCACTTTGCTCGTTAGATTTGTTAACACTTTGTTTATCAATAGAATTCATTGCACTTTGCATACCATTACTAGAATTCACCGCACATTGCTCTTGAGAATTCACAAGACTTGAAAACAAGCAGTAACACAAAAAGATTTCATCTATTAAATTTGCTTTCTACAAAATAGAAAGCTCGGTTGTACATATAAGAGACGCAAATGGTATATTTTTCTCACCAAGCAACATCACATGCTTACCATTGGCCATAAAGGGTAAGGAGTTGTATTCATAACTAGTGTGCAATGTGTTTCCTAAACCATGCAGCCACTCCCGTCCTAAAACTACATCAGCACAGTCCATGTTCATAACTTGGAAGTCAAGGGTCATCGTATGATCTTGAACAATAAGCTCAACCCCTTGAACTACCATGTCCCATACTTCTTTATCATTCCCAGACATGTGCTACACCACATACTTGTGAGAGCAAGAAGTCTGTGTAAGCTTCAACCTCTTGACTAGCTTATAGTTCAAGAAGTTATGAGTTGCACCATCATCCACTAAAATATGAACACGTTGTCCGTTAATAGTGCCATGCATGCGAATCAAATCATGGGGGCCAAAGGTGGACTGCCACATTGAAGCATGCACACAACACTTGTGCTATTCTTCCATATGAAGAACCTCTACAGCACAATATTTAGGAGATGAATCTAATGTGAGGCATTACACTGTGTGCATGGCCTTTTCTTTGCGTTGCAAAAGAGGACAATCTTTCTTGTTATGTTGGTCCGAAAGACATCTAAAACACAAATTGTGTTTCCTTGTACGCTCAAAATCAACAGTGCTGAGAGACCCATGCAGAGTATCTCGTGATTGTTTAGGCTTCTTAGACTCGTGGGCATGGAGAGGTAGATTGTCTCTTATTCCTCTTGGACGTGTAGGAGATCTACCCCGCCATTGGCTCTTAGCCACATTTCTCTTAGAAAAAGTATTCTTAGAGTAGGGAACATTTCCTTTCCTCTCTTGGTCATCATCATATCTTTGCGCATGACTAATGGCTTCTTCCAAAAGTTTGGATGTTGGGTCTTGACATGAAGACGATAGTCTTTGTCAAGACCCCTATTAAAACCCCGTATCTTTTGGAATTCATCTAGACCTTCTAGTTTTAATATGATTTTGCGATACTTCGAATGGTAGTGTGTGAGAGAGAGGCCATAAATGCGGCATGCATCCCATGCTCACCAATTATTATCTTCTTCATTGGAGTCCAAAAACTCTTTGGAGAAAGAAGCTTGAAACACAGCCCAAGACGGAGGACGAGCATCTATTGGAAATGTCATCCACCACTTATAGGCCTTGCCTTTAAGAGATAGACTTGTTTCCACATCCATCTTTATATCCGGGGTGTGTCTCAATCTATGAATATCATGCCATTTGTGTAAGAACGTATTGATCGCATCCTTGTTGGGATCACGCTCTTCCCCGTGAAACTCAAGAATGGTGATATTCTTAAGTAATGCATTGCTACCTTTTGCATCTTCTGCAACACTTGTCTCTTGGACTCCTTAAGTTGTACGAGCTTGGTTCCCTTGAACCGTGCCACTTGTGGCTCCTTGAGTCATCTCTGAATTCATAAATTTCACAAGTAACTCTGTAAGATTGGTAAAATTTGCATTCAGTGCAAAGAGGTTGCTTTCAAGTACGCTTTGGCAATATTCCAAAGTCTTGAAAGAATCCATATCTACAAGCCCATGATCTCCTAGATCATCATCATCATGCATATTAGTGTCAGGAGCACTCGTGGTGCTCTGATTTTGATCTACGTGCTCAAAATCAAACGTGTGTGTAGGTGGGATATCCTCACTAGCCATGGTAAACACACACTAATGCAAAGAGAGAAAAAAAAACAACTTGTACCTTGAAAAATTGAAATATTTGTTTTTTGTATGCTCCGCAATTTGAAATCTTTGTGTTTTGTATGCTCCGCAATTTGCGTTGTATGCAAACCTCGCCTTGCAAGAATTTGAGCGATTCACTTGTCGTTCGTTGTAAGAACACCTTTGATGATTCTTCATAAAAACTCATCGTTTTTGTGAAGGCTTTTCTTCACTTTGAAGCTACCTCCTTGAGGAAAAAAGAATTTTTGGAGGAAAACTTGACTTCCTCCAAGAAGTTAAAAGGAAGGGTGAAACTACTTCCTTGAAGTTTGAAGCTTTCCCTTTCCTTCTGGTTTTCCTTTCAACACAAGTAGATTATCTTTCCTTGTTATACACAACAAGGGCCAATAGCTTGATGGTAAAGTGTTGACCTCTTACCCTCATGGGGTGGATTTAACCCTCCTTCATGCAAAAGTTAAGTGGGCCTTCCTACGCGCGCAGCCAACGGCACCAACAATGAAGCCTTCGGAAACTCGGCTCCATCGAGTTGCCGGTTGAGTTTGCCTTGGTCGCCCGCTGTGGAGGACGTAGGTGGGGCGGCCGTGGTCGGCTGTCTCTCTCTGTCTATGCGCTGCTCGCACAGGAAACTATGCATGTCTTCTTTTTGCTGCATAGTGGAGAGGTCGTTGTCTACGGAACGTGGGAGAGGAGCAGGGCATCGCACGCACATGCAAGCCGATTTTAGCCTCCTCCCAAAAATAGCTCAGGGTCAAAGCATGGTTTGGTGGTACAAAAAGGAGTTTCCTTGACACAACATATGCTTGGTGATTCTTATCTGTAGAAACCATGGGCATTTTCTTGGAATTGGGGAGGGCAAATAAACTTCTTTTTTAAGTGGACGTTTTTTTAACTTTAGAAGCATGCAATCCTAAGAAGAGGTGGGGGGTGACGGCGGGGCGGGGGGTGGAGTTACGGTTGGAGCTTTCACTCCAACACCTCTGTCTCTCTCCCTCCCTCCCTCACACGTCCCTCTCCTTGTGTGTCTTTCTTGGTTTTGAACCTTCTCGCCTTCCTTGCCACCTCCATAGCCACCGAGCTGCTGTGTTCGAGATCTCTCTCTCTCTCTCTCTCTCTCTCTCTCTGCAAATGAATAGTAGCGTAGGAGATTACTGGCTTGGTGATGCTCAGGACCTTTCTTTCGATGAGATAGAAGGTGATGCTCAGGATCTCTCTTTCAATGAGGTAGAAGGTGATGCACAACTCCTCTCTATCGACGAGATGGAAGGTGACACACAGTTCCTCTCTTTTGACGAGGTACAAGGTGGCCCAAACAATGTTCAACACATGCACATCAATTCCATTATCACTAGTATTCCAGCTCCATGTACCGGTAATCAGGCTTTTCTTGGTGATTATTGGGCTGCAAAGAAACGCGCACAGAGAAGCAAGGAAAGACATCCTACGTTTGCTCTTGGATTACCGGAAGCCAGGTCAAGAAAGAACATTTTTGCAGCGGTGGCTCGATGTTGGCACAAGCAAAGAGTAGGGATTGCAAAGAATGAGCAGAAGGAAATATTCCGGCAACTCCTGGACCACCAAACATTTTCCTTGCTGCAACCATCAAATTTCAGCAAAGTCGAAGACACTGTTGTATTGGGTGTGTGCAACACTTTGACTCAAATCAAGGTTCCTCATTCAGCAAGTGGACTTTTTGTAAAGAGAATCTCTTTGGCAATGATTCTGAACAATAGTACAAACTCACAATTAGTAAACCAATCCAGAGTGGCTAGTATCCTGGGGATCCATCGAAGGAATATAGCTGCAGCAAGCTTACGGCTAGAGAATAAAGATGAAGATGAAGTGTTGGCATTGAGTGCTTGTGAGAGACAATTGCCATGAGGAACTGTTATTACCAATGAAACAAGAGATTTGGTATATGCCTTTTGGACATCAGAGAGCAGAGTTTCACCGAACAAGAAAGACATATGCAAGATGAGAATTGGAAGGAAAAGTGTCGTCAAACATCCTATACATCTACTCGACGAATCTCAGGTACCAACAACTTCTAGTAATTGTACATCTTGTTTGGTGCTACTTAAGGCTTATTTGGTCCAGACAGTACCAAATTTGGTAGTCTGTTGTATGGCAGAGGGTGTTTACAGTACCAAAGAATATCTATAAAGTACCAAATCCTAGCTATCGAGTGCCAAAGCCTTTCCATAGATTTTAAAACCCTCTCTATAGAGTACCAAAACCTAATTATCCAGTAACAATGCCTATGTATAGAGAACCAAAGTCTATTTACAGAGTACCAAAGCCTCTCTGTAGAGTACCAAATCCTATCACTATAGGACCAAGATCTATTTACAGGGTACCCCACACTTCTGATAGTACGAAAGCCTATATGTAGAGTACCAAATCCTGTCTATCAAAGACCAAAGGCTATCTATGGAGTACTAAAGCACATCTGTAGAGTACCTCTCCGGTGTATCGAGTACCAAAGCCTATGTATGGAGTACCAAAGTAGATATGTAGAGTACCAAATCCGCTATATCGAGTACAAAATCCTAGCTATCGAGTGCCAAAGCCTATCCATAGAGTTTCAAACCCTCTCGATAGAGTACCAATACCTATTTATCTAGTACCAATGCCTATGTATAGAGAACCAAAAACTATTTACAGAGTACCAAACTCATTGGATACCACCAAAGACTATCTGTAGAGTACCAAATCCTATCTGTATAGTACCAAAGCCTATCACTATAGGACCAAAGTCTATTTACAGGGTACCCCACACTTTTGATAGTACCAAAGCCTATATGTAGAGTACCAAATACTGTCTATCGAGTACCAAAGGCTATCTATGGAGTACGAAAGCACATATGTAGAGTACCAAATCCGGTATATCGAGTACCAAAGCCTATCTATGGAGTACCAACTCAGATCTGTAGAGTACCAAATCCGGTATATCGAGTACAAAATCCTAGCGATCGAGTGCCAAAGCCTATCCATAGAATTTCAAACCCTCTCGACAGAGTACCAAAACCTATTTATCCAGTACCAATGCCTATGTATAGAGAAATAATGTCTATTTACAGAGTACCAAACTCATTGGATACCACCAAAGACTATCTGTAGAGTACCAAATCCTCTCTGAAGACTACAAGATCCTCCACGGCCTACCACTATAGGACCAAAGTCTATTTACATGGTACCCCACACTTCTGATAGTACCAAAGCCTATATGTAGAGTACCAAACTCATCGCATACCACCAAAGACTATCTGTAGAGTACCAAATCCTCTCTAAAGAGTACCGGATCCTATCTGTAGAGTACCAAAGCCTACCACTATGGGACCAAAGTCTATTTACAGGGTACCCCACACTTCTGATAGTACCAAAGCCTATATGTAGAGTACCAAATAATATCTATAGATTACCAAAGCCTACCGACAGTACCAAACCTACGGTACCATATTTGGAACTGTCTAAAGCCAGTTTTGGCACTATTGCAGTAGTGGAATTTTACCTGTACCATGAAATTGGTTTTTTTCTTAATCATTTTTCTTTTGTTCCATAGGTTGAGCTATACCAAAGATTCAAGAAGGCTCACCCAATAGTGGTAGTGTCTCTTAGATGCTTCGAGGCATTGAAGCCATACTTTGTACGGAAGTTGAAGGATATAAATACTTGCTGCTATGTGGTTCATGTGCAGATGCTCTATTTCAAAGAGGCCCTTAATCAAATGCGGCACAACAAGTTTGGGAACCACGGGAAAGGTCACCTTTGCACTTGCTCCATTTGTTGCAGAGGTGACGAGAGAGGAACGTGTTTTGCAAACCAAGCAGTGTGTCAGCACATCACCATTATGTGGGAATCCATCATGTGCCCAAAGCCTCCAAATTGTGAATACCATGCAAAGAAATGCTTGATGGGGGACTGCTCACAATGTGGAGTACGAAGGTTGACATTGTCCCGATGAGATAGCAGAGGATAGCAAGGAGGTGTCTTTGAAGGTTTTCATGGAGGTTGGAACAGGACAGGTTCACGAAGGTGGGAGTGAGAAGCAGATAAAGGACTTGATTGTGAAACGGATGAAAAGTAGGACTTTTCTTAGCCTATTTTCAACCCATCTGACAGGCTTCATCAGGCACACCTTTGTCTTCATCTGGCAAGCCCAACAATTCAAGGACTGTTTGCAAAATTTTCCTAGCAACGTTGAAGTATCTGTTATTGACTTTGCGAAGAATTATTCTTTAAAGTTCAAAATGAAATTCAATCAATGCATTGGTGGTCTACCCAAGTCACAATACTTGTGCACATCACTTATTTAAGAAATGCAACCGGTGGTACACAAAAGACGCTACACTTCTACATATCGGATGACAAGCATCATGACACATTGTTTGTACAACATTGTTTCTTGCTGCATGACAAGTGGCTGAAAGAACGCGAACATTCTCTGCAACAACATTGGGTTTGGTCAGATGGTGCTGCTTCACAATTCAAGGCCCGTAGACCTTACTATTTTGTGGCCAGGTACTATCAAATGATAGGCTTGCACATGATGCATAACTTCTCTGCATCCGGCCATGGAAAAGGTGAGCATGATGGGGCAGGGGTAGTCATCAAGAGAACTTTGATGCATGAGGAATTGAAACCGAATGGCTGGCGTATGAAGTGTGGAGCCGATGTTGTCAACTTTTTGAAAGCAACTTTTCAGCCGAGAGAATAGTCTCACATGTGCAATACTCAAAGAGTCTTTTGGCTTATTGGTGCGGATGAACTGCAGCACAATCTGCAATGGGACTGTGAGCGCATCGTTGGCTCCCGCTCATTTCATTGTGCTGATGGCTATTCACAGGACAACCGCATTACAAAATTGTTAGAGGAGAGAAGGTTGTTGAAGGATTTTTTATGGCCAAGTTGAAGGAAAAGCTGATACATACCAGCTATTGGATCAAACATCACCGGTAATGATCTACTCACATCTTGTTAGGGCCATACGTTTCCCGATGGAGCCTATTGCAGGATCCCTAGGTCAAATTTTGCAATACAAGTTGTCTATTGAAGTATATGAGAGGATATACAATAGCATTTCATATCATGATGATGAGAGCGATGAAGGTGCGTCCATGTTACTTGAGGGCAATGAGAAGCCCTGATTGAACAACTTAATCCGGTAGTCAATAGTACCAAATCCAGTAGTCATAGTACCAAATCTGGTAGTCAATAGTACCAAGTATATTTCGCACTATGTGCTTTTTAGTGACCGAGTCAAATTGATTTTTTGGCCCTGAGATTTATCTGTTCTCTATCTAGTTCTGTGTTGGTATGTTACCTTTCATTACATTACTATTTCAGTTGTCCTCACTATATGTGCATTAAAGTACCAAATTTGGTACTTTTTGGTACTGTTGAACTTGGGTGCACGTCTGTCCACTATTACAGTACCAAAATTTGGTACTTTTCGGTCCTATTGAACTTGGGTACACGTTTGTCCACTATTACAGTACCAATTTGGTACTTTTGGAACTTGTTGTATCACTTACGGTTTACTTTATTTCTTGGTATTTTTTAGTTTCTCTATTTGTATTTGATACGACCACCTTGAGCAATGTCTACAACTACGTTGATAACATGAAAGGTATGCCAAACATAGATGCTATCTGCCTCAAAAATTAAAATTTTGGGCAACCTGGTTAGCTCCAAGAGGTTTCAACAGAATTAGTGAGAGGTTTCAACAGTAGAGATCAAGATACCAAGACAGTTTGAACAAGAAAAGTGGTTTTCCATTATGTATAGTATCGGGTTACAAAATTCCACTATTTACATGCTTATGGAAATATCCTACCTCGGGGGATCAAATTTATAGGAGTACCCCTCCATCTGTATGAAGTAATCAGTAATGTACCCAGAAATATCGTCTTTAGTGTCAAAGACTGGGTTTTTGCGAGTGTACATTGTTGGGTACCGTTCCCTTATCCACCCGAGCAACCAAGGCAAAACAAAATCCAGCAAGTAAAATGGGTAATCAATTCCTACTACCATGGGATCGTATGATCGGATTTCCATACAGTTTTCATAGTCATTTTTAAGAGACTTGTATCTACAATCATCTACAAAAATAGTGTTGCTGGCATTGTACTTCGGGTGCCTTGCCCACAGCGTCCTTAGCTTCTTCAGGAAAACGGGCTTATCGCCCATGTCTTTGGGCACAGCCGGCACCTCCGACATACGGGCCACCATATTTCACAGTCCTCTTAGGAGAGAATATCTGCTAATGCCAAAAAACAAGGTTAGAGGTATGCGTAACTTATGTCTTGTAACATTCAAAGCAGGCATGCTTTACCTGCAAAATATTTTTGCCTTCTATGGTTGGGGAGGCACGTGTTCACCATGTTTAACAGTTTTTCCCTTCTACAGCAGGATCACAACACTAGGCTGGCTTTTTGTTTAAGCCGTAGGAGTAACTGCTCCGCATCCGGCCTTACATGACAAATTACATACTTTTGGAGATAGACTACCTGTGGCATGTGCTTCTCTTCCAGGTACTGAAGGGCTTCAGGGATTTCACTGTAGCTGGTTATTAGCATGCCATTAAGATCAAGCACAATCATCCGCCCGGGTCTAGCAGCCACATCAGGCTGCAGGAATGTGCTTGTCGGTGTCTCGTCTAGCCACCAACTTACTACAGCACCAACAGACATAATGAGTGGGGACAAATACATAGTGCAAACATCATATCTAAAACACCAAAAACTACCAAATTTGGTACTGTATTGCACAAGTGATAATGACATATAGTGAGGACAACTGAAAAAGTAATGTAACGAAAGGTAATATACCAACACAGAACCAGATAGAGAGAACAGATAAAGCTCAGGGCCAAAAAATCAAGTTGACTTAGTCACTAAAAAGCACATAGTGCGGAATACAACAGATTCTCATTGGGTACAGTTTGCATGCACGGGATAATTGATCACGGGCACAATTGCGCTTCTTTCTCTGCAAACCAAAAAGTTCCTGCAGGGTCACCGAATCAGGGAAATCACCTCTCCGCTTCGAAACAGCATCGGCAGTAGTAGAGTCAACACCCCCGTCGGTGATGTCCACAATAGTATCGTTCGCAAGTACTTCTTCCTGCTCATCCTCGGCCTCCCTCCGATCTTTGTTGCCTTACGACCCCTCTTTGGCCTCCCCTTCACTCCCCTTTGTGGTTTCCACCCCCTCTCCAACACCCCCCTTCGTGGCTTTTTCCTCCGTCCCTTTGGGTTCTTCCTCTGCCTTCTTGGCCGCTGCATCATCGAGCTTTGTGTTGGCAGCATCCTTGCTTTCCTCCGCATCCAACTCCACAACAACAGGGACTTTACCTTCCTCCTTGTCCTTAGTCTTTTTACCATCTCTAGCCTCCTCCTCACTTTACTTTCGTTGTCACCTGTCTTTTTATCATCTATGGCCTCCTCCTCACTTTTACTTTTGCTATCACCTATTGCCTCACATCTTTGCCCCGTCACATTGTCTTTCCCTACAGAATTATCTTGCTTCAGATCATGGAGAACATCCGATATCTCCCTTGTCACCTCATCCATGTCCCATATTCGACTTGCAGATGACTTTGTGGCATGCTGGTCAGCAATTGCAGCATTCTGCTCCTCTGCAAACACAAAGAAAGATAGCACATACTAACTTGTATGAAAACCTCACTGAGTTGCAAGTGCGCATATGTATTCAAAAATGCACACATACTTACTCTTGACAACTTGAAGCCCACTAGACCACGACTTTGCCAAATCAGAGATTACCATATTACAACCCGGCTTGACACATTGATCCCTGCTTTGTAACAAAGCACTGAAGCACAAGGGATGATACTGGTGTCGGCACTCTAGCATGAAGGTTCCGACTACATGTGCGCACTCCAAGGACTCACCGCATGCAACACACATACCAAACACCAGGATCACATTTACCGAATCATTAACCTGGGGCCTAGGATATAGCAGGAACCTCTTCCCAAGCCTGATATCAGACAACATCTCCTTCACAAATAGGGTATGCTCTTGACCTTCCTTCCATTTTTTCTCCAAAGTGTCATACTCAGCCTGTTGACAACCATCGGTTCCAATTAGTTTCAAAAACTACCAAGAAGTCATACGAAGACTGGTACTTCTAAGTATTGTACTACCAAACAAAACCCAAACTACCAAAACCACCAAAACTACCAAAAACTATCAAACTCGAGAATCATATAGTACCAAAAACATATAAATACCCTAAATGCAGATCTAAACTACCCAAACCTTATCAAAACTACCAAAAGCCACTTTTTGCAACACTTTCAAATAGTCCCTAAAACTACCAAAACTACCAAAATCAAACTACCGAACAAGCAATTTGCAGCACTTTCAAATAGTACCTAAAAGTACTAAAACTACCAAAACTACCAAAGCCACTTTTTGCAGCACTTTCAAATAATACCTAAAAGTACCAAATCAAACTACCAAAGCCACTTTTTGCATCACTTTCAAATAGTACCTAAAAGTAACAAAAGTACCAAAACTACCAAAATCAAACTACCAAAACCACTTTTTGCAGCACTTTCAAATAGTACCAAAAGTACCAAAACTCCCAAAACGACCAAAATCAAACTTTCAAATAGTACCAAAACAACCAAAACTACCAAGACTACCAAAGAAATTCTTTTTGCAGCACTTTCAAAAACTACCTTCAAGTATCAAAATTAGCAAAATCAAACTACCAATTACACTTTTGCAGCACTTTCAAATAGTACATAAAAGTACCAAAACTAGAAAAACTACCAAAGCTATCAGAATAAAACTACCATAACACCTTTTGTAGCACTTTCAAAAAGTACTTTAAAGTACCAAAACTACCAAAAAGTACCAGAAATACCAAACCATAAGACAGAAGGAAACCATAAAATACCTAGAATAAAAACAATGCTACCATAAGTACCTAACACTACCAATCCCACCAAACCAAGCATAAACAGTTCTATCAAAGGTACCTAACACTACCAATCCCACCAAACCAAGCATAAACAATTCTACCAAAGGTACCTAACACTACCAATCCCACCAAAACAAGCATAAATAGTTCTACCAAAAACTCCCAAAACTACCAGCACCTGTTGCTCTAGAATCTCCTTGTTGAGCAATGACGTATCTTCACTGATTCTGTATCAGTGTAGCATCCTTCGACTGACAGAGCCAAATCAGCTTCTATCACATTGATTTTTGCGTCATCGCCAGTGTTGGCCTCTCTCAGTGTTTCCAGCTGGGTCTCATATTCCTTGATGTCGTCCATAATCTACTTGACAAGTTTATTGGAACCATCCATCCTCAAGAGTGTTTTCTTCTTCTGCTTCAGAGACATTGTCAGCTCTTTCAGCCTATCGGCTACCCCCACACATGTCCGAGGGACTCTCCCAACCATAACTTCAAGGTCTGCAATATAATCAAGTGTCTTCTCCTCATGACTCTGTGGGGGGACTTTCTTTGTAGGGAGCATACTACCGACTGGTGTAACTCGGGGCTTCTTGGTATTTGATGGGTAGTCTCCTTGGGACGCAGAGTTTTCCTTTCGCCAATTCTCAACCTTCTTTTCCAAGCCTCCTGGTCGGGAGGATCACATGTTGAGTACACTCTCACCAAATCTGGCCCATGCAACCCTGTGGCCCGCAGTGTCCTTTGTGGCTGCATGACACTTCGCATATGCAAAACAGCGGGTAAATTTTGTAGTGATCTTCCCACATGATGGTGGGGCTTGGTACACCTGATGGAACAGGAACCTGCATTCATCCTGAAGCCATGGCTGCACGTGATTTAAGTAAGTCTTTGTCTTCTTCTGGCTAGAATGCCTGAATACAGCGAGCCACTGGTCATCGGGGATGTCATCTTCCGTAAGATCCTTTGGCAGCACCCCCTCCATGCTCAATCCATACTCATCATGAAGCTCTTGTGCATAGCAGAACTTTGTCAAGATACGGTACTCCTCCGTCTTGTTTTTTCCAGCGATGTAGAAACAACACGCAAGTAAAGACATGCCCTCATTCCAACAGTCCAAATACCTGATTATTCACCCTATATGCCTCATTTCAATTGTGAAAAACACAGTTGTGTACAGAGCCAAATTTGGTAGTGGTTAGTATCAAATTTGGTACTGGTTAGTACCAAATTTGATACTAACCAAATTTGGTTATGCTTACAGCCCTACTGAGCTTCAACTTTGTGCTATGCTCATGCAAAACATATACTGATTTTTGCACTTGCATGCATGCCAGTTAGAAATCTAAAGAGCAACTTATCCATGTAACTTTGTAACTTTCCAAAACCCTAAATTCCTAAGAAAATCCCAAACATGCACATGTACTTACTGCATGCAAAAAAAGAAAATGCAGACCTCATCAGATAAAAGACATGCTGAATCTTGCATGCATGGAAAAGAAAATGGTAAATCACCAAAAAAGCACAGAGCTCTCATAGCACCTACCTTTAGATGTTGTAGATGACCGTGGAGTCTCATCATCGGCAAAAAGAGGCCCAGGCTTAAATGAAGTCTCCACGAACACAGTAGGTTTCTCCCTCTCCACAAAGGAGGCCCCCTTGCTAGCCCTCGTATTTGGGGTGTCAACGTTCCGAGGGTATTTTGCATCCATTGTCCTCTTCTTCTTCTTCCCATTGTTCGGTGATGCTTTGGCTGCTGATTTCCTCGCTGGCATCTTCATCTTCCTGATTGTGAATAGCCGGGGAGCTTGTTACCTGCAACTGTAGTGGTTTGCAGAAGGCACTGTAGTAAGAGAGCAAGGCTAAAGCTGGAAAATGTGTTGAGCAACTACTCCACTCACAAACGCATGGTACTGTGATGGGACTTTTGTCACGGTTTCAAAACACCACTCGCATTACTTATTGCCCCACCCACGTTTTCTTTCACGGAAAGTTTAAATCATACAAATTTCCCTCCTACCATTCCCCGGGGCAGTCACTTATCAAAAGACCCCTATATCACGTGCGTTCAAGAGGTAATTAATAATACCTCAATATACATACTATACTTACACTGTGAACCTATTTTAAAAAAACCCACCCCCCCTCTATATGTATACATTTTGGTCTTTTAATAATCCTCTCCGGTTAACTCACGTGATATCATACACATTCTAAAAAGTGACCGCCCCGGGTACCATTCTTTAACATAGATGAAAAAGAAAGTTCCCTCCAAAGTGTGGACATATGTAGAAGTACCAACCAGGTAGAAGCAAAATAGGTCCTTTTTTGTACCACCAAACCATGCTTTCACCCACACACTGTCCAGTCGTGCCGGTGGCCTTGCCCATAGGACCCATGTCCTTACACAAAGAGAGAGAGATGAGGAGCCTTATGCAGAAGTAGGAGCCATGTCCTTACACAAAGAGAGAGAGAGATGAGGAGCCTTATGCAGAAGTCAAGCATTAGTATTAGTAGGAGCCTTGTGTAGAAGTCAAGCTACGAGAGTTAATAGTGCACGGCTATGTATCCTAATTCATAAGCACATCCAAAGCTAGATCCTTGAGCCCAGACAAAGAGAGTTGGAGTTGTAGTGTTGTAGCCACAAGTTAATATCAATAGGCAAAGGGAAATTAATTCTTAGACGGGGAGAGGAAATGGAGCAGGAGTAGTAGATGATTAGAGTTGTTGACATAATGTACTATGCTAACTGTCAACCAGCAATCGACTTCCTTGGATGCAAATTGAGGGCATTTCTTATACACACAAAGACAAAAACTGCATTATGTAAAACGACAACCGGACACTAACAAGGGAGCTCTGAATTGTTTTTGGTGGAGCACCCCATAGTGAAACTCTGACATTAGTCTTCAAGGACCAAGGTAAGCACTTACGCTCTTTACGTGTGAAGCTACACATTGTCTTTGCATGCGTTTTGTTATACTTGGACTTTAATAGCCTAATTACAATGATGTTCTTCTCTTACAAGAGTAAAGACTACACAAGAGTTCAAAGGCAAGTTACATGTATTGGTGAAGAGGGACACCGGAACATGCAGTGAGCAGGCTCTACCACATTTTTATTTTTCATGCTGACATGGGAATGGCACATTGCCTTGTATTATATAAAATTGGGGAGGACTATGCAAACTCCCCCGTGCAAGGAAACTTGCATGTTTTCTTTTCTCTCTTACAAAACAAAAATGGACCAATAAATAATAAAAAGTAAATTTTATATGATTATAAAAATTAAACTACAAAAATGTTAATCCACTTTATGGTTTTCTATGAGGTCTTTGTGTTGTATACAATACATTTGGTTGCAATGTACCACGGATATGGTAAGTGTAAGTCTCTCTCTCTCTCTCTCTCTCTCTCTCTCTCTCTCTCTCTCTCTCTCTCTCTCTCTCTCTCTCTCTCTCCTCCTCCTCTTCCTTCACCGGGTCCTTCACTCTCCCCTAAGTAGTAAATATGTTAGACATAACTAGAAGTATTAATCTACTTCATTTTGTCATGTTTGTATTTGTTGCTATGCACTATACATTGCAATGCAACTAATTTAGCACTTATTGATGTCATCTTTGTTGGAGAGACTATTATTTCACAGGTGAATGAACACTATGTAATGGTTAATAACTACTAAAACATGTTTGAATATACCATGTGGGTAGAAGTTTGCCCCAAGGGATATTTTTTCCATAATATATAGTGCAAGACATTTTTTCCACATGAAATTTGGCCAAGGGAGAGCCAACAAATTATCTTGAATTCTTACCTTTTGTCTTCAACAAGATCTCTCTCTTATGTGTCTCTTGTCATGGTTCAATACATAGGCTCTCAATAACTCCTCGACTTTGACAAGTATGATGCATATAGGTTCTCACCTACCTTCTCCCTCCTTGCACTATATAGGGTGTTTTTTGCAAAAAAAAAAAATTGGTTTTTTGTAGGTGTCCAACTTGCATATTTTATTGAAGCCTATGTTCTCTTTCTCTTGTAATCTCCCCAATAACAAAAGCTAGGCCTCAAAGCTAAGATGAGGAATGCTGACAACAAGTGGTTTGTATGTGAAAATGTGAGAAAAAATGAAATTTAATAATCCCTTGTATTGCACTCACATTGTCATCGTTTTTTGGATAAGCATAAAGTCACTAGGTCATGCCTAAAGGCTTTCCCACTAGCCTCATGTATATATGTGTACATAGGCCTGCAAGTTTTGGAAGTGGCCTTGTAAAAATTCATGTATAAAGGTATGATTTTACCAAGCTTGGGTGCTGATGTTTTTGGTTTTTCAAGTGCTCAAAACATGGTTTTTAATAAATATTTTCAGCCTTGCTTTATAACTTGTGAATCGGACTTGTACATCATGGCATATGAGCATCCGTTGTGAGTGGTCTCAACTTAGAGGTGATTGCAGGTGCATGAGACAAGGGACTTGGATCAACTTGATAATTTGAATTAGAAATTCTGAGGTTTAATAATTCTAGATGTAGCCGAGATGATGGGCTTCGAGCTTGTGTTACGGTGTGTCATTTGGTGACCGGAGCAGCAAGTTATGCTTGGCCTGAAAAGTTTGTCCGAGAAGCTCTCCTGCTTTGGGGGAGATCTAGAAATTCTTGGGCACAAGGGATTTGGGAGGAATGAGGAGGAGGTTTTCATGTTGTGGGTGGATTATCCCACATGGGAAGGGAAAGTGGAGAGTGGGGGGTATATAGCCTAAAGGGCAAGCCCATTATGGATGTATCACCTTGTGGGGAGCTCTCAAGCCTAGATATGGAGGGGCTCGTGGACTCATGGGGAGGAAAGGGTGCATTTTTTAGTTCCCACCAGCCTAGATAGGCACTTGGACACATTTTTTGGTCCCCAATCACTTTCCCCCACCCCTTTCCCTTGGTCAAAGGGTCACCCACACCTCATTTTTTGCCCAAAAAAGGCTAAAAATGAGCCAATTAAAAGGTGCCTACAAATGAATCATTGTCGTCTGAGAAGAGAGAGAAGATTTTTGGGGAATAAAAGAGAAGAGATCCCCTATCTTAATAGCTACAATACCTGCACAGCTTCTAGAGAGCTCATTCTTGAGCAAGAGAAAGGACACCTCCAATTTCGAGTGGCCATAACTTGTTCATTTCTCATTGTTTTTTGCCTATGGATACTATATGAATGTCTCCACAAGACGAGCTTTGTAATGATGTCCTTTGCTTCTCCTAGTTTAGAGTGTGTTCCATGCTTGAAGGGTTTTCCATAAATCTCTACAAGTGTTTACCAAAGGTGTTTTCGGCGGTGTGATAGTTCTTCCTTCCGACGGTGTGATTCATGCAAGGCTATAGAGGCACTCATTTGTCTTGCTGTTTTCACGCTAACAACATGATAGTCACATAATTAAGTGACCCCTCGAAGCCACAAACGACCTATAATGTTGGTGCTAGCAGGCAAGCCCATGCAAATGAATTGTGACAATGATTGAGCTAGAAGAAATTTTAAAATTAATATGATTTATCATCTAAGAGCACTGAACTTTGGAGAATCTTGTGCATGGAAACATGATATCCATCATTGCTCCATTCTTGCACTATAGTTGCATACACTACAACCCTATCAAACTTCAATTTTATAAGTTCTAAAGCTTCTCTAGCCCATGTTAATGCAATGATGCACACCTTCTCTAGCATGTACCCTTAGTTTCCCACTCTTGACTGCCAAAAAATCATATCAACACTCTCCTTATTCTCGATCACATGGAAACACACTTTCTAAGAGGCACTCATTTTTCTTGTTGTTTATACCCTGACATCGTTTTGGTGCCCTCACTGAGGAGCACGTACTCCCATGCTCCAATTCTTGTGAAATATGTCTATTCTGCAGGGAGAGAATGTAAAATGGATGTGGGTCCTTATGGACATCACCTATGTATGTGCAAATTGTGAACAACACTTGAGGTAGTCGTATAATTGGATTGCAACCTTTGGAGGGTCGTGAGTTTTGTGAAGCCAAGCACTGAGTGCTGGGTTAGCCAGTGTGAGGTGGATTAGGTACTAGAGAGATCCATCGACATCCCTTGAGCTTTCGATGTCACATGTAAGTTTTTTGTGGCAATCGAACATGGCGGATGAGTTCCCACAGTTTCATGGATTGCCTAATGAGAATGCACAAACTTTTATTGAAAAATTGGATTCAATTTCTTACTGCAAAATATATTAGACCAAGCTATATTGTTGCGGCTGCTGCAATACAGTTTACACGATGAGGCAAAAGTTTGGCTACACAATCATGAAGATTTGGTGTAGGCACAAAATACAGGGGTGTTTTTGGACTACAATCGTGTGAAGCAATCTTTTCTAGCATACTATAGATCTATTGAAGTGCGTGATGAAGTTTGGCATAAACTTTTGGGGTACACTCAAAAGGTTGATAAAAGTGTTGATGATTTTGTCATGCAGTTCACTCGTTTATGGGATAAATTGGCCCAAGCTTTGGGAAATGAGATCCCTCAATCCATGTTAAAGAAGGACTATTTTGTGGCGAACTTAAAAGAAAGTCTGAAGTTTAAAGTTGAGCTGAAAAGGCCCACCACCTTTGAGGAGGCAGTTACTATCACTAGGGAGAAGGAATAGAAGACTCAAAGACTTAATACAAGAGGTCCATGTGCAAAGTAATGGTGGCCAAAAGGAGGAAAATTAGTTAGTGGCTAGAGAGTCAATGTTCTTGGAGGTGGAGGTGGTCGTGGTCATGGACGTGGTAGAGGAATGGCTGAGGCATGTGAAGCTCATACTAATGCTAATGCGGGTCGTGGACAAGGCTTCTTTGAGCCCTAGAGTAGGTTCATCCCTACCTATTATAATTGTGGTGAACTTGGCCATAACAACACTTATTGTTCACAGCCAACAAGAATGGGAGGTGATATGTTTCCACTTGCCCAATAGATTCCTAACAGGGGTAATGATTATGCATTGGATATACAGGGAGATCAAGGTACTTTAAAAAAAATCAAGCCTCAACCTCTGGTGGTCATGCGGGTATTGTGCGGGTTGAAAAGAAAGAAGCAGATATGCTGCCCATAGGCAAAAGAGAGAGGGAAGGCTATGCCGCTCCAGGTCCTAGAAAAAAGACAAGGAAAGAGAAAGAGGGTGGAGATAAGAAATCCAAGAGGAAGAGAAGAACTCATAGAAAATTTGAAATAGCAATGAACCTTTGGGAGAAGGCCGAACAGCTTACAGTTTAAAGGAAGACCTGATTGGGAGGAAAGTAAATTGTAGTTTTGGACAATTGATGAATATGGTGCCCAAACTCAAGAGGCAATGGAAGTCATTACTGAATCTAGAGAAAGAACCAAATCATGGACAAGTCAGAGTGTTGGTTGTGGCAGGAGTTACTCAACATTTTTCATGTGGTGAACGCTTGGCACAAAGGTGTGGGCATGGGAGAGGCCTACATTGATGGAGGTGCTCAAGTTTGTATGATCACACAGTCATGTGTTGAGAGACTGGATCTCATTACATGCAGAAGCTCTGGGTTTTGAATTTGACTAGCAAACCATGTTAATGTGAAGTGTTTGGGGATGATTAAGAATTTGGAAGTTGAAGTTTTTAACGTGAAGGTTATAGTAAACTTTCATGTTATGCTAGCTGGCCTGGGAGCTTTTCCACTCATTTTGGAACGACCTTGGTTGAGAGTTGTTAGTGATGTACAAGATTGGGGCAAGGACACAATCTGTGTGTATGGCAGGACGAGAGAAAAGAGGGTGTTTGATATGACTACCAAGCAACCTATGGCACTAGAAGATGTGAGTGAGAATGATGAATCTGAGGTTGCCAGTGAAGACAGTTCTGAAGATTCAAAAAGTAGCTATGCTTCGAGTTCTAGTGACGAGGGTGAAGTTTCATTCTCGTTGTTGGATGAGGAGAAGGGATAATTGGGTGAAATATTAGAAGTGTCAGTTGCTCTAAACATTTCAAGCCGTTTAGAGAAACTTGAAGAGTTGATGCAGCCCAAACAGGAATTACCATTGAAGAAAGAGTTTATTCAAAATATCTTGAGTACTGATTTGACGTAAGGAGAAAGAAGGGAGTACTTAGCAATGTTGGACAGGTTTCCAAATCTTTTCATCACTTCATATCAAGAAATAAGGGGTTTTGTTGGAGATCCTGTGAGGATTGAACTAGGTGAAGGTGCAAAGCCAATACGACAGAAATTAAGAAGGATGGGTAAGGAGTAGATGAATGCTTTAAAGGAAGAAGTGGATAAACTTTTGGATGCAAGGTTCATTGTGCCAGTTGATAATGTTGAATGGGTGAGCCTTGTAGTGGTCACTCCAAAGAAAGATGGGTGTTGGAGAGTTTGTGTTGATTGCAAGCCATTAAATGCAGTGACCAGGAAAGATCCTTACCCTTTGCCTTTTATTGATCAACTTTTAGATGCAAGGCATGGCTTTGAAAGATACAGTGTCTGTGATGGTTATTCAGGATATTTTCAGCTTATCCTTGCTCATGGAGACCGGAAACTACTTTTATCATGCCATGGGGTTGTTTCTGATTTTGCTACCTTCCTTTTGGGTTGACAAATGGGCCTGGAGCTTTTGAAAAAAAAGTGGATTAGGTCGTTACCCCGTTCCTTGGGAAGTTTGTCAAAGGATTCATAGATGTTTTCAGTGTATACAGTTCAAGGAAAGAGAAAGTTCAAAAGCTTGAAGTGACTTTTGCAAGGTATGATGAATGCGGGGGTTAGCTAAACCCTAAGAAATTTCATTTGGCACAGCCACGGGTGAAGCTTCTTGGACATGTGTTTTCAAAAAATGGGATTGATGCGGATGCAGAGAAAGTGGAGGATTTGTTCTTGTTGTCATCTCCAAATGATATCAAACAGATGGCCACTTTCATAGAGAAGGTTAAATATATGTCTCGTTTCATACCTTTGGCATCACAACTATTGTATCCATTGCAGGAAGCAGTTAAGAACGATCCCTTGGTGTGGTCTCATGACTGTGACGATCTTTTTGACAGAGTCAAAGAGGTTTTGAGTACACTACCCATTATGCAATCTCATGACTAGGAAAAGGAGTTTTACGTTAACCCATTAGTAGGAGACGATGCCATTGAGGCCATGTTACTGCAAAAGGGGAATGAGTCTCAGCATATGAAGCAAGCCTATTAATTATCCTAGTAGAGTAAAAACTCCTCATGAAAGAGATTTCTCTGAAATTGAATTAGTGATGACCAGTATGGTTTATGCCTGCAGACGATTCAGACACTACTTGTTGCAAAAATCATTCACCTTTCTCACCAATTATTCATTGCTTCCCCAGCTGTGCAATAATTCAAAGACATCAAAAACAGTGATGAAATGTGTTATTGAACTTCAAGAGTTCAGTTCACCTTTTTGGTGGAAGAGAGTACTCGGGCTACCCTGGCACATTTACTCACTTATAAAGACACTCCTGTTTTGGTTAAGGAAGAGGTGGTGCGAAAGAAGAAAGTCGAGACTCTTGCCATCTCTGATACTTCACTGCTATATTTTGATGGCTCTCATTGAAAAGTCATGGTGCTGCTTCGGGAGGCATTTTCATTTATGTTGCACAAGGAAAACTTGTAAGGATGAAGCAGAGTACATGGCTCTTGAAGGTGGTTTGCCCATTTGCTTACGATTGGGAATTAGATGTTTGTAGATCAATGGAGATGCCTTGTTGGTTGTGAAGCAAGTATTGGGAGTATGGAAGAATAAGAATCCTAAATTGAAGAATTTATGCTTCAAGGTGAAATTGTTGCTCAAAAAGTTTGAAGCATGGAGTTTGTAGCATGTTGAGAGGTCTTAGAATGAAGAAGCTCATGATGGTGCCCAAGAAATGATCACTTGTATGTTTGTGTTGAAGGAAAATGCCCCTTTATATCATGGGAGGAAAGTGTTATCAAAGGAGATTGACTTTCTATTGGCAGGTGACTTTCTAGTGTTGTTATGACCAAGTTCTATTACCGTCCCCAAAAAAGTATGCGTTTATAAGAAAATCCAAGAAATACAAAATGCTTGATGATTTAATTTACATGAAAGGAAATGACTTTTTTGCGTCATGTGCCCTGGAAAGAGGAAATCTACAAGATATTGGAAGAATATCATGAGGGATCTTGTGGAGGCCATTTTGCCATGAAGATCATGTTGCATAATTTTTTGCAAGAAGGCTATGAATGGCCAAGCATTCAACGGGATGTTAACCATTGATGCAAGTCGTGTTTGCCTTGCCAAAAGATGGGAAAGAGAATTTTGAAACCCAAATTACAAAAGACAACTCTAGCTTTTGATGTGTTTGAAAAATGGGGTCTTGATGCTATTGGACCCTTACCTATGACTAGCAAAAGAAATGCTTACATTTTGATAGCAGTGAATTACTTGTCTCACGATGGGTAGTAGCTAAAGCTGTCAAATAGATTACCAATAAGATATATGTTGCAAATTTCGTGTGCCCCTAGATCTACTTTCTGATAGAGGACCAATATCTAGAGGAGAACTACTTGATTTCTTATGCGAAAAGCTCAATATACATCATAGATACGATTATCCTTATTATCCACAATGCAATGGTCTTAATGAGAGGTTCAATGGAGAGTTGGTGAAGATCTTAACAAAGATGACCCAGACACATGGGAAGACTTGGGATTCAGAGTTGCCTTGTACATTATGGGCCTACAAAACTGTTGAGAGAGAAAGAGAGAGCACAGAAATAGAACCCCAAAGTGTGTAGAATATACATGAGATGATGTATATATAGAGGGGACCTGGGTGCCATATATTGAGTAGCTTCACATATAAGCTCAACAACCCCGCTCAAATAAGGGTCCCTAACTGTGGATGAAAAAACCCTTGGGGTATGAAGGGAAAAACCCACAACTCTATATACACCCACCGTTATATTATAAAAATCATTGAATGTACAAATGTTCATGAGGAGATACATAACTCCTTTTACAATGAATATTTTATGAGAAGCTATATCACTCCTTTTACAATGAATGTTTTATGAGGAGTTACCTTACTCCTATCCTGTCAAATACAATAATGAATACAAAGGTTCAATAAAGAGGTGTAAAGGGTATTCATTAGCTCGTAATCCAAAGTGTCTCCGTGAATCTGTTGTGTAGCTTGTCATCAATATGGCATCACCAAACATATCTTCATGCTGTCATCAATATAGCATCACCAAACATGTGTTCATAAATCTTTTATTGTCACCAAGTTTGTCTTCATAAAATCAATCCTACATAGATTATAGACTCAAAAAACATAGTCATGAAAATTATTAGCATCGTTAGTGAAATAATTACGTTCACAATGCCATAAGAGATGGTTCGCGACACCACTCTTTTGATGACATATATACGCACGATAACTTATGGTACATAAAGTATGAACGAGATGCGTGATTACATGATGCAAATCAAATGTGTATATACTACATAAAACGACATTTATCAACGTAGTGATATGAATGAATATCATCAAAGTATTAACAAAACATCATCATTGTATCAATAAAAATGAATAAATCATAACGAAAACCATCATGATATCACCGAGAATAATCATTGTATCAACGAAACAATATCATGGTATCACCGAGAATAAACATTGTATCAACGAGACAACAGCATAATATCACTGAGAATAATCATTATATCAATGAAACAACATCATGGTATCTTCGAAAATAACCATGGTATCAACGAAACAACATCATGATATCACCGAGAATAACCATGGTACAACGAAACAACATCATGGTATCATCGAGAATAACCATGGGATCAACGAAACAATATCATGGTATCACCGAGAATAACCATGGCATCAACGAAATATCATCATGGTATCACCGAGAATAACCATTGTATCAACTAAACAACATCATGGTATCACCGAGAATAACCATGAAATCAACAAAATATCATCATGGCATCCCTGAGAATAACCATAATATCAACGAAATATCATCATGGTATCAACGAAAGTTGATTTTCCAACATATTCGCAGTCCAAGAACGATAACCCAAAATCGGTGCAGAATTTCGAAAAACTTTTCTCTACAAAGTTATAGACCACATCGATTGTGGTGCCTCAAGCAAATTGTTTCTCCAAAATCGTTTTGAATCAGGAGAAAATCAAAAAACAAAAAAAACAAACGAAAGTTGCTTTTCAGGCATATACGCAGTCCACTAACAATAACTCACAATCGGTGCAGAATTTGAAAAAACTTTCTTCTGCAAAGTTATAGAGCAGATCAATTCCGGTGTCTCTCCCAAATTGATTTTGAAAAATCATTTCGAATCAATAGAAAAATCAAAAACAGAAAGCAAAGTTTCTTTTCAGACATGTACGCAGTCCGTGAACAATAACTCAAAATCGGTGCAGAATTTGAAAAAACTTTCTTCTGCAAAGTTGTAAACCACATCAATTCCGGTGCCTTTCACGAGTAGTTTCTACAAAATCTATTTCAATTAAAAGAAAAATCAAAAACAAAAAGCAAAGTTGCTTTTCAGGCATGTACGTAGTCCACGAACAATAACTCCAAATCACTGCAGAATTTGAAAAAACTTTATTCTGCAAAGTTGTAGACCACATTGATTCCGGTCTTTTCAGCGAGTAGTTCCTGCAAAATCGTTTTCAATCAGGAGAAAAATCGAAAACAAAAACGTCCTGCTCTGATACCATGTTGAGAGAGAAAGAGAGAGCACAGAAATAGAACCCCAAAGTGTGTAGAATACACACATGAGATGATGTATATATAGAGGGGACCCGGGTACATTGTACAAATTAGCCATATATTGAGTAGCTTCACATATAAGCTCAACAAAAACTGCTAAAGAAAACGAGCACCAGATTTTCTCCTTACCACTTGGTTTATGGCAACAAAGCTTTATTTCCAATTGCAGTAGAGATTCTTGCACTCAATTTATTGTCATTCGAAGATAAAGAGCAAACGAATACTTGGAAGAAACGGTTGTTGGATCTACAATGTTTGCAATTTGACAGAGTTCTAACTTTGAGCTACTATGAAGAAGTGACAAAGAAGGCTCAGCTAAAGGCTAATGAATGCGTATAGGATAAGGGAATTGAAAAGGGTGATCTGGTGTTGCAATACAATAGTAAATTGGAAAATACCTTTCAAAAAGAGTTTGAAATCAAATGGGAAGGTCCTTTTACTATTTTTAAGAAGTTTGATAATGTCACATATCAGTTGGCATATTTGAGTGGTGCATGGAATATACATTGTGTTAATGATTATAGATTGAAGAAATATTTGGCACGTTTGATGATGGTTGTGACAGATGAGATGCTATCTGTAACATCTAATGGCCTAATAACTTATGTGTAGCGGAAATTAGCATGAATATAGTGGGCATTTCATTAGAATAGATTCCTAATGAGAATTACAAGAGTGCTTGGGTGGAGAGAGAAACAAAAAGCATAACACCTAGTTAGATAGCATCAACAATACTTTCAAAAGAGAGAGAAATTAAGCTATTGACAACAGTTGAGGACCGGATTTGCATGGAGCCGGTCCCCCCTCCAAAAGGCTTTGTATTATGGTTTCTCCCATCAAGAGAGACATTGTACAATACAATTATTTTTGTTCCTTCAAGACTAGCTAGTGCAATGAAGATGGAAGCTTCATGCACTAAGCAAAACACATAATCAAACACAACTTGAATTATCCACGTTCTCAGACCCAAGACCTCACACACCTTCGAAGATGGTGAGAGCTAGCAGGGTATGAGAGTAGATTGAGAGGAAGAAGGAGTATCTTACGAAAAAGATGTACATTTCCTCACATAATCACTCATATTAGCATAGCTTAGCTTAGTAATTAGCTTGGTAGAGAAGATGAGCATGCATTGAAGCTTGGATCTTGGTTGGATTTGCATCCACATGCCAAGAGAGTGTTGATGTAGGCTTCTATCTCACAAGCTTGGAGTAGGTGATGAGCTCTCCATTAAAGCTTGGGAGGAGATAGAGTATTCTTTCTTCACACATGGTCAAGTGTGAGTGTGTGTGTGTGTCAATGCCAAGCAAAAATCAGCCCCCTCTCTCTCTTGGGCGAGCCCTTCCTGCTAAATTGGTCTGGCTTTTGCCTCATTGGACCTCCCCAAGTCAAGCCAATGGGTGTTAAGCAGCATAAGTGATAGCCTTCTGACATGTGTCCCCCTTTCCCCTTTTGTGAGAGCTTTAGGTAATTAAATAATTAAACTAAACTCTCATTGGACCCCTTTGCCTCCTGGCCAATAGGAATCAGGCAAGCCATTGGGCTCCTGAATGCTCATTGGACCCCTTGGGAGACTGCCGAATAGTCTTCTAGGAGACTTAATTCTCATTGGTTTCTTTTATTAAATGTTTTTAAATTAATTAAACTAGATTTACTCTAGCTTAATTCTCATTGGTCCACTTCAAGGATCTTCCAATAGGAATTGGGCACACCTTGTGGGCATCTGGCCTAGGGAGCTGACATGTGTCCCTAATTCCCTTTGTGTAAAGGGAGCCTGTGTGTGTGTGTGTGTGGCTTTCTCTCTCATCCCCTACTAAATGGGCTCGCCCCCTCCTTTGTAGGCTTTGAAGAAGACTTTTGTACACACACTAAGAATCCAATTTTCCCTAGGGTTGACCTTTGGACACAACCTTTGAATTTTGGAACCTTAGCATTTTGGAAGTCTTAATGGGCTTAACCTTAGGGTATTTTTAGCCCATTTTTGCACATGGCTCTTTTGCAGATGGCCCCCCCTTTTGATCCCTATTTTCCCTCCTTTGGATCCCTACTGTGGCCGGTCTGCTAGCTTAACCAATATTCTAGATTTTTCTCCCCTGGTATCTCCCCACATTAAATGATCAGTTTAATATGAGAAAATCATTTAGGAGAATTAGATATTGATTATTATGACATTACCTCTCTCTTGAAATCATAGTCGTCCTCGACTATGGTGTAGACAAGATAAAGCATATTCATGAGTCCTTTTCTTAGCGGGTAGAGGATCCCTATGTTACCTTACGACATCATTCCATAATGGATGACTAGTCCATTTGGTGCTTGAGAGCCTGAGGCTGCCGCAAGCATGTCTACACATCAGTCCTATCAGTCTTCCATAGTAGAGTGACAAGCTCTACTTGGTGTTTGGGAGACGTCGTCTCCACAAACTTGATCTAAGCATGCATACTACTTTATTTTTGTGCACAAATAAAGAAAAAGAGAGTCTAATAAGACAAAAACTTTGTTCATTTTTAACATTTTGTACATTTGCTTACTCTTGGGAAGCATTGTAAGCATTGACAAGGTTTAGGTTATCCTTTAATTGTATGCCTTGCATCCATCTAGCATCTTCAAAAGGATAATTCTTAAACTTAATAAGATATCGTCCGATAGTCTTACTGCCTCTTAATACCTTGTCTTCATGTCGGAGAATGGACTCGGGCTACAGCACCTCCTCTTGGTCCTCGATCTCCGGTGGGTCTTCAATAGTTGGTTCTTGAGGTGGCTCTCCTTTGTAAGGCTTTAACAGCCTCACATGAAAAGCATTGTGTATGAGCCAATGATTGGGCAACTTGAGTTGATAGGCCATCTTGTTGATTGGCCTAAGAATCTGAAAGGGACCATAGTACCTTTTTGCTAGTTTAGAATAGTACTTTTGGTGACCCGTAGGATTCTTGCCCGTTGTCTGCCTTAATCGAGCCTTGGGAAACTTTAGCAAGACCCAATCGTTTTCTTTAAAGGCTTGGGCTCTTCTGTGCTTGTCAGCAGCAGCCTTTTGCCTTTGCTGTGAGATAGAGATAGCATCCTTAATCTTTTGGAAAGATTATTGTAGGTCTCGGCTATACTCATCTGTAGCGAAGATCTTCCCATGTACTTTAAGTAGCAAGGGACTTTTTGATCTTCCCTCAATTACCTCGAAAGGTGCTTTTCCCGTGGAAGTATGTACAGTGTTATTGTAAGCATACTCCACTAAGGGTAAGTATTTCTCCCATTGGGATCTTTGATCTACTTCCGTTACATAGGCTTTTAGTAGATCGAGAATGGTTAGGTTAGCTATTTCACTTTGGCCATCAGTTTGTGGATGATAGGCCGAAGAGAAGTTTAGCCTTGTTCCTAAATTCTCAAAGAGACCCTTCCAGAAATTACTGGTCATTCTAGGATCTCTATCCGAGACTATGGACATGGGCAAGCCATGGTACTTGAAAATTTGTGAAATAAAGAGGGTTGCCATTTGATGGGCTTTGATAGTCTTTTTGGCAGGTATAAAATGAGCTTGTTTACTAAACCTGTCTACTATCGTCCATATTCCCGTATTCCCATGGATAGACTTAGGCAATCCAAAGATAAAATCCATGGATATGCTCTCCCATGGTGAATTAGGGATTGGCAAGGGTTGAAGAAATCCAAGTTGCTTCCCTCTATCAAATTTTGTCTTTTGGCATACCACACATTTGGAAACATACTCTTGTATGTTTACTTTCATGGTAGGCCAATAAAAATATGTTTCAATTTCCTTTAAGGTAGACTGAATCCCTCTATGCCCCGCATAAGGTGGAGCATGAGATTCATACATTACTTTCTCACGTAGTGAGTTAGTAACGCATAGTCTATTGCCATAGAGAAGATAAACATCTTGTAAAGTAAATGGTTCTTCTTTCTTCCCTAATGCAAGGGCTGAAATCACATCTCTAAAATCGGGATCAATAGCATACTCATCTATCATTGAAGATAGATCATTGTGAGTTGCTGTGGAAACCGCATTCACTCTCGGTCGTCTTGAGAGTGCATCGGCTACTTGATTATGCTTTCCAGCAATGTGAGCAATATGAAAATGAAATTGCGAATGGAAATTTTCCCACCTCATTTGTTTGTCGGAGAGCTTGGTCTGCGTCATGAAGTACTTAAGACTTTGGTGATCCGTTCGCAGAATGAAAGGAGTCCCCAATAAATAGTGTTTCCATGAGTCTCAGGCATGTAGAACTGCAAGGAGCATTAGGAGATTTTGGAGGTCTTTTGGAGGGCCTTTTGGAAGAGAGAGGAAAATAAGCTCCTCCAATGAGAGAAGAGCCTACGTTACGTAGAAAAAAGATTGATATTAACAAAAATATAAAAGGTGTCCCTCTCCTCATTTAATAATCTAGTGGTCCTTGAAGACGATCACTCTCTTTCATTTAATGCGAGCACCTTTTTCAGAAGGTAGATGCGGTGCATTTGATACGGCTTACGTCATCACTAGAACTCAAAAATTTACAAAACTATCAAGTGGTGGAAGATTTTGAAACTTTTGATACTGTCAATGCGTCCGGAACGCCCAAATAGCCTAGAAATGAATGTCCAATTGCCTCGCTCCGACATCCAAAGAGGCAAAGAATGTCAAAAACCCCTAAAAGAACATTTTACTAACGGCGCGCGAGGGGACATCCCAAAATTTTAGAATGCCTCCTCACGCGCCGTTAGTAAAAAGCCCCTTTTTTCCTCTTTTAGGGAGCTTTTTGAGAGGAAAATATCAGAAAACCTCCAAAAAGGGGCTTTTTTGAAAGATAATTGTCCAAAAATCACTAAAAGGAGCTTTGTACTAACGACGCGCAGAGGGGCATTCTAGAATTTTAGAATGCCTCCTCGAGCGCCTTAAGTAAAAAGCTCATTTTTTAGGGTTTTTTGACATTTTTTGCCTCTCCGGATGTCGAAATGAGACAAGTAGACATTCGTTTTTAGGGTATTTTGGCGTTTCGGACGCATTGGTGGTGTCAAAAGCCTCAAAATCTATCACTATTTGATAGTTTGTGACTTTTGAACTTTCAGTGATGACGTAAGCTGCATTGAATGCGCCGCACCTACCTCCTGAGAAAAACGCTCGCATTAAATAAAGAAGTGACCGTTTTCAAGGACGATTGGGAATATAAATCTACTTTTTAGAGTGTCTAGTTGTCCTTTTGGACGTACTTACAAGGTGCAAGTGCATTTTAAAAAAAGTTTCTAGAGAGAAAAATACAATTTCTTACAAGGCCCTCCAAATGACCTCCGAAATTTTCTAATGTTCTTTTTCATATATGCCTAGAGCTTGCTCAATAGGGTCGAGCCTTCGACTCTCATAGCCTATGGCATGTCCTTCTTGGAGCAAAACAGCTCCAAGGCAATCACCACAAGCATCGCATTGGACCTCAAATGGTTTTGAGAGATCCGGTAGTGTAAGCACAGGTTGAGAGATAAGCTTTTTGAAAGCATTGTTCTCCTTAGCAGACCATGTATACCTAACGCTTTTTTTTTGTTAGGTCATGTAATGGTCCCGCAATTTGTGAGAACTTTTCTATGAAGCGTCTATAGTATGCACACATACCTATCAAGCTTCTTAGTTCATGAAGATTCCTTGGTTTAGGCCATCCTTTTATTACCTCTAACTTGGATGGATCCATTTGGATGCCATCTTGAGAGATAATGTGACCAAAATACTGAATCTCTTGCAAGAAAAATTCACTTTTCTTTCGATTAACATAAAGTTTATTCTCTCTTAAAACTTGAAATATTACCTGGAGGTGTTTCTTGTGTTCCTCCAATGAATTAGAGTAGATGATAATATCATCAAAGAACACTCCAGTGAAGGTTCGATGAGGCCTGAACAGCTTCTCCATCAAGCGGTTGAATGTGGCTGGTGCATTGGTCAAGCCAAAAGGCATGACAATGTATTCGTAAAGACCAAATGTAGTACGAAATGCGGTCTTTACAATGTCTTGATCAACTATCCTTATTTGATGATAGCCACTTTTTAGGTCAACCCTACTGAAGTAAGTCGATCCTTGTAGCTTATCAAATAGGTCTTCTACCCGTGGAACGGGAAACCTATTCTTGATAGTGATCCTATTTAGTGCTCTATAGTCGACACACATACGATATGTGCCGTCTTTCTTTTGCACTATTAGCACAGGTGAGCAAAATGGAGATGAGCTTGGCCTAACCATACCCTTCTCAATTAACTCATGCACTTGCCGCATAATCTCCTCTTGTTGAGCTTGAGAAACTCTATAAGGAGGTTTATTAGGCGGTGAACTTCCTGGAAGAAGTTCAATTGCATGGTCATCATTACCTCGTTTAGGAGGTAACTCATAAGGGATGTCGTCAATAAAAACATCTTGAAACCCCTTGAGAAAATTGGATAACTCTAATTCCTTTTGGTTGCTTTTATTTTCTTTTGCTAAAGCATTAGGTTCATTTTGAGAGTCTTTAACAAAAATCATGTACACGAAAATAGAGCTCTTTATTGACTTGTTGAAAGCTGGTGTATGTACAATGGGGATGGTGTTACCCATTTCCTTAGCATCTATATACATGTCTTTTTCCCTGAACTTAAAGGAGATTCTCCTTTCAGGAAATTTAACATCGGCAGCCAGGCGGTCAAACCATGGTGCCCCTAGGATTACATCCTCATGCTTGAGAGGAGAGATAAAGAAGTCCTCTTTGTCCACATAGACTTGGACATGAAGCCTCAATTTCCCGATTAAGGGAGTGACTGAAGCTTCTTGCCCCTTGAAGGCACTGTCTGCGGGTAGGACATCTCCCATCTCGTAGGATTGTATTCCTAGCTTGGTGGCCAACTCTATAGATATAAAATTGTGAGTAGAACCAGGGTCAAAGAGAATAAAAGCATCATGTTCTCTTACCTTTCCCCAAGCATGGCATAGAGGAGATCCTTTGTGGTGAGTTTGGTGAGTCTCCGCCTCTTGGATTTCAACCAAGGAAGCTCTAGGAGGATCTTGGCGGTTGTTCTTTTGGGGACAAGCGTGGTACGCATGCCCTTGTTCGCCACACTTGAAACACCGGTTATCTTTACGATGACGCTCAATCTCTTCAGGAGAGAGTTTATTCTTACCTTTATAAACTCCCTTCTCTTTAGCTTTGTTGAAATTGCCCTTAGGAGACTTTTGGACATTGTCCTTCCCCTTAGGCTCATTGGAACCCTTGTTTTCTGGGGGTTTATTATTTCTTTTAACCCCCGTTTGGAAATTGATTCGAGAGGCCACCATAGTATGGTGTATTACAGCCGATATGGTGCGTGGCCTTTGGGAGGAGTTGACATACTCCGCCTTTTCTTCGGTTAAGCCCACACAAAATTGTTGCTTTTGCTCTCCAAAATCCAACCTTTTGAAGACAGTGTCTTTGAGTTGTAGGTCCCAAAACTTGTCTACATATTTGTGGATAGATTCATTGGGAGAGAGCTTTAAGCTTTGCCATTCGGTGAGTACTTTGTCTTTGGCATCGGTGGCCAAAAACTGCTTCATAATGGAAGCTCTTAAAGCTTTCCATGTTCGTGGAGCTTCACCGTTGGCTCGTAGGCTAGACCACCATTGTCTGGCGGACTTTTGAAAGTGCATAGCTACATGGCGTAGCTTAGAGGACTCCGTGAAGCCCTCATAATGTGAAGCCGCACCGAATTGTTGGATAAAGGCCAAGACTTTGTCCGTAGCACCAAAGGTACCATCATAGGTAAGGAAAGAGATACTCTTCCCTCCCTCTTTGAATTTCTTCAACTTGGACGACCTCTTCCATGCGGCATAGGATTTCCTATGGCCTCTTCTTTTTGATGGTTCAAAGGTTGCACCATCACTTTCTGCAGAAGGTGAAGAATTTGAAGAAGGTGGAGAAGAGGGTGACCTCTTTCTCACCTTTTTCTTGTCTTGATCTTTGTCTTCACCATAGCTTTCATAAGAGGAAGAGGATGAAGAAGATGGAGAAGAGGGTGTCCTCTTTCTTGCCTTTTTCTTCTCTTGCTTTTTATCATCCCTCTTTGAATTATGGCGTGGAGAAGAGTGTGATGGTCTTCTCCGCTTTGGTGGTGATGGAGAGCGTTTAGCCCGTTGTCTTCGTGGAGCCATCTCCGCCGAGGTGGCGGGAGACTCGCTTCTTTCTCGTTCCTTCGGTGGAGGCTCTTGAGTTCTCCTTTGGGAAGGAGATACATCATCAAGAAGTAAATTCTTGAGCCCTTCATAAGCATTCTCTTCTTCTTCCCGAATCGGAGAGAGACCTCTTTTGGTAGTCTCACAAGGAGGCTTCCTCGGTGTTCTCTCGTCATGGTGATTAGCTTGAAGAATCCCGTGAGCACGGAGCTGCCGTTGCACTTCACTTTGGAGAGATGGATTGCCCATAGCTTGTTGAAGCCTAGAAACAAGATAGTTAACAAGCATTGAAGCATCATTAGTAGCTTGCTCATGAGCAAAATCAAAGTTATCAACATTAATTTCACTCTCTTTACTATTGTCAGCCATTCTAACAACTTTTAGGTGTAAACTTTTTAGGTGTACTTTGGCACTTCAAGCCCTAGTTGCTACTCCTCTTTACCCCTTTAGAAAACGCACTCAAGCTACTGTATCCGCGGCTCGAATACCATTAATTGCAAGGAATAGAAGAGAGGGTCTTTCGACACCAAAACAACACCGGCTCCTATCAAGCTTCTAATAGATCAATAGTGGTTAAGCCCTAGGCAAGCCCCGTAGGACTCCACTATTAAGACCATAGCTCTCGACGGTGATGCCCCGTTAACTGCATGAAGGCAGGCGCACTGCAAGGCTGAAAAATCCCTATTCTACTTACTCACAGGCAATTAATAATACCAACCATTTGTAGCTAGCTTGAGGACCTCCCTTCTTGAGAAAGAAAAGAGAAACCTTGAGCTCTGATACCAATGTAACATTTAATGGCCTAATAACTTATGTGTAGCGAAAATTAGCATGAACATAGTGGGCATTTCATTAGAATAGATTCCTAATGAGAATTACAAGAGTGCTTGGGCGGAGAGAGCAACAGAAAGCATAACACCTAGTTAGATAGCATCAACAATACTTTCAAAAGAGAGAGAAATTAAGCTATTGACAACAGTTGAGGACCGGATTTGCATGGAGCCGGTCCCCCCTCCAAAAGGCTTTGTATTATGGTTTCTCCCATCAAGAGAGACATTGTACAATACAATTCTTTGTGTTCCTTCAAGACTAGCTAGTGCAATGAAGATGGAAGCTTCATGCACTAAGCAAAACACATAATCAAACACAACTTGAATTATCCCCGTTCTCAGACCCAAGACCTCACACACCTTCGAAGATGGTGAGAGCTAGCAGGGAATGAGAGTAGATTGAGAGGAAGAAGGAGTATCTTACGAGAAAGATGTACATCTCCTCACATAATCACTCATATTAGCATAGCTTAGCTTAGTAATTAGCTTGGTAGAGAAGATGAGCATGCATTGAATCTTGGCTCTTGGTTGGATTTGCATCCACATGCCAAGAGAGTGTTGATGTAGGCTTCTATCTCACAAGCTTGGAGTAGGTGATGAGCTCTCCATTAAAGCTTGGGAGGAGATAGAGTATTCTTTCTTCACACATGGTCAAGTGTGAGTGTGTGTGTGTGTCAATGCCAAGCAAAAATCAGCCCCCTCTCTCTCTTGGGCGAGCCCTTCCTGCTAAATTGGTCTGGCTTTTGCCTCATTGGACCTCCCCAAGTCAAGCCAATGGGTGTTAAGCAGCATAAGTGATAGCCTTCTGACATGTGTCCCCCTTTCCCCTTTTGTGAGAGCTTTAGGTAATTAAATAATTAAACTAAACTCTCATTGGACCCCTTTGCTCCTGAATGCTCATTGGACCCTTTGGGAGACTGCCCAATAGTCTTCTAGGAGACTTAATTCTCATTGGTTTCTTTTATTAAATGTTTTTAAATTAATTAAACTAGATTTACTCTAGCTTAATTCTCATTGGTCCACTTCCAGGGTCTTCCAATAGGAATTGGACACACCTTGTGGGCATCTGGCCTAGGGAGCTGACATGTGTCCCTAATTCCCTTTGTGTAAAGGGAGCCTCTGTGTGTGTGTGGCTTTCTCTCTCATCCCCTACTAAATGGGCTCGCCCCCTCCTTTGTAGGCTTTGAAGAAGACTTTTATACACACACTAAGCATCCAATTTTCCCTAGGGTTGACCTTTGGACACAACCTTTGAATTTTGGAACCTTAGCATTTTGGAAGTCTTAATGGGCTAAACCTTAGGGTCTTTTTAGCCCATTGTTGCACATGGCTCTTTTGCAGATGGCCCCCCCTTGTGATCCCTATTTTCCCTCCTTTGGATCCCTACTGTGGCCGGTCTGCTAGCTTAACCAATATTCTAGCTTTTTCTCCCCTGGTACCTCCCCACATTAAATGATCAGTTTAATATGAGAAAATCATCTAGGAGAATTAGATATTGATTATTATGACACTATCAATAGAGGAAGACAATGTGGAGACCTTGAGAATGTAAATGAGGTTTCTGGGAATGAGCTGCAATAGTTGTTTACCCTAGGGACCTCTGCTTGTTATGAATGATCAAGCAAGCTAAGTAGGGTTGGCAAGCTATGCCAGGCATTTTTTGGATGAGTATAAAATCACTAGATCATGCCTAAAAGATTACCCACTAGCCTCATGTATATATGTGTACATAGCCTTGCAAGTTTTGGAAGTGGCCCTGAAAAAATTCATCTACAAAGGTGTTATTTTACCAAGCTTGGGTACTGAATTTTTGGGTTTTTTGAGTCCTCAAAAAATTATTTCTAACAAATATTTTCATCTTTGCTTTATAGCTCGTGAATAGGACTTGTGCATCATGAATTATGAGCATCCAATGTGGGCGGTCTCAACTTAGAAGGTGATTGCAGGTGCATGCAACAAGGGCAATTGGGTCAACTTGATAATTTGAACTAGAAATGCTAAGGTTTAAGAATTCTAGATGTAGCCAAGATGATGGGCTTCGAGCCGTGTGTTACAGTGTGTCACTCAGTGACCGGAGCAGCAAGTTATGCTTGGCACGGGAAGTTCGTCCGAGAAGCTCTCTTGCTTTGAGGAAAATCTGGAAATTTGTGGGCACAAGGGATTTGGGAGGAATGAGGAGGAGGTTGCCATATGGTGGGGGGATTATTCCACATGGGAAGGGAAAGAGTTCTGATTGTGCTAAGCTTGATGAAAAATGAGCATATGTTTATCCACTCATGTATTATTTGAGTAAAGGGATCACAATTGTCTCAGCCGATTAAACGTCCCCCGTTATTTGAATTGATTATGGACAATTTAAATATTGCTGATGTTTTAAAAAAGGTAATGTAAAGTGACAAAAACCTCACAAAAAAAAATCACTTGAAACCAAACCCCTTACGCTTTGGGGTGAAACGGGCTTTGAGCGCCACAAGCCAATAATTAGTTGTGTCCACCTTGCGACATTGCCACTTCGCAATATGACAATAAAGCTCAGAGTTTTGTTGTTCAAGCAACTAGGAAATAATTCTTATTGTTCATTTAAATCAAAGTTGTGCCTTATCAAAGATGCATGTTTTCTAGTACGTTATCATACTACCCTTTGACTTAGCCACTTTAAATTGTAAGTTAATCTTTCATGCTCTTTTGATCTTGAACATATGTAATAAAATTCAATAAATCCAAACATATTTGTGTCTGTGTGTGTCATAGCTACCCGGAACGGAAGAATCCGGAACGGGACGGGAATGGGGAGGAGAAGGGGGAGCCGAAACAAGAACAGGGCCGGAACACACTTTTTTATCCCAAATGCCTATTTTGTCCGAACCGCCCCACTTTTTGTCGTTCCGCCTTGTTCCTCCCATTCTAGAACACCATTCCAGTTACACCCCGTTTTGGAAGGGCGTTCCGTTCCCATCTTTATTTGAGGGAACAGGGCTCGTGTGGAACGTCATTTCAAACTCTCTATTACACTGGTGTGTGTGAGTGTGCGTGCGAGAGAGAGAGAGAGAGAGAGAGAGAGAGAGAGAGAGAGAGAGAAAAAGATGAATGATTTGATTACAAAATTATGAGGAACCACAACAATTCAAGATCAATCTTTGCCCTCTAATTTCCTTCCATTGTGAAGGTTGCTAAAAGTAAAAAAATTCACTTGGCTATGGTTAAATACAAAATATTTATCTTAGTAAGTAAACAGGCTCTTACAAGGAGCAAAAAACCGCATACGATAGGTCTTTCTTACACACCATCTATTGTATCTCACAATTATCAGTTCAAATCAACCTTTGTGCATGAATTGGCCTACAGGCGGAGCAGTTGGAGGAGTAGCAATATACCCTGCATTGACAACATAAAAAATTTGTCGAGTTAATTTTACTTATCACTCCTTGGCTGTGTCACAAGAAGATTTAGAAATATTCTCATGTAGAAAAACGAAGTCTTTTTCAATGTATTTCATACAATACATAACATCATGAGCTTCTGTTCGAGAGGCACCCCATACCTAGCTAGGTATAATTGGGTGCAGGGGACCACCGAACTCCCCACCAAGGCTGGCGGTCCCCTGCCCCCAATCGTACCTAGCTAGGTATACAGTGCCTCCCTCACAAAAACTCATGATGTTGAGGTAAGTCAATGTGGGAATTATTGTGAGGATTTGCCCAAAACTTCTTTTGTGTGATAACTCGTGTCCTCAACAGACTATCCATGGTTCATGAAAATGTTGGGAGACCACGCTTAATTTCACGTTCAAGAAAGAGACTTAAAGACAAGTTTAAGTGGCTTTTAGCAACTATTTCTTGTTATACCTCCTCACTTTGTTCTAAATGATGCTATTCATGAGCATGACATAAGGAGGACATCTTACTTAAGCTAAAACATGTGAATGTCTTGGAGGCCTTTTGAGAGGGTACTTGCTGCTGTGTTTTCTCATGTTAGTTCCTGCATTAGTTGTTTACTATGTTGGCTCTTACATGACTTATGTTGGTTCATAGTACTAAGTACAACTAAAACAATAAGAAAGGGGTAAGTTACTAGGGCTACTTATGGTCCAGCTGTTTTAAAGGCTCTTCAAGATCTTTTGGCTATCTTTTTTATAAAAAAAACATTCTTCAAAAGATCAGACCTTGATTTCCAAATTAAATTTTTCTGGCTTTGGGAGATAAAATAAATTCAGCATGAATAAGGATAAAGTAGCATTTTTGTCTAACAAAAATTCAAAGTTTGACCCATATCTTAAAGTTTTAGGTTTATGTATTCTTAACGGCTTCAAAAAAATTAAAAGATGCTCTTAATTCAAAGATTCCACTCAAAAACAAGAAAAAACGATGTGTTAATCTATAATACGTAACGACAAGCAATATATGGCGAAACACATAGACTTGCAACAATATTACTTAAGAAAGATGGATACAACATTGAGAGAGAGAGAGAGAGAGAGAGAGAGAGAAGGGGGGGAGGGGGAAGCTAAAAAAACTTAAAAGAAAACGCTAAAAAAAAAATGAAAGAGCAGAAAAACACGTATCTATTTATATGGACACAAACGATCTTTTGACTTTTCATCTTCATTTACCTTTTGACTTTTTGTCTTTATTTTTCTTTTGACTTTCCACCTTCATATGTCTCTTGACTTTTCACTATCATCTTGCTTTTCATTCCTAAACTCACCCTTAACTTATGCACTTGCTATGTTTTGAAAGAATTTTTATTTTTCTCAGATTGGGACAGACCTAATAGGTTTGTGGATAAGAAAGACCTAATAGGTTTGTGGATAAGAAATATGGCATCCTTATCATTAAAGTTTCAAAGATTCAGCATGGTTTATGTACTTGAAAAAGCACCCTAAAACAAGTAAATGCTGGTGTTTTTCATATATATTTCTGACCTCATGGTCTCTATTGGCTAATGACTACCTTTTATATAAAGGCATGCTCTTCTCTACCCACAACCATCTCCTCTTGTTGGCCCGTAGCCTGCACCTACCCTTGTCCTGACATAAACATTGCCTCCCAATCAAATCAAACAACGCCGATGAGTCTAAAATGTGAATGTCCTTCATTTGTCTCCTCTATAGCAAGAAGATTTTAGAAATTTTCTCATGTAGGAAAATGGAGTCTTTTTTAGTGTTTTTCATACAATGCATAACATCATGAGATTCTGCTCGAGAGGCACCACATACCTAGCTAGGTACGATTGGGGGCAAGGGACCCCCGGCCTCCCCACCGGGCCGGCGGTCCCCTGCCCCCAATCGTACCTAGCTAGGGATGTAGGCAAAGCTTTTGGGATGATAACTTTGGACGGGTCCATGTTGCGGTTCTTGAGCTCGCGGTGTGTTTGGGAGATGGAGCAACAAAGGCAGCTGCAGTCGATGAGGACGTCGTTGGAGGGGTCCGCAGGAAGGCCAAAGCGCATGCGCATGTGCAATTATCACTATTGCGAATATTGGAGGCCACAATTTATTTTACTTGACACTATTGTGAATAAAAAACCGGCTTTAAGGCAAGCCGGTTTTAACAGTATTGTGAATAAGAAATTACCGGCTTGAATACACGCCGATTTACTTTACTATTTTGTGAATAACAAACCGGCTTCAAGACAAGCTTACTTGGTTGATTAGTAGCAACTTATAGTTAATAGAATATTTTGATTTAAAACTATAATTAACTCCTCAACTTTCTTCTAAATGATATTAAAACTTCCTTAAGCTAAAACAAGTTTTGAGCAACTAATGCCATGGAGCGGCCGAATGGCGATTTTTGAAGGGTTTTGAAGATCATTCCACTATTTTACAAAAATCATTTCTCCAAAGATCAACTCAAGATTTTTAAAGTTCATTGGTTTTGTGAGATAAATTTGCCAAAAATGCACTATATAAAGAGTCATTTTGTGAGACTATAACTAAGCCTAGGATTCGTGCATAAGTCGTTGCCGCGCTCTGCTCTATTGCATCTTGCTTGCGAGCGATCGCGGCTCACGATCAAGGAGGTTGTCGGAGGCATGTCCTGAGGGACGGGGGTCGTTCCATTGGGGGATGCGTGACCATCTTTGCGCATCTCTCTCTGTTGCCACTCCTTCTAGCCTCCCATTTTTTTTTGGATGTGAGAGAGGTCACCCTCCTTGTTCCTTCTTGGATGACAACGACGACTGGCTGGTTCTAGACATCTTCTGACTGGGGCTGTTGTAGGACTCATTGCCCGTCAAGGTCGCTGGTTGGGAGGTAGGTCATCCTAGCCGTCCATCCCGACCCCATTAGTTGATAGAATAGACGTGGAGGACTGTTGGATGCACGCCAGCTCAGTGCTCTGAATCTCAGAGGCATAGTCGACCAATATTAGGTGTCTAGCTCAGCATGCGAAATCAGAGCCTTCCTCTTCCAATCAATGCATGGCAGCTCAGCGCTCAGCGCTCAGCGCTCAGAATAATCGTTGTGTGCTCCAATGACTGCACACCAAGTCAGCGCAAGTAATAACAGAAGCAGTGGTTGTCGTTTGACCACCCACCGTCAAGGTCGGGAGTCGGGGGGCAGTCAATCTACGCCCTCCATCTACTGCACATTCTTCTGCGGAATGTGGTGCTGCAGGGCTTGGATGCACGCCATGTCAGCAGACGGAATTTACCCAGCCTTCGGACGACGAGGGACCTCGACCAACTCAGCAGGCAGAATGTGTTGAGCTGCTACCACATCAGCATCAAGAATTTGAAACTGTCGCTAAACTGTCTGGCCAATCGCTTGCGCCGTTACCTGCTCTTAGTCCGCTCAGGCTTCACTGCAGGTCCCTCCTCCTCCCGACTCTCGACGGCCGAGAAAGGACACTAAGAGTCCTTTCCCTACACCATCATCCATCTCGGCATTGAACGATGACCTGCTGACTGATCTGATTATCTTTTTGGGATTTGTAGAACTTTTCTTTTTGGTCACCTATGTCTTCCATGGCTATAGTTCGCCCGGAGTCTTTGTATCCATGTTTTATTTTAATGCAATGCCCGGAGAATAATATTTGCTATAAAAACAAGTTCAAGGGCACTTAATATTTGACCTTCATATTTTACAGTGGGTAATTTTATGTGCTTGAAAAGCACCCTATAACAAGTAAAATACCTGTAACAAAATGAACCCAACCAATGATTTGATAAGTGTAAGCCCATGACAAATACGCTCCGTTCTTTGCTTTTCAGAGTGGTTAAAATTGGTTCTAACACCTTAAACCAAAGAGTCGAAGTGTGTATCAATGAAAGGACAATCACTTTTGTGACTTTTACCCTTCCGCCAAGTTTTGGACAAATTCTCACAATAATTCCCACATTGTGACTTTCCTCAACATCATGAGCTTCTATGAGGAGAAGGCATTACATACCTAGCTAGGTACGATTGGGGACAGGGAACCACCAGCCCGGTGTTTTTTTTTGGGGGGGGGGAGAGGGGGGGGCGGTCCCGTGTTCCCCATTGTACCTAGCTAAGTATGCGGTGCCTCTTGAGCAGAAGCTCATGATGTTATGGAGCGTATGAAAAACACTAAAAAAGATTCCGTTTTCCTACATGAGAAAATTTCTACATCTTCTTGTGATGGCATGGTGTTTTGCCATGTTGCTAAGTACCTTGGGAGGGGTCCATGTTACGGTTCTTGAGCTCGCGGTGGGTTTGGGCGATGGAGCAGCAGAGGCAGCAACAGTCGGTGAGGAAGTCGTTGCAGGGGTCGGCGGAGAGGCCAAAGCGCATGCGCAGCTTCTTGCGGTAGCCGCACGTGTAGAGGCAGCCAAGACCTGTCAGCGACTCAAGGACGCAGAATATCAACCCCCCTTCACAGCACGCTGCATTAAAGACCACACCACCAATACGTCAATAATCCCACATTACAATAAAATCAATCGAGCCAGCTACTTCAGATGAACGCTATGCAGAGGCACAATATAAATCCCACATGTGTTTCCGCTGTCCAGAACATTGACTACCTGCCCCACAGGGATACACGGGCAGCAGCAACTGCAACAACCTGCTCCATGAATCAAATTAACCAATGATGAGTACTCTCTTTTTCCACATGGTAAAATCTCTATAAGGAGACCCAGCCTAACAATATTGTAGCTGCAATTACGGCACGCCTACGCACAAGAGGAGAGATCCTCGAAACAGCCACAGAGACCGGTTGTCCATTGTCCCTGCTGGGGAGCAGGAGCTGCGGCCATGGCGAGACAGAGAGAGAAAGAGGGAGAGAGAGAGCTCAGGGAGGGAGATGGCGTGAGACAGCTTTTATAGCTGATCGCACAGATGAGAGAGTGTGAGAGAGAGAGAGAGAAAGAGAGTGAGTGAGTGAGTGAGAGAGCGCACAATTGCACAAATTGCTCAATATCTCTAAACGCATGCTTGCATGCCTGTCAAAGCCTGCATACGTGACTGGTTCAAGATATTGAGCAACTTGCACAGCCGTGACTAGTTCAAAACAACTTTATTGAGCAATGCCAGCCACACACACACACACAGGGAGAGAGGCGGGGCCAGGCAGAGAATACTTATCATCGAGGTCTCCAAAGCTGTGATGGCAAAAGTCTTAGCACATCCCATGTCCTCAGTTGTACACGGGATGAAAAATTATAGCATACACCCCCTTTCTCCCAAAACGATGGTTAACTAATATGTGACCTGCGCGTTGTTGCGGCCAAGGAAACAATGCTTCTATTCTCATAGCGCTATCTTCTCTTCCAAGTGAAACACTATCAATACTCTCTTCCTACACGTATAGCCTATCGCATTTATAAAAGGGATGCATGACACGACCTCTTAATAGATGTTGCAAAGAATTCTTTGATACCAAGATTGGAAGCTTCTCATAGACATTATTTTTCATGAAGTGCTAGCCCTTGTTCAACAAACTTAGGAGTGCTCTAATTCTATTGGGGTGTGTGTGTGTGTGTATATATATTGGGGTGTGTGTGTACACACACACACACACACACACACACACACACACACACACACATATATATATATATATATATAGAGAGAGAGAGAGAAAGAGAGAGAGAGAGAGAGAGATTCCTTCACTTGGTCTACCTTGATCTAGCAATGCTACCAAGCTTGATTATAGAGATTAGATAAGTTAGCATGGTGTGAAGAGATGAAATCTAAAAGAATTCAATGTAATAATAAAACTTTTTTTTATAAATGGGGTGAGTTCTGAGATTGGTTTCAATGATAAGAACGCAATTGGATTCAATATCTCTTCTCCACTCTCTTGCTTGCTTCTATCCTTGTACATATATATGAATGTATGTATACATATATATATCTATATGTACACATAGTACACACACACACGTGTGTGTGTGTGTGTATATATATATATATATATATATATATATATATATATATATATATATGCTTGAAGCGAAGATTTGTTACATAGGTCTTGAGACATCATGATATGTTTCAATTATGTCTATATGTACACATAGTGCGCGCTCACACACACACACACACACATATATGCTTGAAGGAAAGATTTGTCACAAAGGTCTTGAGTTTGTTACGTGTGTGTCACACAGAGAGGAATCTTCTATTGTTCCAATACGGTAACTATGACATTCAAAGTTTCTATACTCCCCTCATCCCTCCCCCACCCCCCCGTCCCCAAACCCTCTAGTTGAAGTGACTATCCGAGGTGGACATTTAAAAAGGAGAAGCGAATTCCTTTTTCTCATTTTTTTGAAAAGAAAATATAGATGGCTATGATTGGTCTCTCTCTCTCTCTCTCTCTCTCTACCATCGAATAGATATTTGAGACCTCACTGGATGTTCCTACAACATTTCAAATTCTCCTTTTATCAAGACGTGTGTGTGTGTGTGTGTGTGTGTGTGTGTGTGTGTGAGAGAGAGAGAAGATGAAACAAAAATAACTTTATTCTTACCCATGTTGTGAGATATATCTTTTGGGATTGTTCCGATGGCATAAAACATTTTCTTCTTGTTCATCTTCTCTCTCTCTCTCTCTCTCTCTCTCTCTCTCCTCCTCCTCCTCCTCCCCATGAACATTCACTTTTGTTGAAGGCTTATCTTATAACTTTTAAAGTCACTTTAGATTGTTGCTACCAGCAAGCATTTTGTTATGTCTTCCTCTCTCCTCTTGCGTCATTTGTTGGACTTTGCATTTCAATACATTAAATACGGCACTTAACAATTGTCCTCTTCTTCCTCTCTCTCTCTCTCTCTCTCTCTCTCTCTCTCTCTCGCATTGATTTTAGATTGGCACCCTTGCTTGCCAAAATTTAAGGAATTTATAGATTTTAAAGCATGGCCCACATGTTAACTCTTAAAAATAAAAAGAACAAAATATCCAAGAATTGGTAAAAGGTCCATCAACTGGAAAATCTCTCTACCCATTTGGGGTGTTCTCTCTCATTGACTTTAGATTGGCGCCCTTGCCTGCCATAATTTAAGGAATCTATAGATTTTAAGCATGGCCCACATGTTAACTCTTAAAAATAAAAAGAACAAAATATCCAAGAATTGGTAAAAGGTCCATCAACTGGAAATCTCTCTACCCATTTGGGGTGTTAATGTGAGGGTTGGTCTTTGTCTGGCCTTTAATCCATTTTCTACAGGTGAAAAACTTTAGCTATCCTTTTAAAAAAACACTAATGCCAAAAAATAATATCTTGAAAATTTGAAAAGTGCGTGGGCTCAACGGTAAAATCTCTCTCTCTCTCTCTCTCTCTCTCTCTCTCTCTCTCTCTCATAAATGTACCTGTGTATGCACACATGCAATGTGATGGTCTCTCTCTCTCTCTCTCTCTCTCTCTCTCTCTCTCTCAGACACACACACATAAGCAATGTGGTGGTCTCTCTCTCTCTTTTCTAAAACATATCAATATTGGTCTTTAAAAAAGCCCCTTGAAAGATAAAACCAAATATATCTTCAAAAATTACATTTCTATTAAACAAAAGAAAATCACTAAAATTCACTTTTTTGTTATATCTTAAAAAAGTAAATTTGCATTGAGTAAAAAAACCTCCATTAAAGTTATCCCCTTTTTGTTATGTGCAATCAAACTTCTATACTCTTTATAATGCAGCTTAAAATTTTCAAGGAAGGAGAGGATGTCCACATGTCACTCCCTGGTTCATTTCAAAAAACACCTTACAAAACATCTAATTTCTTCCAATCTTACTTTTTAGAAATTAGATGTTTTGTAAGGTGTTTTTTGAAATGAACCAGGGAGTGACACGTGGACGTCCTCTCCTTCCTTGAAAATTTTAAGCTGCATTATAAAGAGTATAGATAGAAGGTGCCCATAAGAGCTGGGAGCCTGGGAGGCTGTAAGTGATCGTGCTCGTGCGCTTGCTGAGGGAGTAGGCCTAGGTCACACCTCTCTAGTGACGAAGGAGGAAAGTATAGCACGGTGACGTGAGAGATTTATACGGTGAAGTGAGATCTTGTGATTGAAACAAAGGAGGAGAGGGTTTGCTAAAATATAGCTTAGAGTAGATTCCCGCGGGTTGGAATTGACCCCAGACGTCGCTTGTGTTTAGCATTTGCACGAGCTGGAGTAACTACGTGGCAGCATTGAATGAGCTAAAGTACGTTCCCACTCTACAAAAAACGATAGAGTTGCAAGTACATTTCGTTGTTAACTGGCGGTGCGTTGTAGGGTTGACTAGACCACCCTCGTTACTCCTTGGCATTCAAGCCTCCACCTTGCAACTAGCCCATGCACCACAAACTTCTCACGCTCTGGGCCATTTCACATGAACATCGAGTTGCCAACAAGCTGGATACTAGTTGCGAACTTGAGAAGTTCCCATGGCTGGTTGCTGCCTAGGTTGCCGGTTTCACGTTGCGAACTGGTTGTGATGCTACTCCTAGGGGAGGAGGTGGAGCAAGCTGGAAACCGCAAGAAACGACAAAATTCTGTTCTCTTTTCAACTTCGCGAAGAATAAAAAACACCAATTTTCAATGTATTTGTGAAATTTTGGCTTTCCATGTGAGCTCAATACGTGCTAGCTGCCAACCGATGACCAGTTGCCAACCATTGTGCCATGTGAATTGACTCTCTCTCTCTCTCTCTCTCTCTCTCTCTCTCTCTCTCTCTCTCGCTTCCCTTCACACACAGATTTGTGGGTCTCAGTCCTGAGAATGTCCTCTCTCTCTCTCTCTCTCTCTCTCTCTCTCTCTCTCTCTCTCTCTCTCTCTCATCCGCTAGGAGTTTAGGACTAGCTGCAGGTGGTCAACCAAGTCGCCACGTGGCATTATTGCATCTTGTGCGAACACTCAACTAAAAAAGGGCAATGTTGGCAATATTGTGGGGTAGAAGTTGCACTATGAGAGATCGTGGTGTTTGCCGCGGACCATTACCGCAAAATAAGAGAGAGAAATTCAAAATGAGGAGAGAGAAATAGCTTTGTTCTTCATGCGGCGTATTACCACGTGTATTACCGTGTTTATTACCACGTCCATTACCGCCAAGGCCATAGAACCCCTTTCCCCCTCCTCTCCCATGGGTTACCATTTAAATCAAATACAACTCAAAATGTATTTACAAACTACAACTCCTACACTCTCCAGAATGCTGACTTCACTTAATCTCTCTTTCACTCTAGAAATTCTCTACATAAATCATAATACTCACAACAAAACCATTACAAATAATATTCATAAGTAGCACATAAGGAAACATTTGCGAATTCATCATATACTACACCAAAAAAAAGAATGGAGAGTTTTATTAATTCTCATCTTGTATAAGATCTCTACAAGCACTAGGGTCCATATTTAGACCCATAGTATTCAAATCAATAAACAAGTTTAGAGATTCTTCCTCCTCTCCATCACCTCCTGCAGAATCATCATCGCTTTCTCCCTCTTCCTCCTCCTCAAGATGACTAGTTGCAAGGCTTGGCTGACCTTCTTCAACTTCAACTACATCTTCCTCTGCATCTTGTGGTGATGGTATGATGGGATCAATTACTGGCTCAATGTCCATCTTTGCAAAGATAGATCTACCCCGCGGCATGACTGGAATGACATACCAAAGTCTTCTTTGATATATACATGGCACATAAAAAACCTATACATCACACACAAACAATAATCTGATATACATATATTAAATTTTTAATTTCAGTTGATTGCACATATCCTAAATTACCAGCTCGCAACTACTAGAATACACCAAGTTGTCAGTTTTTCCCCGATGGAATTGGGTGGAATCCACCATAATGAGCCCATTTTCATGTCTTTTGACCTCACTTGCAAACCATCGACACTCAAAGAGGAATTTGTGAAAAGATATGAAATCCACTTTGATTATTCTCTCTATAGTACCACAATATCTGACCTCATCTGTTGTTGTGTCAAAGTTTCCCATCACGCCACAATCGTCAGTGGTCCGACGCTCATCTATCTTGCGGGTTCGGAAATGTCGGCCTTCAGACCAAATGGAGTTGAAAGTGAGACCCTAGAATTGCTACAGACGAGAGCATAGAGAGCCCTGCAAAACACTCAAAATAGCTCATAGCAAGAAATAAACGAATAAATCTACGTACCTGTCGACTCGCACAAATCCATAATCGAGCACAATACGAACAGAGAGAGACAGAGAGCGAGAGAGAGCCCGTGCAGGCGCACCTCCTAGAGCGGAGTACTACGCCGGCACAGCGAGAGAGAAGAGAGAAGAGATGAGAAGAGCAACACAGACACTGCGTGCAATCTCCCCCCGTGCAAGAGTGACCATTTCCCTCTTGCACGTATTTGTTATATAGATTTCTTGAATGGTCAAATTGGTTACAAACTGGCCAGCCGATCATAAATGGCCAAAGCTCATAAAAGAGCACTTGAATAATAAAATGTACAATGTATATAATTTCATTCGCGTAGGCCTAGCTCGGTCCAGCAGTCATTTCCACCTGTCAGCTGCAATAAATAATAAGATATCAATTCCATAACATACCTCTCTGTTGGAAAGCAACTCTCCTCAGTTGCGAAGATAGAAATCTACAAACAATACTTGTCCAAGATAATGATTAGAAATCTGTAATAAATAGAAAAAGAAAAATCCATAAAATTAGACAACATTGCTTATGCCTGTCATCATCCACATACTACCGATTCTAGTGTCCCATACCACTAGAATAAGCAGTATATGTCATACGCTTATGAATCAGGATATCATTGGTCACACTCATCATTCAATAATCCATTGATCTCATCAATCTCAAGTCAAATTCCATAAATACTGTCGCGACAAAAAATCATCATATGCCAATTGCAAATCCCATTTCCAAACCCAAAATATCTTTCATTATGTACCCGAGTAACAAAATCATACCGGTTGCAGTGGTGGCCAGTCACTGCAGCATGATTTTGTGATCGGTGTTGCCTAAATCGGCGAATCTACACCAATAAGACATGCTGCCTAAATCGGCAAATCTGGTGACTATTGCTGCCTAAATCGGCGAATCTGCATTTTGTATAAGTGTAAAAAATCATGAATCTGCAAATTATCAATGTGCTGCCTAAATCGGCGAATCTGCACTAGGATGAGCATTTACACACGTCCTAAACCGGCGAATTTGTGTGCTTGTGACCAATGGACTAGACAAGACATAAAGGAAAAAAAAGTATACTTACTACGTTGTCAATATCAGAGTGCAGTATATCATCGAAAGACTTACAAATGGTTGTGCACTAGCCTAGAGCACCTTAGCTCGCATGAGTAGCTGCATAGCTTACTGACAAATCATCTCAACAAAAATTTCTTTCAATACAATTAGAGGGCATGACCTTAGCGGTGTAAGAGGGTATCATAAAATCGGATAAAATATGGTTAGGAGATAAGTACGAAAGCTCTAAAACTGAGTTTGCAAAATAACGTGAAGAGATTACTTATCTGACGTCCTTGCATTATGGTCTGCATAGGTTTTTGTGAATTCTTAAATGAGTTAAAGAAGTGTGACAAAAACAAGTGAAGATCATGATAAAAACCATTTGAGGAAGGTCAATCAAGATAGCGACTTTTATTTCCTTGAAATTGTGGTAAATGAAATAAAGGTAACGGTGTGGAGCAGTGCTATTGTACAACAGCTAGTAAAATATAACATTGAGTCATACAAAGAGGAGAAAACCCAAAAAGTCTTCATAATTTTATAAGTGCAAAAATTTTAAGGCCCACTTATGAATGCCTGATAGTGGACAACCAGAACCGATGAATAGAATCACAAAGAAGATCATGTGATATAAAACATTGCTTGTGTAAGTTGACCTTAATGCCACTGAAAAAGGAAAATACATTGGATAACAAATATAAAAAATGGGTGGGAACTTGGAATAGTCATGAGTAGATATGGGACTTGTTTCAAAGTGTTGTCTATCTTCGACACATACAAGAGTAATCATACCAATTGTAGTTTGGAACTGTTGTTCTTATTGCACCTTTTTCATGCTAGGAATTGTCTTCTAAGGTGTATTCGTAAAACCCTAAACATTTCTTAATGTTATCCTTGCAGTCTTCCATAAACATGAAGAAGTGGATTACTATGTGCATATTTTGAAGTAAAAAAGAATGCTACAAAATTGCCCTTACTTGAACCAGCTTTCGTTCAAGAAATAAATTGATTTATCTTAAAATAATGGAGATAGACAACAATCAATCAATAATTTCTCAATCCATGATAAATCAAATTGGTGATATAAATTAAACAAACCCCGACATAATGGGATGAACAATTGATATATAGGGATTTCGTTGAGTGTATTTTTTTAAATCTTGATAGGAGAAGGCCCTTCGGGAGATTCCATCCCGGAAGAGGATGTCGGCCAAAGTCTGTGAAGACAATTGTGGCTAAGCATCATCATCATTGATTTACATATGTTGAGAGTATTCCCCCACATGGGGCCGCTTGATATAAGCAATTATACAAGCGAATTGTGAGGTGTGCGTTACCCACAAAGTCTTGCTTGACAAGCAAACACCAACTCAGTCTATTGTTGTGTCGTGTTTTGAGACTATCTAGTCGAGGGCATACGATATGATTGCTAGTAGCATGACGCAGCCAGTACTACTCACAAGCTAAGCTATTAAGAGAGAGCGAAACGAAATGAAATGTTATATAACGCGTCTTCAAAGTCCTATGGGACCAAACTGAAACAATCTTGATGGAGTGAATACAATGTCTGGATACAAAATAAAACGAAGTAAAGTTAAAAAAAAAAAATAAAATTTAGGTTGAAACATCATCGTCGTCGTCGTCGTGACTGGGAGGATGCTTGATAGCGGCATGTTGTCGCTGAGAAAGTATTGAGGCCATTGTAGAAGAGCTTTGTCAATGTCCGTATCTGTAGGCAGTCGTCTAGGAGGAGAGAGAAATAGCCGGGGGAGCACGGGGATGGGGTGCTCTTTTGTAGAGAGACAGAGAGTTTTGAGAGTTGATTGACCTTCATTATCCGTAATATCCTCATCAACAACCTCAAGGAAAACACTACACTCGAGTGTCGGCTGTCTCTGGAAGCCCGGAACCATGCACTGATGGCCCTTCAACTCGTCGCCATGCATGCCTGGTGACAACATGGATACATCTTTGAATGAAAGTAGTGCGATGCTGGAGGGCGATCGCCAATAGTCTGAGGTCTGTGTGTAGTTGCAGGTGTGCGCTACAGCCCAAAACAAAGGTCTCCATGTGAGTATTCTGGCTAGTGTGGGCGCCAGTTGTTGCAGACGAAGGGGGAGATAAAGTGATCACTAGATGGGGAGGGGGGAATGAGGGAATGCAAATCGTTGTAGAGGCATTAGGTGTGATGAGAGGGAGACTACAGAGAGAGGTAGTTGGAGTGTGAGCGCCACACGTAGACTGGGAAGGTGCTTCTGCCTTGTGCCATGCAAGAATAAGAGAGAGAAATCAGCTGACGAGGGTGTGTGTGTGTGTGAGTGGGGGAGAGAGAGAAAATACATGCAGACTGTAGACAGAAAACAATGGCATAGAGAGATACAGTGTGTGTGGTCATGGCCTACCAATTCCATGCACACAAAAAAAACAAAAAAAACAAATGGGTGACGTGAGGGCGTTTGAGAGAGAGAGAGATAGAAAGAGTTTGACTTGTCATCTGCATGAGAGTGGTTGGCGGCCGTAAAAAAAAGACTAGTTTATAGAGAAGGTGGCGGCGTTGCTCTATTGCATGGGTAAAGTGGTGGGGCAAGCCGCTGGTTTGCTGCATGGTGGGGGCCACTAGGGTATTGGCGATGACATGTTGCATGGGTTGTTCTACTTGCGTCCAATGGTGGGCGCCAATGATGACGAGGGGGGTGGGTGAAGACGGGCGGTTGAACTGCGGTTGACATGAGAGAAAGAGAGAGAGAGAGAGAGAGAGAGAGAGAGAGAGAGAGAGAGAGAGAGAGAGAGAGAGAGAGAGAGAGAGAGAGAGAGAGAGAGAGAGAGAGAGAGAGAGAGAATTCAATTGCGCTGTGTGTGGTTGTGAGGTGATGAGAAAGAGGGAGGGTTGCTGCTCGTTAATGCACCACAACTGCATGATGCATGGCAACTAGCCGAGGAGAGAGAGAGAGAGGGACTCATCGCTAGTTGACCAAAGAGAGAGAGAGAGAGAGAGAGAGAGAGAGAGAGAGAGAGAGAGAGAGAGAGAGAGAGAGAGAGAGAGAGAGAGAGAGAGAGAGAGAGAGAGAGAGAGAGAGAGAGAGAGAGAGCGACTCACTAGTTTAGACAGAAAGAGAGATGAGGTTGGGTGGCCACCCTTTCTTCAATCTGCATGGCGGCTTATGTTCGATAAAGAGAGTGAAAAAGAGAGAGAAAAAAAAAAGGGACGACTGTTGCACCGCTGCATGCCGAGTGCGGATGTAACAACCTTAGAAGAAAGCTTTGAACTGGTGCAATTTTCACATTGAACTGGTTGAAAATGCATGCAGAAGTCGCCATGCATTAGGGGTAGTTGTGTTGGTTCTCGTCCACTTGCCTTGATTACGTGATGCAGCTAGCTAAACCTGTGATTAGCATTTGCCATTTGTCATCAGTTAGCCATCGTACTTGGTGGTGCCGACGACCATCGTTTCTGCCAGTGTTCAACGGACGTCAAAGACGTATAGTTGCAACTTCTACAAGGTTGATATGTTGGTCCGCTCCTACTGCTTTGTCTGAAGACGTTGAGATGACATGAATCCTTTTAAAATGCGAGACCTTTAAAGTCTCTTGGGGCTCCTTCCCACATTGCTTTCTTTTTAGATGCTAATGCTTGGCGTGAGACGACCACCCCTCGATAGTGCTACTGTTGTTGAATGTCACTATCCATCGAATTCTCCAGCTATTGCATGACGTCCTAGGTGATTGAGTCCGGGCTTAACACTTTTTCTTGTTCTTCTTCTTCGACTACTATACATATCCTCAATCAAATTAAGAATTCCTCTTAATCAAATATGTAGACTAGTTATTTTGATATAATAACTATTATTAGGAGTGCTAACCGCTATATTAGAAATGTTTGGGCTTTTCTCACTATAAAAAGTATTGTTAGTTCTACTCCCTTATACTAATCAGAAATTAGTTAAAAATTTATAATGTTAAGGTCTTCAAAGATTTTTCGAGAAAGAGAGAGAGAGAACAATAAAATTAGATGAAATAGAAAAGAAGTGTGTAGTTGCACTTATCTCTAGTACAAAGTTGTAAAGATCTAATTTTGCTCAGATGCCAAGTTGTAGACCTCTCTGATTGTTTGTTACCAAGAGCGTAGCCTTGGGCTCTGATACCACTGCTACAAACGGGAGCGTAGAGAGCCCTGCAAAATACTCAAAATAGCTCATAGCAAGACATAAACGAATAAACTACGTACCTGTCTGTTGGAGCCCCATTGGTCCAACTGTTGTAATGAGCCCATTTGTAAAGCATATCAAATTCCATTTTTTATGTCAAAGATGTCTTATCAGTTTGATCCATTCGTGTGGATTATGTAAATATTAGTTAGTTAGTCAGGACTCAGATTTATTCCCACTTTTGTAATCATGAGCAAGAGAACCCCATGTACATTTTTTGAGCTAAGGTGACTAAAGTATAAAAGTCACCTTAGAACCATTTTTGAAAAACATTTGAATTAATCCTTTGTTGTACGAGTCTGAGAGAGAGAGAGAGAGAGAGAGAGAGAGAGAGAGAGAGAGAGAGAGAGAGAGAGAGAGAGAGAGAGAGAGAGAGAGAGAGTGTCTTATCCTCTTTGCTACGCGCTTCTCCCTCACCAGATTCACAACACGACCACACCACTGTGATAGTCTCTCCGAGAGCTATGCGCCCACGCCACGCATTCGCCGTTTCGAGTTGATCGCGATCAATTCTTCCTCGAGCTTGTTTTGCTTGTAAGTAGCACAAACGGTGTCTGTTTTCAAAAATCAAGTGCTTCATGGAATGAGAAAGAGATTAGATACACATAGATACTGATAAACTTAAGTTTCGCCCACTTTTGGATTATGACCTGTTGGTCTCTCGCGACAGCATTCGAGATAGCTAGGGTTCAAATCTTGTGAGATTAGACTTATAGATAAGTATGTCCTAGTGAGAGGATGGTGCCTAGTAAGTTTGATGCGATTCTGAGTTCATTGGATGTGTAAACTGTGTTGTGAGAGTTAAGGGATAGGGTGGTTTGCATTCTACCAGGGTTAGTGATTGATGCATCATAAAAGTGCGTATGTGTGGATTGGTCTCAGCCTGACAAGCTAACGAGATTGCCTACGTGCACCTACGGGTTAGTCGTGTCATCGGACGATAAGTATGTTGTCTATGTCGTGCTCGTGAGTATGAACAGGGGAGTAGTTAAGCCCTAAAACATTGGCGCCGCTGCCGGGGACACAAGACCTTGAGTAGGGAGATCTACGTCACTCGTGTGATGGCTAGCCTACTTTAGTTTTGACTAGAGAGAGCTTAAACTTTTAGAACAAGATCCAGAATAGAGTATCCTGAGGTCTAGTGGATAGCCAGGAAGCCTGTGTCTTGCCGAGGGTCTGCGACTAGTTAGATTTAGTTAAATAGGATAATGAGGAGTTATGGTTTTTGGTTTTGAGTGCTTGTTATACTTGTGAAGAAATAGAGTAGAAAAACGTTGTAAAACCGCAAAAAACAAACAAAAAGAAGAAACAATAAGGCTGTTTTCTTGCCTTGAAAGCAAAACCCACCTCATATACCCTTGAAAGGGGTGAAAAGAGTCGACATTGAAATTTATGATTCAACACTCGAGAAAACATAAAAACTGTGACCAAAACACCCAAAAGAAAAAAAAAAGAAAAAAAGAAACAGGTGATTGTCATAAGGAAACACTAAGTGAACCTAAAAGAGGCCAAGATGAGATATAAACATTAGCCAAGGGTAAACTGACTGTGTCATGAGGTATGACTGATGTGCACAAGTTTAAGATGCAGTGTCATCAAATTTGCATCACTTCAAGTGCAATGGAGTTGTGAATTATCAAAGAAAAGTGAAATTTTTGAAGTGCTTGAGTTTGAGGTCAAAATAAGTCCAAACTTCACAAAACTTGGGCGATAGACTTGTATGGGCACATGGAACAAGACTATGCAAAAACAGACAAAAAATTGAGTCCCTATTGCTCACTGCCTGGTGTATCGCGATAGACTGGTGAAGGTGGTGTTTGTCTAGCAACAAGCAAAAAACCCTTACACCACAAGCTTAACACATCAATACAAGGGTACTCACAAAAATTGAGTGAATTTGAACACCAATTTTGACCCCAAAACTTCAAAACTGGTGTTTGGAGTCTGGATTCAGAGACAAGGGCAAGAAGTCTTTGACCAGATGTCCAAACAGTGCCAAAATTGGTCAATGCACTACACAAGGGGAGACTAAACTAACTGTGGGGAAAACTTTGGAAAAAAAGCTGAAAATGAAGAAAGAGCTCAGTCTATCGCGATAGAACAAGGAACTTTCTGCTGGGAACTTTTCTTTCAAATTTTCCCTAGGGAGAGCTTTATCAGGGCCTAAATAGCAGACACACCAAAATTCAAGGCATTTAGATTACTAAAGGTCAATATGAGGGTCAGATAGAGAATCAAGCTCTGACTGAAATACTAAAAGGGGACCAAAATCCAACCCAAGTGTCCAAACTTCACAAAACTTGAGGGATAGGCTATAGAGGGTAACTTGAACCCAAGGGTAAAGTCACAATTTTGAACTGACTTGTGCTGAGCAAACTGTCCGTCTATCGCGATAGACTAAGGAAGTAGTGAGTCAGACATTTTTTGCATTTTGTGACTATACTGCTAGAACATACTCTCTATATAGATCCCATCCATCATTTCATCATTGAAATTGGACCACCAGAAGACTGACTAAGTGGTTGCTGTATATACTTGAAAGATTTTTTGGTAATTCAAGGAAAACACTTGTGAATAGACTAACCATCCTTGTGTAGATCCCAAAAGGAGGTCATCACAAAGCTATACAGGAAGAAGGAGTCCAGGTAAGCTTTAAGTTTGCAACAAAGCTTTCATTCTTATGTATTTGAGGTCAGGAGCCTTTGTTAAGTCGGGAGTTAAAAGTGTCAAAAGTCAAGTTAGCACCACGTCCACAGAAGAGAGTGTAACTCAGACGACACTAGAGCCATTGGCACCAATCATTGAAGAGCGAAGTGATACTGACACTTCGTCAGAAAAGTCCTTCTTCATGATGGGGAGTCAAAAGCCAGTAGGTTTCAACGGTGAAGGACCAATGCCAGGGGGGAGCACCTCCCTACATCCTTTAAACGAAACCAAGTTCACTATAATCTTCTTGGAAGGAACTAACTCGAGGGGAGCCCTAGTCTATTCTGACTATCGGGGACACAAGTGTATCTGTATTGAAGAAAGACCGGCTCAGAGACTAGAGATAATTCGAGTCTACAATGATGGAGACAGATTCAGAGACCAAAAGGGAAACCACTATCTGATAGTAAGTAACCGTGAGGATTACAACAGATATGGGGATAACGTGGCCAAAAGGAAAATGGTTTCAGAAACCCAAGAAACGCCTCCTAACATTGATCGATCTGGAGCGCTTTTTATGTATGATAAGAAAACAACGAGAGTCCCAACCTATAATGAGAATGTAGGGATTTACAAGCATGAAAGCGAAGGAATAGTCTCTTACTTTCAATGCAAGGAACCCTACCCGAATGAATTAAGCAAAGACAAGGTTCTTTACTTATTTTCTTATGAAACTGCTATGGGAAAGGATATTGTTTTTGTTGACAGATACGGGCGAGAATACAAACGTATTCTCCCAGAAGAGGTTGAAAAGGAAACAGTTCCGGGAGCATCGACCTATGGCCCCGACGAGGTACCAAGAGCCACCTACTCCCCTAGAAAGTCGACTAATCCCTTTTCAAAAGAGTATGATGCTACCTCACATTCTACCCGACCACCGACGACCAACTACCAGGACCAACCAGCTACTCAGCCATCACTGCAGGCATGGCTTCGACACAGTGCTACATTAGAACAAGACCGAACCCGAGAGGGTTATCAAACTGCACGAGGGTTAAGGGATTTACAAGAACCACCATTCTATGAACAGTATCAAGGAGAGAGTAAGCCAAAGACTCAGGGGTCAACTGAGCTTGGAAGAACACCCCGAGAACGAGTTCGGAGAGATGAACCATCTCTCCCGAGAGCTGTTAGAAATTATGGATTAGGAGAAGAACCTGGCCACTACAGAAGACCAGAGGAGGTATATCGACTAGGACGGGGAGATCCCATGATGAGATTTGGAGACCATCGTACAATTAGACCTTCTCAAGTGAAAAAATGGGTAAACAAGAAATATACGGGAAGCAAGGATCCAAGAGATCATGTAGCAGCCTTTGTACGTGTAATTAGAGCTGAAGAGGTGCTAGACTTTCCTACCCAATTTGTAGGATTCGGTTTAACCTTAGAGGATGATGCGGCTACATGGTTTGACTCGGTGGAGCGAAGAGACTTTGAGTCTATGGAGGAAGTGTTTGACGAGTTTATCGAGGAATTCTCACAAAGGGGGATAGCTCATAATACCGTCTCGCAAATCCATAAATTCAAACAGAAAGATGGAGAGTCCGTGCGAAAGGCCGCCCTCCGATTAAAAAGATATGTTAAGTTCTGTCCTGTGGAAGAACTGCCAACTCAGTCCAGACTTATGCTTATATTTATACAAGGACTAAGGAATGTAGATCTTCAAAAGGACTTACATATGAAAAGGAGCACTACGTTGAATGATTTGACCAAGGAAGCGCTATACCTTGTGGACAATTGTGCGGTCTACAAAGAGGGTGAGTTCAAGGATCTTGACGATGATTCTTCCTCACAACAAAGCGGGAGCAAGTTTGCTAAGACAACACTGAAGGGGGAAGTAGCGGTAAGCCAAGAGCAGATTGTAGAGGAAGTGCTTAAAAAGATTAACTTGTATTCCAAACCACAAGCTAAACAACCAAAATGGTGTGAGATTGAACAAAAATGGACAAACCATGGAACGAAGGAGTGTTATTATAACAAGGGATATGTGAGAGAATGACCATATGCTCTACAAGCTCAGGCGACATCTCCTCAAGTCCAACCAATGCATAGATATCAGACTGGCAACCTACCAGGACCTGTAGGTGCAGAATGACCACAACCAGTGTTGGGACAACAACCACCCCTACCAGGATTACGATCAGTTGACATAAGATACACACCCACAGTAGCTGAGTCGGACGAGAAGGCTTTGGTACCTATGCATGCATACTACGACGAGCCCAATGGATATGTGGCAAACTCTGTCTATTATCCAAAAGACGAAGCCTCTACACCAGAACCATGGAGCATGATAGGAAATACAGGACCACCAACTGCTTCACAGGCAGCGGGAGAAGGACGATATAGCCTGGATGAAAGAACACTCTTGTTCATAGCCAACGGAGGCATGAGCGGGCAAAGAATTGCGCACCAACAAAGAGGAGTTCCAAGAGCACCTCAACAGCCTAAAGGACCATGCTACAAGTGTGGAGGAGACCATTGGCTGAGGGATTGCCCTCATGACGAAATCATTAGGGTCAACGCATATTGCACGAAGTGTGGAATTACTCACTTGATCCCTGATTGCCCTAAAAACCCGAGCAAGGGAGCAAAAACTACCTTGAATATGCTGGGAGCGCTACCGTCCAGTGGAGGGTCAAAAAACGAAACTCCGATTCCTGTTAAGGTCTTGACGAGAGCCCAAGCAAGGAAAAATGACAATCAGCCCACGAGTAACGATGAAAATCAAGAAGAAATCAAGACTGGCAAGTCTAGTGTCAGTCGTGATAATCCTTGGAAAGAACGAAGAGCGAAAATGAAAGCTAGACATGAGCGAAAACAAAAAGATGTAGAAGCTCTGCTAACGATAGCTCGAGAACAACTTAAACAGCAAAGAGAGTCTGACTCTCTAAAATCAACTGAAGGACCAAAGAGTGCAAGCTCAGGAGGGTCGGTATTGGTAGATAAGATCAATGAACCCTTAGATGCAATCTTGCAAGCATATGAAGCAAGATTGAAGAACAGACAGACCCTAGAGCAAAGGTGGATGACATATCCATATCCAGAGATAGAAAAACAGAGACTACAGATGTGCAAACAGCTGATTGAAACTGCACAAGCTTTACTGGAGCCTCCACCTATGGAAGTGGGAGATAGAGTAATCAAACCACCAAACCATGAAACACCTCACAAAACCGAACAAAGGATACCCGACAAGATAGAAAACATTAAATCCTTGCCGAATGTAGAGGATGCAAAAGACGTACCTAATAGCACTGATGAATCACTGAAAGATTTTCCACCATATTCGCCTATTGTGAAAGAAAATTGGCCTGAAGAGCTATGGGAAACGGTGCGAAAAGCTCAAGAAGAATATGAGACAAAAACAGTCGAGTCAGCGCCTTTCTCGGAGCTGAACTTGAATAAGACTCCATGGGATTTGGACGTTAAATCATTTCAAGGGGATAATGGTTCAGTTGCATCTGAAGATAGCAGACCACAATCTCTCAGAACTTTGCCATCATATATGGGGGACTATGAGGCAAGATCAGAAATTCGAAGAGTACCTTCTCAGAGAATAGGCGGTTCAAATCAATTGGACACTAAAATCCTGACAGACTTGTTGACCACTCCAGTCAAGTGTACAATCACATTGGCAGAATTGTTAAAAATTAGGCCAAGCATGTGGACGGAAGTGGGCAAATGTCTTGAAAAATTTGGCATAAGGACGCCTCTTAAGTTCTTCGAAACCGAGCTTAATGACACAGAACCGAAGAAAGTCAACACTAGACCAGTGCCACTCAACAAGGTAGGAGAGTATTGAGAGGGTGAAGATGGCAACACGACCCTACCAGTTGAGTATAATGGCATAGAAACTAAGGCAATACTTGATAGTGGAGCTGGCATTGCATTGCGACCAAATTGCTATGGGAAAAATGGGGAAAACCAGCAATACGAACAACCAGAATGAAATTGCAACTGGCGGATGGGCACATAGAAAGGCCTATAGGATTGCTTGAGGCAATCGTGGTATCTTCCTATGGCATAGAGTACGAACATACCTTTGCCATAGTAGATTTTGACAAGAAGAACAACTATGAAATTATCCTTGGTAGGCCGTTCATGAGGCAACTCAAAATGGTGCACGACTGGGGGTATGATTATTTGTATCTAAGACATGCTGAAACTACTACACGCGTAACATGAAAAATCATAGCTACCATGATGTCACGAGAACCCCTGTGGAAGAATTTGACTCAACCACCATTAGTGGATCAGAAGTCCCAGCGTGGCTTTGTAAGAAAAAAGAGATATGGATGTGTGGGGCATCTCAATGTAGTAGTGAATTTGACCACGATGAAAGGACACTAGAGAGGGTCTTGGAAGACGATGCCTATATACGAGAACCTTTTCCTGAAGAGAAGCTCGAACCCCTAGAATGGTCTCAAATTTTAGCTACATTGGATGTATGTGTCAATGAAGTCACTCCCACCAAATTTTGTGATGAGAATGGCTACGATATCATACCATACTACATGTTGAGCAAAATTGTGGAGGAGGACGAGGACAAGGTAGATACTGAGAATACGAGGATCCATAAAACAGAAACGAAACTTGAGGTTAAGATAGTGGGCTATGTGGACATCCCCACTAAAGAAATCAAGCAGGAAGGAGAAGAATTTTATGGTTCTTCTAATCAAAGTGAAAAAAAGGATAACGCGGATGACGAGAAGTCGAAAAATACAGAGGGAGACGACAATCAAGATCAAGACAATGACGTCTTCTACAATTTCCCAAACCAAAATGAGAGACGTCAAAAAAGATACAACAGTAAATGACACCACATCAGTACACCAACCAGGTTGAGACCCATGCCGGAGTTTGAGGGTAAGACACATTTTCTTATGAACATTCATGTTGCTGATTGTGCTAAGGATAAAGTTTCAGGAAGATTTCTTAAGGTTGCTGAAGACTCAGGATTTAAGTCCAGACTGTTGAAACCTAAGAAAACCAGCAAACCAAAAAAAAGAGTTCCAACAGAAAAACTGAATGTCTATGGTAGTCCAATTATGACGAAAATTGAACAGAAAACGAGATACAATGAGTGGAAACAAAAAATTAAAAATGTATGGACAACTGAAATGGAAAGTAGCGATGGAACGAACGCTAGTGATGGGAGTAAAAAGATAGATGTACCTCCTCACTATTGTAAGTACACCATTCAGGAAAGAATATTGGTGGTTCAGCAACCAATGAGGGAGCCTAAATCAAACGAGTCCTACGACAGGCCAGAGAACGCCAAGAAAATAGACTTAGCAGAGCCAGGTGCTTACATTGCCACACATCTAGGTCGAGAAGAGGAGGACTTACTGATCAAAACACTTAAGGAATTTTGGGATGTATTTGCCTGGTCGTACAGAGATTTGAAGGGAGTATATCCTAACATTTGTGAACATTCAATCCCTCTGAAGTCTGATGCAAAGCCAAGCAAACAACGTCCATACACGTACAATGAGACATTCGCCAAAAGGATAAAAGAGGAGATAGACAAACTTATGGAGGCTGAATTTATTTATGAGATAGAACACACGGACTGGGTATCCCCGATAGTGGTGGTACCTAAGAAAAACGGAAAATTACGAGTGTGTGTAAATCTCAAGAAGGTAAACGCAGCAACTATAAGAGACAACTACCCTCTATCTATCACTGAACATGTCCTAGAACGAGTGGCTGGCAAGCAAGCCTATAGCTTTATGGACGGATTCTCTGGTTATAACCAATTGGGTGTCAAACTAGAAGATCAATACAAAACAGCATTTGCAACAGAATGGGGCATATATGCATTTAGGGTAATGCCATTTGGCTTGACCAATGCTCCAGCCACATTTCAGAGATTAATGACACACGCTTTTAAAGAATACTTGCAAAAATTCTTGGATATTTACATGGACGACTTGTGTGTCTATTCTCTATTGAGAGAAAACCATATAGATCATCTGAGAAAGGTATTCGAAAAATGCAGAACGTATAGGATTTGCCTCAACCCAGAAAAATGCGTATTCATGTACGACAAGGTAAAATCTTAGGCCACATAGTGTCGGCTAATGGAATTACCACTGATGAAGACAAGGTGAAGGTGATCATAGAATTGCCAAGACCAAACACTGTACGAGAGGTACAATCATTTATGGGACATTGTGGATACTATCGACGTTTTATCTACATGTACGCTATAATAGCAAAACCCTTGTATAGTCTAATCACGCTCTTCATTTGGACAAATGAATGTGAGGAGTCATTCCAGAAATTAAAAGATGCATTGGTATCTGCACCAATTCTAAAAGCACCAGATTGGTCAAAGATCTTCCATGTACATGTAGATGCTTCGGCATTTGCAATAGGCTGTATACTAGCACAACCAGATGAGGGAAAGACGGATTTTCCAATCAGTTATGCTAGTAGACAACTCAACAGTGCAGAAAAGAATTATACTACCACTGAAAGAGAAGGATTGGGTATGATATATGCCGTAAATAAATTTCGGCATTACTTACTCGCGAACAAATTCACATTCGTTGTGGATCACTAGGCACTCTTATACTTAGTAAACAAACCTTGCAACACGGGACGAATTGTAAGATGGTTCATTGTGTTGCTCGAGTTTGATTTTACGGTAGTGGTTAAGAAAGGAAAAACTCATCAAAGAGCAGACCACCTTTCTCAATTACTACATGGCGAAAAAGCTACCGGAGTAGATGATGATCTCCCAGACGCATACCTGTTTAATATAGAGATGGTACCGAAATGGTCAGAGCAAATTATTCCGTTGCTGACATATGGAATGAATCTTGACGATAAACACACGGTGGAAGACATTAGACAAGCACGAAATTACACAATGCTTGCCGGAAGAATGTACCATCATGGAAACGATGGGATTCTAAGATTGTGTATAGGCCCAGAGGAGTACGAAGCATATCTAGAGAAGGCCCACACACAAACAGGGGGATTCCATAGAGGAAATCAAATGATGTATGCACAATTAAGAAGAATTGGAGTGTATTGGCCAGGAATGGCAGGCGATGTAGCTAATTACATCAAGAAATGCGACTTTTGCACATCCAATACCATTGTGGATTATGCCACATTATACCAAGTGACAGTAGCACCCTCATGGAGTCATGCTATTGTGGATTATTTGACTAATAAGGAGCTACCAGGAGATTGGTCTAAAGCCAGACAAAAGGCTTTACAAATCGAAGCGAATAGGTATACCATCATTAGTGACCAATTGTATAAAAGAGGAACTGATGACCAGCTGAGGTTAGTTCCTCATGAATGACTACTTTCCATTATTGGAACAAGCTCATGCAGGCATAGCAGGTGGTCATTTTTCAGCAGAGAGAACCGTAAAAATCATTATGGTTGCAGCGATTTAGTGGCCGACCATGATTCAAGACGCAACAGAATTCGTGAAAAGGTGTGATGAATGTCAACGCACTAAGGTACCAGTTAAAAGAGACGAAATGCCTTTAAGACCAATGATGAGTGCTCGAGCATTCGCTAAATGGGGATTGGACTTTGTTGGTCCTATCACTCCACAAGCGTATCATTCACAAGCACAATATATCATAGTGGCCACGGACTACATGACCAAATGGGTGGAAGCAAAAGACACAATGAAAGCAGATGCTAGAACCACGGCACAATTCTTATATGAATATGTGTTTACACGTTATGGCCTTCCAATCGAGTTGGTAAGTGATAGAGGGACACACTTTGTAAATGAATTTATCCAGCATCTCTTAAATTAGTTTATGGTAATTCATCGCAAATCTGCACCCTATCATCCACAAGCCAATGGCCAAGCGGAAGAGACCAACAAAGTATTGTGCACGGTTCTCACAAAACTGGTTAGTGAAACAAGAACAGATTGGGATCAGATGCTCTATTTGGCATTGTGTGCTTATCGAGTTGCATATAAAACAACACTCAATGCTACACCATTTAATATGGTATATGGGTTAAATGCAATATTGCCTATTGACTTTTTGATCCCCACACTAAGGGTAGCAAAACAGCTGGACTGGACGGGGCATGAACTTTCAGAGCGATTAGAGGACCTTGAAAAATTAGAGGAGTTACGACTCAACGTTGTAGCGGCCATTTATGCAAAAAAAAGACAACAGAAAGAGTTTTTTGACAAACATGTCAAGAACAAGGACTTTAAAACGGGCGACTATGTCTTAGTATACACCCTTAAACAGCATGCCAAAAAGATAAAGAAAAGGGGCATGGGACCTTATTTGATCCAAGAAATATCGTCCAGCGGAGCAGTAAAACTGTCGACACTAGATGGAAAAGAAATGCCGAACTAGATTAGTGGGTGTCGTTTAAAAAAATATCATCTCCCTTTAACACCGGAAATGTTGTTTCAACTGCATTATGGAAAAACATATAGACAGGAACAACAACGAATTCAAGACCAGGCACAACAAGAAGAAAAGGAACGGATTGCTAAACAAAAGCAGTTTCTCAGGACAATAAACATGGTCACCCCAATGATGACTGACGAATATCCTCTTTCAACATCCCAAAAAATCGAAGCGGATATACAAAGCGACGAATTAGAAAAGACCATGACAGACCTTAGGGCTCAGGGCGATAGCATCATCAACGACTTGGAAGATACATGGTGTAGTCCTTACATAAAAGCTTATGCAGGCACAAAACAAGTTGAAATCTATGCATTGCTTGACACTGGAGCAAAAATGAATGTCATCAGCTTTGAGCTCTTTCAGAAACTTGGACCAATGAAGACGATTCCAGAGACACACAGGTTGAAAGTAGAGTCGGGTGATGAGGTGACCACGATGTGGTCTATTATAATACCAATCACAGTGCAGGCACACCTATACACTACAAAATTCCATGTACTGCCACCAATTAGGTCAGCAACTCCATGTATCTTAGCAGTGTCATGGATGAAAGCTAACAAGGTATTCATTGATTTGGATACGAATGAGGCATTGTTCAGAAAGGAAAACTTTTCAGAACCCTTCTTATCATATAACCAATTCATATCAAGGAGGAAACAAAAGTCAATACAACCGCAAAAATCTGTCCAACAACAAACAAAGTTTACAAGTCCAGCAACGTCTTATAAAAAATCAGCAACCATGCAGGGAACCAGGCAAGTTTGGGTATGGCGTACAGAGCTGACTGAGGCACAACTACATCAAAAGCGGCAATACAAAGTGTGGATAAGGCGTGACAACCTAATTACTATAAAAGAGGAGTTTGAAGAACAGACACAACACCGAAAGCCAACAAATCTTCAAAGAAACATAGTCAATCTGTCAAATACGCAACGGACTATATTGGTATGGAGGCCAAAAGTGCCAATTCAAAACGAGCCAACAACAAAAGAAGGGCGGACAAAGATGACAATCGTGCAGCTATCTACAACCATCAAGGTCAAGCAACATCATACAAACAGCATGAGGAAACAAACAGAATCAACAATGAAAACTACAAGGATGTATCAGACACAAATCATCAAGGCAGCAAGAGAGAATGTTCAACCAGATACGACAATAGCGATTTCAAAGGAACCACATACGCCAATTCAAAACCAGTGGAAAACAATCAAACAACGGGGGGCGGAGTTACAACTACTACTTGCAAAGAAAATCTGCTAGGCAATTCAAGATACCAGAGGAAACCTCGACGACAAATGCCAATAAGTGAATCGCTTATACCTTCCTCTTGCACTGCATACATTCTTTCTACATGCATTGACCGTACATGCATATAGGGCTATATTACAAGGCCTGCATTAGCACGAGTTCAAACCCATGCACAACACATACCCTTGACGATACCCTGTCGTCCAGGAGGACTCCGACTAGGAGGGGGGGAGGCATTCCAAATGCGGACTCATCATGTCATATATTAGAGGGCAATGTTTGCGAGCAATTTTTCAACCATTTTTTGCGTTTTATTGTGTGATTTTTGGAAAAAGAATATGCCCTCGTAATTATTCAGAATGGGGGACCAAATCATCATTCATGAGCCCCTAGGGATGTGTATAGACTATAAAGAGAGTCAAATCTGGCCAAAAACTGTCTAAAAACAGCAAAAAATAGGCCAAGGTTGACGATAGTGAGCGAGATTGTACATAGACGAGAGAAAAGTGGGCTACAAAGTGTTTTTCTTCTCATTGGTATTTGTCTAGGTTAGAATTGCTATTTTCGGGTTATTTTGGGATTTATTTGCTTTATTTTAGCCATTTTCTAGCAAAAAATATAGAAAAAAATCTGCAATCCAGATGGAAACACAAAAGAAGAGACACCTGATCAGAGCAAGGTAAAGAAGACACAAAAAAAATAAGGACTGCAAAGGTGACAGAGCAAAATGACCACCGTCATGAAGGGACCTCCAAAAGGAGAAATCTACAAAAATGGTAAAATTGGAGCAACCGAAGTCCAAATCAAGAAATTTGCGAGCCTAAACCGCATCTCGCAAAAAGTTATGGCCACAGGTAAAAGATGGGAAAATTTGGTGTCGGAGTCTCGATTACATATAGAGAGACTAGGCTAGAAATCCCTCATTTGAGTCATTTTCCATAGTGAGAGAGAGAGAGAGAGCTCCCTACAGTAGTTGAGAATTCCAGGAGCTCATCCATCGCGCACGGTCGCCAGATCGACATCAGATATGAGAGGTATGCTCGTCAACACTGACTCTAAGTGTTCTTTACTTCAGTTAGTAGCAAAACCTAGCCGGCATCACAATCACAACATGTGCACACATACGGTAGAATGGTTGTTAGGGAGACCTAGAGGCCACCAAATGGGACCAAAAGTGAAAGGCACATTGCTAATAGCTTAGGGATCGAGCCTATGACCTCGGTAAGCGTAGGAAGCCGCTTAGAAAACCCTAATTTAGCAGGACCTGCAAATGGGCGACAAAACCAAGGTGATCGAAAATGAGCCAAAATTCATAGACAGCAAGACAATGACCTCGACAAACCGACTGAAGGGTTAGATTATGAAAAAGTTCGTCAAAACGGAGCCTAAAGTCCCTATCTGACAAAAACCGCACAAAGCATCACGATACTCTAATGGGCCGACCAAGTGACAAAATTACACCAAATTCAATAAGGAACATCCAAAGAAGGTCAACTACAAGAAAAGAAGGTCCACTCAGGAAAAAAAGTTCTTCCACTAGGGCAAATGCCGCAACAGGCCAGAAAGACCGTCCAAATGGTCGTTCTTGGTGTTTCAAACACCAAAACAACAACCGACTGCTTGGATGGAAGGTTAAAAGGAAGTAGAAGACAGCTGGAATCATACAAAGACCAAAAGGAACCGCGACTATCACCTAAGTGGTCTACTTCGACTTCAGGACCAGCTAAGTACTGCAAACAGGGAGTACATTCTGCTAAATTGATTAAAACTTGATGTGTGTGTCTAGGAGGGCCTATTAACACCATGAATGTCAACTAACATCAAAAAGCTGGAAAAAATGACAAAGTGCCCAGTCTATCATGATAGACTTGAACTTGCACTTAGATAAGGGAAGCTTTGACTTTGGCTTCATGAGGGGTGCTAACAAGGAATGTTAACCACCAATATCAAGTCAAAGTGCCAGAAAAATCTATTTTGGCCAAAAAGCTCAGTCTATCGCGATAGACTTGCTGCAACAATTTTTGGGGGGAAAGACTTTTCAAATTTTTATAAGCTAGACTTGGGGAAGCAAATGAAGGCAGTACACCAAATTTGGTGCCAAGATGGACTCATATAGCAAGCTAAGAAAGACATGCGGAAAACTTAGAGTCCGAACAGAAATTCTCAAGGGCAGATAGGTAAAATTTACATGTAAGGGGTCAAAAAACCTTGCATCAACTGGGAGAAGGCAGACAAATGGTCACAAAGCCAGAAAATGACAAACTGGCACTAAGTCCCAGTCTATCGCGATAGACCAAGCAGAGGGATACTGGAACATCTTATCAAAAATCTGAATTAGCAGCTGTCTTCAACATGATGCAAGATGACCACCCACTAAGTTTGAGCCCAAAACAACACAAAATGAAGGAGATAGACCAAAATCTCTCTGAAGGGAATCTAGAAAATTGGGAGTTGATCCAAAAAGGGGTCACTTGACATTCATTTGAGGTGAAAAGGGGATCAGACCATGTGCAAGGTATGGGAAACCAAGTGGTGGAGTCACAACTGCAAAAAAGGACCCAAATCAAAAAAATGCCAGTCTATCGCGATAGACTAAGAAAAAGTAGCTAAGGGACAGATTTTGAGCTTTGGCTTATGGAGTGACCTTACATGCCATGAGAGAATACACCACACAAAGTTTCAAGGCATTTGGACTTGTTCTCCTTCACCAACAACATCAATTTAAAGCTGCCAAAGTCGCACAATGGAAGAACTTGTCTCTCTGCTAACATTTTATCTTAACTAATCTTGGGATTAAGAAGGCTCATCTAGATGCATGATTAAGTGGTAATCAATTTAGGAGAGTAGTACTATGTTTGTGCATTAACTGATAATTGTGATGACAGGATCTATGGAGGCTTCTCACGGAAAAAGAAAAGGCCAGAACCTGGCAACGGAAGGTGCAACACCCTATGCACTTCTACCCAATTCTTTAAAGCCAGCATCCACATGGATACCTACAGATGTGCAACAAGCAGCGGCCTTTCAGATATATCAAGGTTCATATGTGGATGACAAAAGAAACTTAGTGGATACGGTGATGATTCCCAAGGAGGCAGAGAATTACTTGAAAAGATCACCGCAAAGGTCATGGCTCAAAAAAGTCGGCTTGTGGAACTTTGTGTCACTACCACCAGTAGGGATAGATTTCAAGAGGGTACAGCATCTAATAGAGACTATCCAAGAAGATGGAACTTGCAGAGTGGCAGGCATGGATAATGAAGTGATGGAGATCCAGATCACCAAAGAGATCATCAAAGAGGCATTGAAACTGTCAGATCAAGGAGCAAACATGAGAGAAATAAGAAAAAATCTCACAGTTTACTTGCAAAGTCCAAACTACCTTCTTTCGAACTCATAGCAAACCTAGAAGTAAGAGAGCTGACATAGATCTACAGTCAGTGTTTGTTGAGCTACAACAAAAGGCCGCCAAGATACACTACACCACACGGGAGCATCTCAACCACATTGACATGGGCTATGGGAATGACCTGTGAGTTCTACATAGATCACGCGTCATATCTGTTTGAAGAAATGACAAAGCTAAGGCAGGACAGACCCAATTACATTGCAGGAGGAGAAGTCCTAACCAGAGTAATATACCATGCCATAGGCGTGGCAGATCAGCTGCCACCTGCCCCTCATCAGAACGACTGGCTGGTATTAAGGGAAAATAGCAAAGACGGATCACAAAGGAAAGTACTGGCATCTATTAATACCATTGGAGGACGCAAGTTGGAAAGAGTGACAAGAAGTACACAAGAAAAGATGGCTGAAGAAAAAAGAACTGAAGAGGAAGATGCCCGACTAAAGAAGCGAAAAGCGGAAATGGAAAACAACACCAGGTTGCAGAAGATAGCAAAGATGGAAAGGATGCTATAAGGGTTTTCTCTAGAAAGATCTCTACGAGGCGATGTAGGCGTCACTTGGTAACCGTCTAGTAGCACTTTCACACTGAGAACGAAGAATAGAAACAACCCAGCTTTTGAGCTGGACTGGTTCGAGAAATACATCCAAGAAAGAAATGCGAGGGATGAGCCAGAACTGCTACTAGAAGAGGAGGATCTCCAAACTGTGAGAGATCAGCTGAGGCCGACTTCACGTGATCAGGAGACATCGCCGCCATCTCTAAGGCCAGATACAAGTGAGAGGAAATCTAGCCCACGTGCTGAATCTACTTCGCATTCAGAAAGCTCACATCGAGATGACGGAGTTCACACACCGCCCAATGAACAGGAAGAAGAAGAAGGAACAGATAGACGCCAAAACACTAGAACCATATCACAAAGTGATAAAGGCAAGCAAAAGGTGGTGGATCAGTCTAAAGATAAAGCTTCCTCCTCTCAAGAAATTGAGCTGGAAGCTACTATAGATGAAGATTTGTAGTCAATGGCGACAATACTAAACCGAACAAGACTGCACAGTCAATGGTTAGCTGATCAGAACCGATCCAACAAAATGAAGCTACAAAAAACTGATGAGGAAATTTAGAGACTGCCAGAGCAAAGGAAAGACACTCTAAAGCTGATCAGCATCAGAGATACTGAAATATTGGGGCTCAAAGGCACAGTAAATCTTCTCAAGGACAATTTACAGGAATCCGAAGACTTCAATGCCATATGTGAAGATACAATAAACGTGTTCCTTGAAGATGTCATTGAAAGAGACGAACACATCCAACAGTTGGAAAAGGAAAAGCAAGATGCGCTAGAGGCCATCACAAGTTTGCAAGTCGTCATCGATGACTTACAAATTGAAGTCAAAGATTTAAGAGCAGTAACAGATATCCAAGCAAGAGAAATCGAACGCCCTAAAAAGCAAAAAACGTCGCTACCAACAACACCAGTAGTCCATCTAGAAGAAGAAGTGGTTGCACTAAAGAGGGAGCTGGAGTTAGAAAGAAAACAACGTTTAATGATTGTTGAAAGTGCGCTTAGAGCAGAAGGTGAACTACAAAGACAAATTTCAGATTTGCAAAGTGAACAACAACAAGGACCAGCTCCTGACAGTGAAATGGAAAGCATTGTTTCCAAATCACTCAGGGAAGAAAATGAAAACCTGCACATCAGGATAAAACAGTTAGAGGAGTCGGCCGCTAAAAAAGACATGGAATTTCAAGCTCTACAAATCAATAGTAGAACAATGACCGCACAAATCGCAAGTCTACAAAGTGCAGGGCAACACCAAGGACAGGGACGAGTGCACATGGAGCCAGTAACAACGAATTTGGCTGGACTCGCCGAAGTTTATGGGGGTCAAGATGAGTACGACGAAGATTCATATGAACAGGAGGCACATACGCAGACTGGTCAAACCGGCTCCAAAGACCAAGAGACAGAAGAAGATTCAGTCACGAAGATGGAAGAGCAGAGGCTAGCCGAGCAGATGGAAAAGCAAACAGAAATGATATGGTACAAGGCTATGCAACTCGAAAAGGAGTTGCTACAAGGGCTTTCCAAATCGGGCAGAACAGCAGCAAAGCTACGGCAAGAATGGAATGCGCCTATGTTACCTTATGCTCTGCTGAAGTATGAGACTCTAACACATCAACGGCAACTCGAAAAAGAAGAACAAGTGCCAGTATTTGAAGGAGAAGTACAAGATAGGGAACGGCAAAACAGAATAGTGGACAGCCAGCCAAAGTGGAGGCGTCAATGGCTATTGGACCATCCTCATAACTTGATCCACTTAGTCAACGCACCGCCTGAGTTGAGGAATGACAGAACGTTTTGCCCAACTCCCCGAACATACACCTATAGCCAACATAAAGTGAAGGAGTACGAGCGGAAGTGCGATGCAAGAGAGAGTGCGAGAAGAAGAGCACGATGATATGGTGAACTCGCTCTACTGTAATGTGTAGAGCATAGTGAGTTCTTATTAGGTTTTTACAAAAGAATATGTGTACATACCTGGCGGCCCGCCCACTTACCTGGGCGACCACATTGGGCTTTATACCCCAACAACCTCCCACTTAAAGTCCAATGTGGTACTTTAAGTGTGAGAGAAGCTACTATACAAGCTAATATACAAGAGATGTAGAAAAGTGATGTACTACCCTACACCTAATTGCTTGCGAAAATGCGCAAAGCTCTCTGAGGGAAGTCCTTTTGTAAGTAGATCAGCAGGATTTTCTATGGTGTGAATTTTGACAAGATGAAGTTGCTTATCCTTGAGCATTTCCCTGATGAAATGATACTTCACATCCACATGCTTTGTCTTTGAGTGATAAACTGGATTGCGAGCCAATTGTATAGCACTTTGACTATCACAATATAACACAGGCATCTCTTCTTTGATTCCCAAATCTGTTACTAGTCGATTAAGCCAAATTGATTCTTTGCATGCCTCTGATGCTGCAACATATTCAGCCTCTGTAGTAGACTGAGTAACACAATCTTGTAATCTAGAACGCCATGATACTGCTCCACCAGCCAATGTAAAGACATACCCTGACGTAGACCTTCGGTTGTCTAAGTCAACTGCATAATCCGAGTCTGTAAAACCCTTTACACTTAGCTCCTGACTCCCATAGCATATACGCATACTCTTTGTAGCTTTCAGGTATCTCAATATTCCTTTCACTGCCTCCCAATGTTTCTTGCCTGGGTTTGACATGTATCGACTTACTACTCCCACTGCAAATGCAATGTCTGGGCGAGTGGCAATCATTGCATACATCAAACTACCCACTGCAGACGCATATGGAATCTTATCCATTTCAGCCAGTTCTTCCTCAGACACAGGAAAATCTTGTTTGCTAAGTTTCACATATGGTGGCAATGGAACACTCAATGCCTTTCCCTTCTCCAAATTGAAACGTTGCAAAACCTTGTCAATATGCTCTGTTTGAGATAACCAAATCAACTTCTTTGATCTGTCTCTCTCAATGCGCATACCAAGTATATGACTTGCCTCACCCATGTCTTTCATGTCAAACGATTTTGCCATCTTTGACTTCAAAGCTGAAATTTCTTCCAAGTGCTTGCCAACAATCAACATGTCATCCACATACAAAATAAGGATCAACCAACTACCATCCTTATCCTTCTTTGTATATAGACAGTGATCGAACTCACTACGTTTGTAGCCTTGAGAAAGCATAAACTTGTGGAATTTATGGTACCATGTCCTCGGTGATTGTTTTAAGCCATAAAGACTCTTTAACAACTGGCATACCCAATCTTCCTTGCCTTTCTCAACAAACCCTTATGGCTGCTGCATGTAAATTTCCACATCTAAATCACCATGCAAGAACACTGTCTTGACATCCATTTGGTGCAACACCAAATCTAATATGGCAACCAATGCAAGAAAGCATCTCAATGTAGTCATCTTGACCACCGGAGAGAAGACTTCCTCAAAGTCAATGCCTTGTTCTTGCTTAAAGCCCTTGGCAACAAGCCTTGCTTTGTACCTTGGCTGACTATCATGAGCGGTGATCTTATACCTATAAACCCATTTACAAGGTAGAGCCTTTTTGCCCCGTGGTAATTTAACTAGCTTCCATGTCTGGTTTTTATGCAGAGCTGTCATCTCTGACTGCATGGCCAATTGCCAATTCCCGGAGTCCTTCATTTGCACTGCTTCCTTGTAACATGAAGGCTCATTGCAATCAGTCAACATGACATAGTTCATAGATGGAACAAACCTATCAGGAGGTCGTGTGACACGTCCAGATCTACGCACAATAGGTGGCTCAGGCTCAGCCACAACCTGTGGTTCCACTCTATCCTGTCCTTGCTCCTCTTGAGCCCTGACATTTTGTCTTGCACGTGTAGGTCCATCTTCTTGGAAGACAACTCTTCTAATCTCCTCAACACTCTCCGGTTTAGAATGATATTTGGATTCATTAAAGTGAACATCATTGCTGCGGACAACCTTTCTGGATTCGGGATCCCAAAGTCTGTACCCCATCTCACCAGAATTACCATAGCCTAGAAAGATGCACTTTCTACTCTTTGGCTCAAGTTTGTTCCTAAATTCCTTTGGAACGTGAGTATATGCCTCACAGCCAAAGACTCTGAGATGCTTGTATGAGGGCATTTTGCCTGACCATACCATCTCTGGCACTGAATCCTTCTGCAAAACCTTGCTAGGAGATCTATTTACAAGATGAACAACTGTTGATACAACTTCAGCCCAGAACCCATTTGGCAGTTGTGCATTAGACAACATACTTCTGACCTTCTCTTGTATGGTCCTATTCATCCTCTCAGCAACACCGTTTTGAGGAGGATTGTAAGGAGCAGTAAGTTCACGTTTTATACCTTTTGACTCACAAAAGTCCTGAAAGGCCTTTGAAACATACTCTCCACCATTGTCAGTGCGTAAGCATTTAAGCTTCTTGCCACTCTGATTCTCCACAAGTGTCACAAACGTTTTGAAAACACTAAACGCTTCATCCTTGTGCTTGAGAAAGTAAACCCATACTTTCCTCGAGTAATTATCTATAAATGTCATAAAGTAAGAAGATCCCCCTAGAGATAGGTTAGGCATAGGTCCACACAAATCACCATGAACAAGTGCCAACTGTGTATCTCTTCTACTGCTTCTATGCTTATGTGGCTGCTGTGTTTGCTTACCATACAGACAATGTTCACAGAATTCAAAATCATTAAATGAAAAGCCAGGCAAATAACCAGAACGAGACAATATTTCCATTCCCTTCTTGGACATATGTCCTAACCGGCAATGCCACAAAGAAACGTTCGGCTGCTCGGTTACATTGATTACATTTTTAGAGACATTCGATACATAAATCATGTAAAGTCCTCCATACTTTACTCCATGTGCTACTATCATAGAACCCTTGGATATCTTCCACATGTTCTGTCCAAAAGTGGTGACGTAGCCAGCATCATCAAGTACACCTGTGCTGATCAAGCTCTTTGTAATTGCGGGAACATGTCTCACATTCTTCAGCATGAAAGAAGAGCCATTCTGAAACTTCAATTGTACATCTCCAACACCTAAGATCTCACATGTCTGCCCATTGCCTAGCCGAACATGATCTTTAGTGGTCACATAAGAGGTAAACCACTCCTTGTTTGGAGACACATGAAGTGATTCCCCTGAGTCTATAATCCAGTCACTCAGTGCATTTCCATCAGATGCTGTAAGAAGAGCTGAGTCCATTGTATTCTTCAAGAAGTAGATGTCTCCTGACACTAGACTGTCATCCTCTGCAACAGTGTTTGTCACATTTATTTCTTGAATCTTCACTGAGGACTTGTTCTTCTCACCATGGTCTTCAGCTTTCTCTTTGCCTTTTTATGCTTTCCATTCTTTGCAGTCTCTTTTCATGTGACCCTTCTTGCCACAATGGTAGCATTCTATGTCACTCTTGCCTTTAGCACTGCGGGATTTGCTACGAGACTGATTCCTCTTTCCACCTTTGTACTTTTCTTTGGTCCTTCCCCTGACAACTAAGGCTGTTTCTTTGCCTTTGTCCATTGTATTTCTATTGGTTTCTTCAGTAAGCAGACTTCCTTCTACACCTGCTATGTTCAAACCATCTGGAGGTGCAAAATTACTCAAAGCTGTGCGAAAAGTGTCCCAACTTTCCGGCAATGTGATCAACAGGAACATAGCTCTAACAGGTTCATCAAACTTGACACCTTGAGTTGACAACTGACTATAGATTGTGTTGAATTCATTCAGATGATTGGACATAGGTGTCCCTTCTTTCATCTTCAAGTCAACAAGCTTCTTAAGCCAGTATACCTGTGAAGCTGCACTCTGCTTCTCATAAAGATCACTCAGCTTTAACCATGCTTGATAAGCCGACATCTCATCTGCTACATTGAAGTAAACGCTTTCTGCCAAAGTCAGCATAATGGTAGAAAGTGCCAATTCATCCATTTCGCTCCATTCATCTTCGTCCATATCTTCTGGTTTTATCCCCTTGAGCTTTATAGGTTTTATCTGCTTCTTTTGTACCAACACGTGCCAAATCTGCTTCTTCCACAATGGGAAATTGGTTCCATCCAGCTTCTTGATATTGTAAAGAGCAGTGTCCTGTGATCCAGCCATAGCTACGCTTCACAGTGGTTTACTTTCCTGGGAAAAATTCGGCAGAGTTTCCCTTGTAAACTGACCTCTGAACCAATATCAACCTGTCAAATGAACCAAGAAAGCTTCAGATTCTGCATAAATTTTGGCAGAGTCTCCTTTGTAAAATGGCTCTGGTGTACTCAAAAAACAGACCAAAAAGCAGCTCAAAAAACATTGTCTCTCTGACACTGTAAGCTACGGGTAAACCTGTCCTGCACCTGTACTGTCTGTGACTGTCCTGTCACTCTCTTGTAAGCATAGACTGCAACAATGCCTCAACGGCAGTAAAGCAAAGATGCAATCCCAACTGTCTAACTCACAGTCAATACATCCTAGCTGCCTATCTAAGGGTGCTCGAGGGATCGCTCCAAGACCTGTATCACCGAAAGGATCTCAACATTCGAGAATCCCCCAGCTCAATAAAACCTCACTCAACCCTCAACAAAGGCTGCAGTAAATCTGACAGTACATAGACTTCCCACAAAGTCATACATCCACAAATTTCCCACTGTATGCTGTAACCGCTGCGGCGGTTGTTTGCTGCGTGACTCACAGCCAGCAAACCCTCAACAGACATACATCATCTCTGACAATACATACCATGTGTAAGTACCTGCAATGTTAGGATGAAATCTGGAATATCAAGCAGCAAACACAAGCTACCTGATGAACTAGTGGATGTCGCCTACAGTCTGTGTTTAGATGCGCCCGTGTCGTATGTGACACGCCTCCAAGAACTGTGAGCCGTCCTTCGATGTGTAGACAGCCACAAATCAACACTCTGGGAGTGTCGATATCCTCAGCACGCAGTCGTAGGCCGAAAACCCCAAATTTGTAGAGTCGGATCTGCACCCGCTGAGACCACGTAGTCAAAAATGGCCTAATTCTGACAACACCGAGCCCTTCGGGATCTCCCACGAGATTTGGGGCCGTGTCTTCGCCTGTCGAATTTCACTCCAATCTAAGTTGGTGACTCTAGCCTCCTGCAGTGCTGCCCCGAGCCTCGATCTGAGCTCTGATACCAGTTGAAGGAGTACGAGCGGAAGTGCGACGCAAGAGAGAGTGCGAGAAGAAGAGCACGATGATATGGTGAACTCGCTCTACTGTAATGTGTAGAGCATAGTGAGTTCTTATTAGGTTTTTACAAAAGAATATGTGTACATACCTGGCGGCCCGCCCACTTACCTGGGCGACCACATTGGGTTTTATACCCCAACATAAAGAACTACAGAGAAGAAATCCGACATGGCTAAATTATCCAGTAATGCCACGGCCAGCCGAGGGAGAGAGAATATCCGGTTCTTACATGGTGAAAACCCTGCAGGATGCCATAGCAGAATTCGGAGGCTCTCCTGACCTATCCTGCAAGATGCTATGTAAAATAGCTCGCACATTTTTGGCCTGTCTCACAACCTTCTCAGAAAGCTGGACATCAAAGTATATAAATACTGAAAGAAGCATCTCAGAATTGTCATATGATCTAAGTGGGCCACCGACAGAGCCAGTATTGTATACTTATTTCAAACGGCTGATGTTTCTGCCAAGCTACCATCTCCATACATTTGAAGAAGCATTTTACACGGGCTTCTTCATGTATAAGTCAAAAAAATTTGGCCCATTAATGGCAAGTGACTCTATGCGCTATGATGCGTTTCTACAACAAATCACTCAAGAAAGGCGACAACGACAATAAAGACAAAGACGATCATGTCGTGGTAGACATGAACTAGGAGCGGGGGAGTGTTGGAGCCCCATTGGTACAATTGTTATAATGAGCCCATTTGTAAAGCATATCAAATTCCATTTTTTATGTCAAAGACGTCTTATCAGTTTGATCCATTCGTCTGGATTATGTAAATATTAGTCAGTTAGTCAGGACTCAAATTTATTCCCACTTTTGTAATCATGAGCAAGAGAACCCCATGTACATTTTTTGAGCTAAGGTGACTAAAGTATAAAAAAAATTAGGGTTGCAGAGAAACGCACACAGCTTGGAAAAGATGAAGGAATCTCAAGGCACACAATAGAGAGTGTGTTACTTAGTGTGTAATGGAAAGATAGATAGCCCTAGAGTGATGGGCATATATACTATGCACGGGGGAAAAAACCTCCTAAAGAGGGAAAAAATGCCCCTGCGGTCCTAGTGTGTTCACACACATCACTACCACATGTATATGGTAACAAATCCCCCCTAGAGTGATGCGGTGAACGAGAGCTGGCACATGAGTAAAGGGAAGTGCCATGCTTGAGGACATGATCAGTCCACAAAGGGGAGTAAGCCCAAAGCTTTGCAGAAAGCATCGAGATTCTCACGAGACAATGCCTTTGTGAAAATATCTACAAGGTTGTTCCGTGTTGGCACATAAGCCAAGTTGATCTCTCCTGCTGAGAGCCTCTCCCTGACATAGTGGTAATACAACTCAATGTGCTTTGTGCGAGCATAAAAAATTGGGTTCCTTGCCACTGCCAATGTGCTCTGACTGTCAGTGTAGATTGTGTTAGCAGTGTCTTGTTCAACACCCAAATCAGCCATAACGCATCTGAGCCATACACACTCAACCGTAGCTGTGAAGACTGCCCTATACTTTGCCTCACAACTCGAAGTGGCCACAGTAGGTTGCTTCTTGCTCAACCATGATATATATGAACAGCCAAGCATGAAACAAAAACCACTTGTGGATACTCTCATGTCAAAACAACTAGCCCAATCTATGTCCAAAAAAGCATGTAAGCTATCGGGAATGATCCCCCCTTGGGATAAAACAAGTAAAGTGCCACTAAGGTAGCGGAAAATCCTCTTTACAGCTTGCCAATGCTTAGACCCTGGGCTATGCATAAATTTTCTGACTTGTGAGATTGCAAACTAAATATCTGTCCTCATGTTGCATACATAACTGAGGCAGCCAACAACAATTTGATAAAGAGTGACATCAGTAGGATCGCCAGCATCATGTAGAATCAACTTCAAACCTGTTTCCATGGGAGTGGCAATAGGTTTGTAATCCTCAAGTCCAAACATACATAGCAATGTCTCTATGTAACTTTTCTGACACAAGGCAATACCACCATCACACTGCTTAAATTGTATACCCAGGTAATGATGCAACAGCCTCAAATCTTTCATCTTGAAAGTAGCATTCAAATCAGCCTTAAATTCAACAATATGTCTCTCATTTGGTCCAGTGATGAGCAAATCATCGACATAAAGAACCACAATGAGAAGGACATCACCCTCACGCTTTACATACAATGTGCTTTCTGTTGGACTATTACGAAAGCCTCGTTTGACCGAATGAGTGTGAGCTTTCTCATACCAAGCACAAGGAGATTGCTTCAACCCATACAAAGCCTTCTTACATCTGCACACTTTGTCCTCTTGTTTTTTTATGACAAAACCGCGAGGCCGCGTTACATAAAGTTCCTCAAATATGTCACCATTCAAAGAAAGCAGTAACAATGTGTGCTTGATGTACATGCCAACCAAAATGAGCTGCCAACGCACATAGAAAACACACAGTAGTCATACGACAAGTGGGAGAAAACTTCTCTTCATAATCTATGCCTTTTTGTTGTGCATAACCCTTTGCAACAAGTCGAGCCCTATGGCGATCGATATCACCATCCGGCTTGCGTTTCAACTTGTAAACCCACTTCGTCCCAGTGACCTTTTTGCCAGGAGGCAAATCACATAAAGTCCATGTGTCATTTTCTATAAGTGCATCATATTCTGATTGCATGGCAGCCGTCCAATTTTTTGAATTTTGTGCTTCATCAAAAGACAGAGGTTCCTCAACATCATGTAAGCTAGAGACAACCAAAGCATAACAATCTAATGCATAAGATGCATGGCGAGAGCCTGAACGAGTACGACTAGACAAAGGTTCATCCAATTTACTATCACGCAAAGTGTGCACCAGCCATTTTGGCATACCTCTAGCTTGCTCATTTTCAACCCTTTCCTCATCGACTACATCATGTACATTTGCATCAGTAATAGGCTGATCTGTAACATTTTCAAAAACCCCCATAGGCTGTACATTTGCCTCATTGGAAGTTATATTCGTATTTCCACCAATGAAAAGAGGCAGCAAAGTGTCATAAAGTGACAGCAAGGGCTGCACAGAATCTTCCACAAACACTACACCCGTGAAACAAGAATACGTTTTCTTTGTGAATGATACAACCAGTAACATTTTCTTTCAGCACTATAACCAACAAAAATACATTTGAAAGCGTTATCATCCAATTTTCTGCGTTGTGTTTGTGGCACCAAAGCATATGCCAAACAACCAAAAACACGCATGTGCTCAATAGAAGGGTTTCTATCATGCCATGCTTCATATGGAGTAATAGACTACAAAGCTTTCAAAGGATACTTGTTTAGTACATAAGTGGCACACATGATAGCCTCAAGCCAAAAAGAATGTGGCAAAGCTTGACTTTTGACCATACATCGTGCCACTTTCCTAAGTGACCTGTTTTTCCTCTCAACAACACCATTTTAATGAGGTGTATAAGGCACTGTACCTTGGTGTTTTATCCCACGACTAGCCAAAAATGCATTGAATTCATGAGACATATAATTCCCCCCTCGATCAGAACAGAGGGTGCCCATAGTACATTTCGAGACATTTTCAGCCATAGCCAGAAATTTTTTGAAGCATAGAAAAAAATTGGACTTCGCTTTAAGCAGAAATACCTATGCATGTCTGGAGTACTCATCAATGAAAGTCACGAAGTAAAGGTAATTGCCCAAGGACAGCATTTGGATGGGCCCACAAACATCACTATGCACAAGCTGCAATCTGCATGTGGCCCAAACTAAACCATCGTTTGGAAACTTAGAACGGTGCATCTTACCCAAAATACAACCTTCAAAACATGTTTGATAGGTGCTTCAAGAGGTGGCAAAGAAGCAACCATATCAGATTTCTGCAAATGCAACAAACTGGCAAAATTCAGATGACCAAAACGTACATGCCAAAGTTTTGCATCTGAAATAGCCCTTGAATCTGCAACTGCATTTGTAAAATTTTGTCCACACTTGTCATGAAAAGTGAGTTGATACAGCCCACGGCACCAGAAGCCCAGATGCAACGATTTCATCACCAAAACTGAGATCATGAACGAGATAACTGTCATCCACAAATTTGACTACAAGTCCAAGTCTAGCAAGTGCAGATATAGACAAAAGATTCTTCTTGATCCCAGGTACATAAAGTGAATCAATAAGTATGAAGGAACTGCCATTTGTAGCAGTAAGCACAATCTTTCCAACTCCCTGAACTGGGTAAGAGGCCTTGTTGACACAAGTGACTGAATTCCCATGAGGGATAGACTCGAGAGAGGTGAACAATTCACGATGTGAGGTAATGTGCTTTGTAGCACCACTGTCGAACTACCACACATGTGAATCTACAGCAGCTGACAAGCATGCATCATGGACAACAGGAGTGTAAGTGCACTCTATGATAAAAGCCCATTTTGCATCAACATCAGCATTACAATCTCCTTTTACAGAAGACTGAGCAATGGCTGCATTTGTAGTGGAGCCAGCATTTACAGTGGAACCACCCTCTTTCTTCTTAACCTCTTTTGCCTTCAACTTAGGACACTGCTTGATCTAGCGATCATTAACTTTACAATAATGGCAACGCATCTTCTTTTTGCCCTTATCACCAGAATTTCTAGATGAATTGTTGTCAGCAGAAGCATTGGGAACAAAAGTTTTGCCACTTGCAGCAGAACCATAAGAAGTGGTTGCATTGCTGTTACCACCCTTTCTTTGAGAAGCAATAAAAGCCTGTTCAACTGCACACTGTCTAGTCCTGTTTTTTTTGGAAAGCGACTCTTGCAACAGCAATGTGCATAATGCATCAAACTTGACAACTTCTGTATTTCCTTGGGTCATAAGTGTCCAAGTACTTGCAAAAGTCTGCTAAGAATCTCATAAGGCATCAAGAATAGTCTGCACAAGGAAACTGTCTGAAATGACTTCACCTATAGAAATAAGTTGCTCATTCATATCCTTGACACTAGCAAGGAAAGTGTCCATATCATCTTCCTCATGCATAATCTTCGACTCCAGCTCTTTACGCAGCAAAGAAATTTAGCTTCATTGCGACTTGCATAAAGACCTGCTAGAATATCCCAAGCCTGTTTTGCAGATTTTGCTAAACGGATGTAAGGAACACTGGTGCGCTTCCTAGACAAGGCAATCAATGCATGAGCCTGCGCATCCTTTACATCCCAACGATCTTGTTCTGTCGTAGGCAAAACAACTCCAATAGCAGCAATCCTTGCAGCAAGACCTGCAACATCCTCAACATCGCCTACATCCTCAGAACCAGGACATACATCAATGCCATGCACAATATTCTAGATGCCCTTTGACACAAGAACATGTTGCATCATATAAGGCCACATAGGGTAATTATCCCCATCCAACCTGTCCTGAGCAGCAAACATCTTGAAGACATATCTGTTATTGTTAGACATGGTAAATGCTGCACTTGATGTGAAAACTTTATGAAAATAAGAGAAATAGAGCGAGAACAACACGTGCTGCTTATAGTGGAAACGGAGGCCGAAATGAGACCGAATCAAAAATCTAAGCAGATTTAGCTCTACGAGCTATCCCAAAATTATTTTTGACCTAAAAATGCTCACCAAACCTAATTGTAATCGGAGAAAGTAAGCAGGCGTGTGCTGGAGCAGCTGGTGACTAAGCCCGGGGAGGACACAACCTGCTCTGATACCAATTGTTGGAATTAGGGTTGCCGAGAAACGCACACAACTTGGAGAAGACGAAGGAAGCTCAAGGCACACAATAGAGAGTGTGTTAATTAGTGTGTAATGGAAAGATAGATGGCCCTAGAGTGATGGGCATATGTACTATGCACGGGGGAAAAAATCTCCTTAAGAGGGAAAAAATGCCCCGGTGGTCCTAGTGTGTTCACACACATCACTACCACATGTATATGGTAACAGTTAGGAGGTACCCCCCCTCTGTCTGTCTGTCTGTCTCTCTCTCTCTCTCTCTCATCTTGCAGCAGGGCGAAGCACATGCAAGGAAATAGATGGTGCTTACGAGAGGCCAATGCTATCAACGGGGACTGTCGTTCACGAGTCTTAGGAGCAGAGAAAGGAGGCGTCATGTGGTATCTTTAGGCTGGGGTTGGGGCCTTGTGTGCAGGGTGTTACGCAACGTGACAAGAGTAGGTGCGTCATGCTGCGTGCGTGAGGCAAGGTCCAATAGAGGGGAGAGGGAGGGGCTCACAACAAGAAACACGTCAAGGGGGCCGACGTGGAAGAGGGGGGAGGGAATAATGTGGGGGGGCTCTTGATGAGTAATAGGATTTTATTAGGATTGACAGAGCACCCAAATCGTGGAGCTGGTTTTGTGTGGAATACGAAGAAGTGCTTAGTCACGAGTGCCCTTTCAATTTTCCAAATTGGAGTGAGAGACACTTTCTATTTTCCAACTTTTAACTTTGTTGGTGTCATTATAGCAATAGAAGTGGAGTGTTTATGAGCACAGACGTGTAATAAGTAACTTGTTCGTTCATACAAGAGTTTGAGCCTCATTGACACCAATTGCCTTTTGCTGGGGTGGGGTGGGCACTGGGATAAAGGTAATTTTCCCCAATTGTGAAAGTAGAAGCTTCTACTCCAAACTTGGTTCCATCTATAACTTATATGTGGCCATTTCACAATCACAAAATCCTTAATTTGCCTCTAGGGGTTTGCTTTAAGTAACCCATCCATCCACGTGCATTCAAGACCTAGTTTTAAAATCCCTATACTATTCCTAGCAGTTTGTCATGAACCTCCATACTCGGGCGCAAACAACACTTGGAGGATTGGTCTAGGACTACTTGTGCCTTGTTGTCGGCGGCAAATAGATTGCCTAGGATGGGGGCAAAGGCCATCGGTAAATAAAAGATCTCAGAATGACAAGATTATGGACCTTGTGTATCAAGGATGAGGGGGCGGGTTGGTAGGGGCGGCTGCCCTGATAGCCGATGTAAGTATGGTCCTTGGATGATGTCATGGCTTAACAAGAGCATGACAAGACCTTGGAAATTTTTGGGTTGTTCAATATAATTCACTCACAATCGTGAGTTTTTCTATAAAAAAAAATCCTTATACTATGGATTTTCAATGAATATGATACACCCGATCTCTTATTATGTTCAATTTGAGTATCTTCCATTTGATTGCTACCCATATTCGTGCTGGAAATGTGTGCAAAATGGCGCTAACTAATCCCTATTGTTCAACTCAATTGTTGCTGTGTTTACATATTTACAAGTGATCCACTTGAGAAATTTGTAAGGTTGAGGATCAGAGCATGAGCTCTAATTCAACCTTTATCTATAGATCAAGACCAGAAGTTAGATAACCAATTAAATTGGTCAGGTCGATAATATACATATGACACAAGGGTAAAGACGGCATGACTAGCTCTAATCCCAGTTCACACATCTAGAGGTCACTCGACTGACTCGAGAATACTTCTAAACTTTAAGGGTACTACAAAGACCAAGACCATATCGTATACTAGTGTTCCAAGCCGTCCGCCTTCGAGGAGAGAGAGAGAGAGAGAGAGAGAGAGAGAGAGAGAGAGAGAGAGAGAGAGAGAGAGAGAGAGAGAGAGAGAGAGAGAGAGAGAGAGAGAGAGAGAGAGAGAGAGAGAGAGAGAGAGAGAGAGAGAGAGAGAGAGAACGAGGAGGAGAAGATGGTTGGATATTGAAACATAAATGAGACTCCCTCCACCTTCCTAGGCAAAAGAAATCGTTTCTTGATTTGGGGGGGGGGGGGGGGAGGGGGGAGAGTAAAAATAAGCACAACATTGAAGAGAGATTTTTCAAAAAAAAAAAGGGTTCTATAGCATGGAAATTTCAGAGGTTACCTACGTAAGACTATTAATTGTGCTATTTCATCATGATTAGCTAGAGCTCGACAAACTTCTCTTAATTCTAATATTTAAGGTCAAAATAGATATAATCTACTTAATCTATACTATAATAAAAGGGGGAGGGATCCCCCCACCCCCCCATACTAGTGAGCGCAAATCGATCCAGTTGGTGTTCCCTACATCTCCCGGCTGCACTGAGAGAGAGAGAGAGAGAGAGAGAGAGAGAGAGAGAGAGAGAGAGAGAGAGAGAGAGAGAGAGAGAGAGAGAGAGATAGAGAGATAGATAGATAGATTGAATTATCGTCCACGGAGGTCATATATGACCTATGGGACCAAAAACACAACATTTCAACAAATCGTTCTCAGTGCGGGTTGATACATATCAGTTAAGGACTGAGGGTCCATCAAGAGGGTAGGGAAAAGGGAGAACAAAAAACCTAAGGGTCGCCGGCTAAGGGGAGAGCCGGTTTGGGGTTTCGAAATTCCTGGATGATCGCTTTGCCACCTCGGTAGACTGCCCATTTACCTTGCTTGCGCGCTTCATGCATCTTCTTGAGCTCGCTCGCTTTACTCTTGAGTTGATTCATGGTCAGCTCTTCTGCAATCCAAAGCTTTTTGCCCTTGAGAAGTCGAGATTGACATAGCAGCTTCATACGCTCATCTTTGTCCTTGAAAGTGAGTATGCAGTGTTCGGGTGGCACATGTCTATGTGTATCATTAATCCAAGAAACATCTTCGGGCTTGATGTAGATAGGTTGAAGAATGTCATTGAGCTTGATGATTGCTTCTTCAAGGGTGTCCTCCGGGGTACACCATGGTGAGTGTAGTCCCCCAATCCGGACCTTGAGGCCAAGAGATTCTTATAGCCGACATTCTTGTAGGGCCGTCTGTATCTTTGTGTCAATCTTTTTATGTGTTGCTGCGTGTGCTTCTTTCTGGGCTGCCATGACAGTTTCGGTGAGTGAGGCTTTGACTGCGTGTGCTTTTTCAAGTAGAGCTTGTCTTTCTACTTCCTTCGCATCTTCAAGCTTTTGTAAGCGGTCTTTGAGTCTCTCGTTCTCCTCGATGAGGTCTTGAATATTAGCCTCAAGAGCTGTGATTTGTGCTTCTTGGCGGGCAACGGGGTCCTTTCTCGGTGCCGCTGCCACCGCAAGAAAGCTCTTGCGTGCAGAAGGGGTACCAAAGGGCGACGACATCAGGCTGCAAAAGGGGGGATTCTTGTCGAAACACACAGCGTGGGATCAGGGGCTTGTGATTTAAATTTTTGGGGGTGAAAGCATTGCCATGCCCTATGTACTGTGTGCTAGGAAATAAGACGTAGCTAAATAGATAATTGAGTAGATTACTTAATGGAGAGAGACAGATTTATATAGCTAAATAGATTATAGAGCAGAGAGAGAGAGAGAGAGAGAGAGTACACACGATATACGTGGTTCACCCAATGTGGGCTACGTCCACGGGAAAGCAACCACTCAATGGCTTTAGTACTTCAAAACAAGAAGTAGTTTACAAAGGGATTATACCCTTAATGGAGCTCCCGCCTTGCTTCACTCTCACCACCTCACACTCACCTTGTTGCATCAACTTCACACTATGAAATGTGTGTAGAAATGGCCTCCTTTTATAGGCCAAAAGGGCTGCCCTCTCTTATGAGAGACAGCCATGTGTAGCCGCCCTTGTGCGAATAAGTCCAAATTGGACCCTCCAATCCGCCCATGTGTGGCCGCCCTTGAGAAGACAAGTCCGCTTTTGAATTCGGCCACCGGCCACCGGCCATTGACTTCCGACCACCGGCCATTGACTATCGGCCACCGGCCAACCGACCGGTTGTTTTCCGACCACTTTCCGGCCGTCGTCCGGCCATAATATTCCGGCGAATAAAAAGTCTCGGGGGCCTCCGCCCCCGAGGCCTTTAAAGTTGCCCCTGATTCTTGTCCGTGAAAATTTTGGTTTCCGATGAGTGATTTTCCTTCACGCACGATGCCTTCTCCTCATAATGGGGGCCTTACAAATGTGCGCTTTTACCACAGAAAATTACAAGGGTAAATCAGGATCCATACTTAACAATCTCCCACTTGGAGACTGATCTCCAAACCAAACCTGTGACTGCTTTCCATTCTGGCTTCTTATCCTTGAATGCCGATTGAAGATGAGCAAAAGCTCAACTTCTTCTTGTTGACCACCTTTGTAAACATGTCTGCAGGATTTTCACTTGTATGCACCTTTCCTAGCTTTAGCTGTCCCTCTTCCAAAAGAGTGCGTATGAAGTGATATCTCACCTCAATGTGCTTTGTCCTTGAATGAAAGGCTGAGTTCTTTGCAAGATGGATAGCGCTTTGGCTATCACTGTACAAGACACAATTGTCTTGTTTGAATCCAAGCTCTTCTAAGAATCTGTGAAGCCACAGAATTTCTTTGCTTGCCTCCGTCATTGCTACATACTCTGCTTCCGTGGTAAAAAGTGAAACCACTTTCTGCAGCTTTGAAGCCCAGCTTACTGCTGTGCCTCCAACCGTGAACACATAGCCAGTAGTGCTTCTTCGAGTATCTTTGTCACCTGCCATATTTGCATCAGCATACCCTTCTAGAAAAATATCAGTTCCTCCAAAATACAAAGCATTTGTTGTTGTCCCTTTTAGATACCTAAGTATCCACTTTACAGCTTGCCAATGCTCTTTACCTGGGTTGTCCATGAACCTACTCACAAATCCCACTGCATGTGCAATGTCTGGCCTTGTCCAGACCATAGCATACATTAGAGAACCTACCGCTGCAGCATATGGAACTTTAGACATATAGGCTATCTCCTCTTGTGTCTTTGGACACATATCCTTCGTTAGTTTAAAATGACCAGCCAAAGGTGTAGAAACTGGTTTTGCATTTTGCATTGCAAACCTTTCTAGTACCTTCTTGATGTAATCTTCTTGAGATAGCTTTATTGTCTTCTTCGTCCTGTCCCTTGATATTTTCATACCAAGTATCCTCTTTGCAGCACCTAAATATTTCATTGAAAAAGATTTGGACAGCTCCTCTTTTAGGTCTTTGATGTCCTGCATGTTAGCACTTGCAATCAGCATGTCATCAACATACAACATTAGGATGATGAATTTTCCATCTCCCAAATTCTTCGTGTAGATGCAATGATCCGAGTTGCATCTTGTGAATCCATGATCCAACATCCATCGATCAAACTTCAAGTACCATTGTCTTGATGCTTGCTTTAAACCATACAAGCTCTTCTTTAATCTGCGAACCATTTTCTCCTTACCTTTTACTTCATACCCCTTTGGTTGAAGCATGTAGATTTCCTCCTCTAAGTCACCATGAGGGAATGCCGTATTTACATCCATTTGCTCGAGATTTAGATCATGAGCAGCCACAAGGCTTAAGACAAGCCTAATTGAGTTCATTTTTACAACAGGAGAAAATATTTCATTGAAGTCAATACCTTTCTTTTGAGAAAAACCTTTTACCACAAGCCTAGACTTGTACCTTTTCTTCCCACCTTCTTCTTCCTTTAGCTTGTACACCCATTTGTTTTGAAGTGCCCGCTTACCTTTAGGCAACTCAACCAACTCCCATGTTTGGTTGCGATGTAGTGAGTCCATCTCCACTTGCATGCTCTTCGTCCATTCTTCTTTGGATTCATGTTGCATAGCTTCTTCATATGATTCCGGCTCTCCAGAATCTGAGATCAAGAGATGGTTGAAGGAAGGAAAAAACCTTTCTAGAGGTTTACTTGCTCTTGTAGATCTTCGGGGAATAGGTTGAGGCTCCTCATTCGGTTGACGTTGTTGCACATTGTCACCGTTTGCAGTCCTTGAGTCTTCACCGTCCTCAAGCTCCATGTACTCATGACCTGTTTCTTTTATTTGTTTTCTTTCCAAGTAATCTTTGTACATATTTTGTTCGTTAAAAATTACATCCCTACTCCTTAAGATTTTACCATCTTCAGGATTCCATAGGCGATACCCAAAGTCTCCTTCACCATAGCCAATACAGAAACACTTTTTGGACTTTGCATCGAACTTTGATCTTAGGCTTCTATCTATGTGCATGAAAGCCTCACACCCAAACACTTTGAGAAATGCATAATTCACCGGTTTACTTGTCCATGCCTCTTCTGGAACTCCCCCATCCAATGCCGTCGAGGGTGACCGATTGATTAAGTACACAAACGTACTTACAGCTTCCGCCCAAAGCTCAAGCGGTAGGCCTGCATGTAGCCGCATGCCTCGTGCTCGTTCCATGATTGTCCGGTTCATCCTTTCCAAAATCCCATTTTGTTGAGGTGTCCTTGGGGTTGTCCTTTGCCTCCGAATGCCATTGCTAGCACAAAAGCTTTCAAAAGCTTGGCTGCAATATTCGCCTCCATTGTCGGATCTGAGGCATTTAACCTTAGTACCCGTTTCATTCTCCACAAAGGCTTTCCACCTTTGAAATATGGAAAATACATCGGATTTATTCTTCATGACATAAACCCATGTTTTTCTAGTCGCATCGTCTATGAATGTTACATAGTACAATGAGCCACCAAGTGATGGTGTACTTGCAGGACCCCAAACATTAGAATGAACCAACTCAAGTTTTTTATTTTTTCTTTCATTTCCTGATTTTTGAAATTTTACCCTCTTTTGTTTACCATAAACACAATCTTCACAGAACTCTAAGTCCACTTCTTTCAAACCTGGTAGAAGCTTCTTTGTTTGAAGGATTTGCATTCCTTTGGTACTCATATGCCCAAGTCGGTAGTGCCACACCGCACTGTCAACTTCTGTAGTTGTTGCACAAGCTGAAGGTTGCGTGCTAACAGTACACAAGTAAAGTGTACCGACTTTTTCACCCTTGGAAACCACCAAAGATCCCTTTGAGATCTTCCACGTTTGTTTCCGAATGCAATGTTGTGACCTTCATCGTCCAATTGTCCTGTAGAGATCAAATTTTTGCGAAGAGAAGGAACATGCCTAACATATTTAAGCTTCCATTCATTTCCGTTAGCAGTTTTGACAGAAACTGTACCTTTGCCGACAATCTCACAAGCTTCATCATCTCCCAAGTATACATACCCAAAATTACCTTTGGTGTAGTCTTGGAAATGTTGCTTGTGTGGTGTCTCATGGAATGAAGCCCCGGAATCTACTATCCACGAATTAGACACATTGTCTAATGAGAGAATTAGAGCATCTTGCTCTACTTTACCTGCCACATTGGCCTCCGATGTTGGCTTGTTGTCTTGAGACTCTGTCTCCTTCTTCTTCTTGGACCAACAATCCTTCTTGACGTGGCCCTTCTTGCCGCAGTTCCAACATTCAAGAACTGACTTTGTGCGTGACTTGCTCCGCCTTGAGCGATCACGACCCTTTTGGTTTTTGAACCTCTCCTTAGGCCTTCCTCTTGTTTCCACTGATAGTGCAGCACTTGATGATTTTCCTATGCTTCGCCTTCACATTTCCTCGCTTAGGAGAACACCCACACCATCATCAAACTTAAGAGTATTTGTGCCAGAGATAGAATTACTTACAGCCATCACAAGGCTGTCCCAACTATCCGGTAGAGATGATAGTATAAGGAGAGCTCGCACTTCGTCATCGAAATTGATTTTCACTGATCGAAGTTGACTTATGTTTGTGTTAAAGTCATTTAGGTGTTCTGCAACTGAACCATTCTCTGCCATCTTTAGATTGAACAAGCGCTTCATAAGAAATACCTTATTGGATGCCGATGGTTTCTCGTAGAAGTCGTCAAGTGACTTCATCAAGTCCTCCGTGGTCTTCATCTCCGAAACATTGAAGGCCACCGTTGACGCCAAGCTTAACCGGATTGTTCCCAGTGCCTCTCGATCAAGGACAATCCATGCTTCATCTGCCATTGTTGCGGGCTTCTTTGCAAGACCGCCTAGTGGCAAATAGAGGTCCTTTGGTAGTTTTTGCCGTTGAACTTCTCAATATTGAGCTTCCCTTCCTCCGCCATAACTCCCACTCAATTCAAGGAATCCTTTCCTTGAGATAATTTAGCTACGATCAAACCTTGCTCTGATACCAGTTGCTAGGAAATAAGATGTAGCTAAATAGATAATTGAGTAGATTACTTAATGGAGAGAGACAGATTTATATACACGAGATTATAGAGCAGAGAGAGAGAGAGTACACACGATATACGTGGTTCACCCAATGTGGGCTACGTCCACGGGAAAGCAGCCACTCAATGGCTTTAGTACTTCAAAACAAGAAGTACTTTACAAAGGGATTATACCCTTAATGGAGCTCCCGCCTTGCTTCACTCTCACCACCTCACACTCACCTTGTTGCATCGAATTCACACTATGAAATGTGTGTAGAAATGGCCTCCTTTTATAGGCCAAAAGGGTTGCCCTCTCTTATGAGAGACAGCCATGTGTAGCCCCCCTTGTGCGAATAAGTCCAAATTGGACCCTCCAATCCGCCCATGTGTGGCCGCCCTTGAGAAGACAAGTCCGCTTTTAAATTCGGCCACCGGCCATTGACTTCCAACCACCGGCCATCGGCCATTGACTACCGGCCACCGGCCAATCGACTGGTTGTTTTTCGACCACTTTTCGGCCGTCGTCAGCCATAATATTCCGGAGAAAAAAAAGTCTCGGGGGCCTCCGCCCCCGACGCCTTTAAAGTTGCCCCTGATTCTTGTCCGTGAAAATTTTGGTTTCGGATGAGTGATTTTCCTTCCTGCACGATGGATTCTCCTCATAATGGGGGCCTTACAAATGTGTGCTTTTACCACAGAAAATTACAAGGGTAAATCAGGCTCCATACTTAACACTATGTCGGCGAGGTAACAGAGACATGAAACGAGCAACGAGGAAGGAAGCGGGCAGAGAAGTAAGGCGAGTAGAGCCTGGTTTTTACGGGCTGAGAGAGAGGGGATCTCTTGGCGAGCTGTATGTCGCGCGGGCGACGTCTTTGACGAGCTGCAGGTCGCGGGCGTCCTGTGCTAGAGAGAGAGAGAGAGAGAGAGAGAGAGAGAGAGAGAGAGAGAGAGAGAGAGAGAGAGAGAGAGAGAGAGAGAGAGAGAGAGAGAGAGAGAGAGAGAGAGAGAGAGAGAGAGAGAGAGATCCGCCGGCCAGACTAGTAGTGTTAAAGATCAATCCAATGCATAAACAACAAGAAAAAAGAAGTTATTCAATTGTAAATAGGAAGTTCATGGAAAACAATGTCCATTATATGTTAAAAGTATGTATTTTATTTTGAATTTTATGCAGCCTTCTTTTAAAAAGAACTTTGCAATTTTCTTTGTCACGATCGATTGTTGTTGAGCCCTCTATTCTAGGCCGCCCTCTAGCCCACAACCATTGGTTTGCTGATGCGCTTGATCCCACAAAGATACAACTCCCAGTAGCACCACCTCTCTCACACATGCACAATCCTCAGAATTACTCTCTCTAACTCCACCTGCAACACTCACCTCTATCTCTCTCTCTCTCTCTCTCTCTCTCTCTCTCACACACACACACACACACACACACTCACACACACATACACTCCCAAAAGTAACCGTAAGACATATTTGAAGACAAGTGTAATCGACACTCACATTGCCAGTATCTTATAGTCGTTTAGTGAAGGTGGCCACATCATGACATGCTAGCCATGCATAGCCTATAAATATCATGATATGTTTGGTTATGTAACAAGTAATAGTTTCTACACTTGATGGATTATGCAATATGGGCATTTAGCATGCTACACTGCCCATGTGCAATAAGATAATCAATTCATGAGAACAATCAATTAAAATTTGTCCATGAGTGAAATACATTCCAGATTGTGTTGTTGATATACAATCCATGTGGCAAAATCACGAAGCCTATTTGGTAAAGCCCATTTAAAGTTTAGTTGAATTGCACAAAAACAGATGCTATCATCTGTTTAAGAGCCCGTAAACATCATAATAAGCAATTTATTGGTTTCCTTGGAGACTGTTACTGTCTGATGTGTCAGGTTATTTATCTTTTTTGGATTGTAACTAAGGTCTTAGTTTTAAACCTTAGAGGCATGTTTACACAAGTGCCTAATGCTTAGGTAGTTTGAAATACTCGAATTGTCTTATGGCATGTGGTAGTTTTTAGATGTAACCAATGGGCAGTTTGTAGTCTTCCTATAGTCATACTGTTGTTCTGGCTATGTAGTTTGATGATGATGATGAATACACAGAGAATTGGCACCTTATTTTCCTCAATCATGGTGTCACTTATTAATATGCTTTGCAGTTCTGTGATTTAATGTGCCATCTCCTGTAGTCATTTCTTTTGCATGTTTCTTGTACTTAATATCGGCTAGGGTTCTGAGCCCCTAACACTTTGGTGATCTTGCAATTGGTTCATGTTTTTTAATTTTCTTGATGATGCACAAAAGTGGCATAATAGTTGAGCTGGTAAGAAGAGGAAGCCATGCTCAATCGTAAGGCGGATATCAAGGTTGCAAGAAGCGGTTGAAGGTCTTTCAAAGAAGTATGATGATGAGTTTGTTGATTACCTTAGTGATGATGAGGTCCAATTGTCTTTTTATCAACCTATTAGTGGTTCTAACATAAAAAAACTTCAAGTTGTTAATTTTCAGTTACCAGTAGTTTTTTAGCAGGCGTGAATCTGATTTTTTAGCACTTCAAGTTTTTCAACTTGATTTTGATGTTCTTGAAGATGGGATCAAAGTTGTAGATACCCAGATTTTTGAAGAGAAGAAGTTGATTCAAGAAGAAGTTGTCGTTCAATGCAAGGGAGATGAAGTCCAAAAGATGATGAAGGAAGAAGGAAGCCAAGAGAAGCTGATGAGCCAAAGGAACCAAGAGGAATGCTAGCTATCCCCAAACCTCACATCGAAGAGACTCACCTCTTTGTAGGAAGAGAAGGCATGTTACCCAACTATTGCAGCTATCACTTTTTTCTAGCTATTCTTTTTAGCAGACTCACATTGGTGGTCAAAAAACCTGTAGCCTTCACCAAGTGAAAAATGAGGTCAGGTTGTTGGTTTTGCATTCCCATATACTTATTGAACATCTCTATCTTTTCATTGACTTCAACACAAGGGCACTTGGTCTCATTGCTATACACTTCAACGGACTTTGGCTTATTTGAGGGGTTGTCCATTTGCATAGGTTTATGTTGCACCACCCTAGCTGGGCTCTCTATATCTTTTTTGATCCCCCAAGAAGATCCAAATAAGAAATCTTAATCTTCTTGTATCTCCTTTGTGTTGCAATCCATCTCTTTATCCACCTCCCCACTTGTCCTATCCTATTCCATCCCATTCCATAGTGTTTACTTACATCCTTGTGCCATATGTTGCAGGGTCAACCTCTCTAGTGACTGGCCTTAACATTGTTTTGATCCTATGAGGGAGGGCAATCCTTACCTCAGGACAATCCCTTGCATAGTGCCCAATTCTACAGTACTTGTAACAAGAATTTGGAAATGACACAGACGCTAATTCTTGCCGGTATGCGCCAATACTGCCCATGCTCAAATTTAAATACTTGGGTATAGGTTTTCTCACAGTCCACAGTATGCACATATTGATGTCCAAGCCAAATCTTATGCGTTGCACTGTTGGATTGAACAACACCTTGCCCAACATAGCAATAATGGAGTCAACATGATCTTGAAGCCATAAAGGAAATCCCCTGAGTGTGACCCACACTGGGTAGAGGTCCATAAGCTCTTTGTTTGAGCAAAACTTAGGCGTTCAAGGCATAGCATAAGAAAAATAAGAAGATCCCCACATGCCTCCTCTCATGATTAGGTCCTCGACAATGTGCTTGGAAGCACAACCTGCCACATAGAAGCCTTTTCCAACTTTGGTGAATCGAGAGATTGTATTTCTACTACTAGTCGCCACTGCCACCCACTCCCATAATCCATGAGTTGACATTCATCAGCCCATTAAATATAGCACTATTGAGTTAATGCAGCACAACTGCATACTCCAAATCGTCTTCTGGATTAAACCCACCCTATATCACATAACCATCATCCACCTTGTTTTAACTTTGCCTGATCACCCTGAGTAGGATGTCTTCATATAATGAATGAGTGCCAAATACGAAGGGCTTCAGAATCTTCTTTGCACTTGAGGTATTTGAGTCGCTTGCCAATTTTCTCCCCTCTATAGAGAAAACAAATCCTGTCCCCCATCCATTAAGACTTGGTGACCCCATGCCCGCATAGATCCCCTGGCATTGCCACCTCATCTTCCATGTCAGCGAGGAAGACCACCCAATATGAAAATTACCACACTCATGAAGCAGCCCTTCGAAGGTAAAACACATGCACAAAAAGTGTAAAGAAAAGCGTTGAATATGCCTAAATTACTCCGTGTGCATCGGCCCTAAATCAGATAATATGCACTCTAAAGATGGGACACTCAAAAAGTGATGAAAATAACACAAATCCTAGGTGATCTCATGCGCACCAAATATGTGTGTAGGCCTCAAAGGCATAGCTTAATGCTACAAAAGCAGTAGCAAGCTAGGAAAACGCCCAAAAGCAAAACAAGGGAAGAAGGGTGATGTCCCAAGTGTTGAACACAAGCTGGGATGTCTAGAACTGGTGGTGAAGCTTCCCTGCACTTTGCCCAACTTATAGTGTTATGGATCATGTAATCAAACCATGATCCATGGGGTATGCTTTATCATAGGATACGTTTGAAGCTGGAAATGGCCCATGAGTAGCCGATTCTCTAAACCCCATACCAAGTGCATCTACCAAGTGTTAATTCATGATGACGATTGGTGCACCCCTTTAAACAAGAAGTGGAAGAAGCAATGGTTGGAGGCTAAATAAATACTGTTGCTCGTGATAGTGGATCTAATTCAGTGCTTTATCCTTATAGGCGTTGGATCGCTTTTTTGCAGAGAGAGGTTGGTGAGACTTCATGAGCGGCAACCAGAATCAAAGTCTCTAGCACAGACAAAGTGAAAGGGTGCTGGTAATGCGTGTGCTAGTCTCCACCCGACCGTGCTATGTTATAGCCTCCCGCTAGCGTACACACTGTCTGGCCCTGCTGGCCTTGCCCATAGGACCCATGTCCTTACATTTGCCCCCCCCTTGGAGAATCATTTTCGTCCTCAAAAACGAACGTAGGAAAACGTTTCTTAAGTGCGAAAACATTCTCCCATGTATAACCTTCTTCAGGTCTATCTAGCCATTTTACCAACACCTCTCGTCTGACATGATGTCTGGTGTGAAGCTCATGAGAATCCAAAATCTTTTCGGGCTCATGAGGAATTTTTGGCGGTGAGATAAGGTCAACCAACACACCTGTGTCAATGACACTATCATTCTATCCTAGTTGTTTTCGTAAACGGCTACCATGAAAAACAGGATGAACTCGTGAGTGCTCTGGAAGAGCTACCTTATAGGCCACTTGACCTATACGTTTGAGAATGGTAAACGGTCCACAATAGCGTGGTGAAAGTTTAGCAACTTTTCCCGTCTTCAGACTTTCTGAATGCTCCGAAACTTTGAGTAAAACCTTGTCTCCTTCTTCGAAAGTAGCAAGATGTCGATGCTCATCTGCATACTTCTTCTATTGATCTTGGGCTTGCTTAACATTCTGTCGAGCAACTCGAAGCATGTCAAAATGGTCTTGGAGAAAATCCTTTGCTTGTTGTATCTTCTCCTTAGCCAACCCCACTGTAACGGGTGATCTAGGTTGAAATCCATACAAAAGCATAAATGGACTAAACCCTGTAATCACATGCTTTGAACTATTATAAGAAAATTCCAATATAGGTAAGTAGTCTTCCCACCTGGCTTGCTTCTTGCTAACGTACGCTCGTAGCATATCCTCTATATAGCACTTGATTAACTCTTTCTATTTGACCATCCGTTTCTAGTTGATCAGTCATACTTAGATTAAGTTTAGTTTCCAACTTTTGGAACATAGCTCTCTCCAGAAGTGATTATCGAATTTCAATCTTTGTCTCCTACTTACCTTGTGGAATCTCTATAGGATGTAAAAGGCCACCTGCCTTGAGGCGCGCCGACTGACTAATTTGGCATTGTAGGCAGTTTAGTATGTACTCTTGAACATCATGATGTAAGCCCGATCAATAAAATTATAGTCGAACTAAGGCATACGTCTTATGGATACCTAGATGACCGGCACTTGGACTATCGTGACACTCAAATAAGATTTGGCGCCTAGTGTCTGAGTCTTTTGGCACACATACTCTACCTTTGTGGAGTAAGTAGCCGCCATAATGGAAAAATTCTTCCATTGCTTAAGCTCTTCCTGAGTAGGGGTGGAGATCTGTGTGTTGGAGTTTCTAACTACACGTGCAAAGACATGTTGATCTGGCTGCTCAGAGACATGTGAGTGTGAGGGATCCCTTTTTGAAACTGCACTCCACACTTTAGCATATGATTGATCTTGTGCACACTTGCCACGTAATGACTCCAAAAATCCACTCTTTAGTTCCGTGAAAGCAAGTGAATTAATCTGAGGCATCCGACTTAGTGCATCTGCTACTACATTATATCGTCCCTTGCGATATCGTAGCTTACAATCATAATCTTGAAGGATTTCTGTCCATCTAGCTTTACAGCCCTTAAAGTCTGTTTGAGTAGTAAACCATTTGATACTCTATGGTCAAAAACTACTTCAAACTCGGCACCATAAAAATAGTGTCGCCACTTTCGTAAAGCATGAATTATGGCATAGAGATCTCTCTCATAGACATAATAATTATGTTGAGCTCTATCTAACTTTTTACTTTCAAAGGCTATAGGTCTTTCCTCCTGGAGAAGTACCACACCAATGGATTTATCACTAGCCTCAGTCTCTAACACAAACGGCTTAAGTGGGTCGACGATTGCTAGGATGGGAGAAGTGGCTATAGCTACCTTGAGCTGTTCGAAACTGCGTTTTTGGGCTTCTTCCCAAGAAAAGTCTTACCTTTTGCTTTAAGCTGATCCATCATAGTAATAGTGATTTTGGCATAGTCACGGATATACTGTCGATAATCCAGTCATGCCTAAAAATATTTGAAGCTCCTGAACCATGTTGGGATGTGCCCATTGAATAATGGTAGTGACTTTGTCAGTGTCCATCTTGATGCCAAAATAAGAGATCACATGACCGAGGTAATGTATCTTTGCTTTAAATAAATCACACTTGCTTTGCTTAGCATACAATGCATGAGCTCGTAGCTGTTCGAACACTAATCGTAAGTGTTCTATGTGTTCATCTTTAGTCTTACTGTAAATGAGAATGTCATCAAGGAAAACCACAACAAATTTTCCAAGATAGGGATGTAATACACTATCCATGAGTGTCATAAATTTAGTTGGAGCATTGGTTAGACCAAAAGGCATAACCAAAAATTCAAAATGCCCGAACTATGTTCTAAAGGCAGTTTTTGGAGATATCTTGCAGTAGGATATGTACCTGGTGGTATCCTGAACAAAGATCTATCTTTGTATAGTATCTTGCCCTGTGGAGTTGATCAAACAACTCATCCACTCGAGGCAGAGGATACTTGTTCTTGATGGTTATCACATTTAATCCACGATAATCTATGCACATGTGCATAGTACCATCTTTCTTTTTTACCAATAGAATTGGTGATGCCCAAGGCAAAGTGCTAGGTCTAATGAAACCATGAGAGAGATAGTCAGCCAACTGACTCTCAAGCTCCTTGGCTTCTTTAGCACTCATACGATAAGGTGGTTTACTTATCAGTTTAGTGCCTGGTAAGACATTTATGCCATGTTGCACATGATCACGTGTAGGGGGTAAACCTGGTGGTAAATCACTTGAGAACACATCACTATACTGCGTGAGTAAGTGAGTCAGCTTTTGCCGTGCAAAAGGAGAAAGTAAACTAGACTTATGCCGAGATGGAGAATCTTGTAATTCCTGTAGGGTGAAAGCATGACTGTGTGGACACCAAAGCTGTGTCCGTGACATCACTATTTGGCAAATTAATAGTTGTAATATGTTTGACAAAGATAGAAGAACCCAAGGCGTGTGATATATCATTGGATAGCTCTTGAAGAGGAGAATCTAAAAAGCTATTTGGCACCAAATTTAGAATTAATTTTCAAAACTTTTATCGTGCGCCACGTCTAATAGTGCAGCTATTCAAAACTAGTAATCAACCCATAAAAGTGAAACCACCCAGTCATGATTTCACCCTGTAATGTTTGTTTTACAGTAATTGCACGTTGCTCTATAGAATTAAAATTGAGAGCACTTTGTTCGTTATATTTGTTAACACTTTGTTTATCAATAGAATTCATTGCACTTTGCATACCCCCACCCCCCTCTGTATGTATACATTTTGATACATTTTGATCTTTTAATAATCCTCTCCGGTTAACTCACGTGATAGCATACACATTCTATAAAGTGACCGCCCCGGGTTTGCAAATCATTACTAGAATTCATTGCATTTTGCATACCATTACTAGAATTCATTGCATTTTGTATACCATTACTAGAATTCATTGCACTTTGCATACCATTATTAGAATTCACCGCACTTTGCTCTTGAGAATTCACAAGACTTGGAAACAAGCAGTAACACAAAAAGACTTCATCTATTAAATTTGCTTTCTACAAAATAGAAAGCTAGATTTTACATATAAGAGGTGCAGATGGTATATTTTTTTCACCAAGCAAAAGCACATGCTTACCAGTGGCCATAAAGGATAAGGGTTTGCATATCATTACTAGAATTCATTGCACTTTGCATACCATTACTAGAATTCATTGCATTTTGTATACCATTACTAGAATTCATTGCACTTTGCATACCATTATTAGAATTCACCGCACTTTGCTCTTGAGAATTCACAAGACTTGGAAACAAGCAGTAACACAAAAAGACTTCATCTATTAAATTTGCTTTCTACAAAATAGAAAGCTAGGTTGTACATATAAGAGGTGCAGATGGTATATTTTTTTCACCAAGCAAAAGCACATGCTTACCAGTGGCCATAAAGGATAAGGAGTTGTATTCATAACTAGTGTGCAATGTGTTTCCTAAACCATGCAGCCACTCCCATCCTAAAACTACATCAGCGCACTCCATGTTCATAACTTGGAAGTCATGGGTCATCGTATGATCTTGAACAGTAAGCTCAACCCCTTGAACTACCATGTCCCATACTTCTTTATCATTCCCAGACATCTGCTCCACCACATACTTGTGAGAGCAGGGAGTCTGTGTGAGCTTCAATCTCTTGACTAGCTGATAGTTCAAGAAGTTATGAGTTGCACCATCATCCACTAAAATATGAACAGGTTGTCCGTTAATAGTGCCATGCATGTGAATCAAATCATGGTGGCCAAAGGTGGGCTGCCACATATGAAGAACCTCTACATGACAATATTTAGGAGATGAATCTAATGTGAGGCATTGCACTGTGTGCATGGCCTTTTCTTTGCATTGCAAAGAGGACAATCTTTCTTGTTATGTTGGTCCTAAAGACATCTAAAACACAAATTGTGTTTCTTTGTACGCTCAAAATCAGCAGTGCTGAGAGACCCACGCGGAGTATCTCGTGATTGTTTAGGCTTCTTAGACTCTTGTGGGCGTGGAGAGGTAGATGTCTCTTATTCCTCTTGGAACGTGTAGGAGATCTACCTCGCCATTAGTCTTTGCGCATGACTAATGGCTTCTTCCAAAGTTTTTGGATGTTGGGTCTTGACATGAAGACGATAGTCTTTGTCAAGACCCCTATTAAAACCCAGTATCTTTTCGAATTCATCTAGACCTTCTAGCTTTAATATGATTTCGTGATACTTCAAAAGGTAGTGTGTGAGAGAGAGGCTAGACATGCGTCATGCATCCCATGCTCACCAATTCGTATTTTCTTCATTGGAGTCAAAAAACTCTTTGGAGGAAGAAGCTTGAAACACAGCCCAAGACGGAGGACGAATATCTATTGGAAATGTCATCCACCACTTATAGGCCTTGCCTTTAAGACTTGTTTCCACATCCGTCTTTATATCCGGGGTGTGTCTCAATCTATGAATATCACTCCATTTGTGTAAGAACGTATTGACCGCATCCTTGTTGCGATCACGCTCTTCCCCGTGAAACTCAAGAATGGTGATATTCTTAAGTAATGCATTGCTACCTTCTGCATCTTTTGCAGCACTTGTCTCTTGGACTCCTTGAGTCGTGCGATCTTGGTTCCCTTGAACCGTGCCACTTGTGGCTCCTTGAGTCGTCTGTGAATTCATAGATTTCACAAGTAACTCCGTAAGATTGGTAACATTTACATTGAGTGCAAAGAGGTTGCTTTCAAGTACGCTTTGGAGATGTTCCAAAGTCTTGAAAGAATCCATATCTACAAGCCCATGCTCTCCTAGATCATCATCATCATGCATATTAGTGTCAGCAACATTCGTGGTGCACTGATTTTGATCTACGTGCTCAAAATCAAACATGTGTGTAGGTGTCATATCCTCAGTGGCCATGGTAAGCACACACTAGTGCAAAGAGAGAAAAAAAAACAACAACTTGTACCTTGAGAAATTGAACTCTTTGTGTTTTGTATGCTTCGTGATTTGTGTTGCATGCGAACCTCGCTTTGCGAGAATTTGAGCGCTTCACTTGTCGTTCGTTGTAAGAACACCTTTGATGATTTCTCACAAAAGCTCGTCGTTTTTGTGAAGGCTTTTCTTCGCTTTGAAGATACCTCCTTGAGGAAAAAAGAATTTTTGGAGGAAAACTTGCCTTCCTCCAAGAAGTGAAAAGGAAGGGTGAAACTACTTCCTTGAAGTTTGAAGCTTTTCCTTTCCTTCTCGTTTTCCTTTCAACACAAGTAGACTATCTTTTTTTACTATACACAACAAGGTCTAATAGCTTGATGGTAAAGTGTTGGCCTCTTTCCCTCATGGGGTGGGTTCAACCCTCCTTCATGCAAGGGTTAAGTGGGCCTTCCTACACGCATAGCCAACGGCACCAACGGAAGCCTTTGAAGACTCGGTGCCATAAGGTTTCCAGTTTAGTTTGCCTTGGTCTCTCGTTGTGGAGGGCGTAGGTGATAGGGTGTTCTTTGCAATATTTCTTTTTTTTAAGGTTTTTTGTAGGTGTCCAACTTGCATATTTTATTAAAGCCTATGTTCTCTTTCTCTTGCAATCTCCCCAATAACAAAAGCTAGGCCTCAAAGCTAAGATGAGGAATGCTGACATGTGGTTTGTATGTGAAAATGTGAGAAAAAATGAAATTTAATAATCCCTTCTATTGCACTCACGTTGTCAGGCATTTTTTGGATAAGCATAAAGTCACTAGGTCATGCCTAAAAGCTTTCCCACTAGCCTGATGTATATATGTGTACATAGCCCTGCAAGTTTTGGAAGTGGCCTTATAAAAATTCATGTATAAAGATATGATTTTACCGAGCTTGGGTGCTGATGTTTTTGGTTGTTCAAGTCCTCAAAACATGGTTCTTAATAGATATTTCCAGCCTTACTTTATAACTTGTGAATCGGACTTCTACATCATGGCATATGAGCATCCGCTGTGAGCGGTCTCAACTTAGAAGGTGATTGGAGGTGCATGCGAAAAGGGGAATTGAATCAACTTGATAATTTGAATTATAAATTCTGAGGTTTAAGAATTCTAGATGTAGCCGAGATGATGGGCTTCGAGCCTGTGTTACGGTGTGTCATTTGGTGACTGGAGCAGCAAATTATGCTTGGCCTGAGAATTTTGTCCGAGAAGCTCTCTTGCTTTGGAGGAGATCTAGAAATTTGACGGCACAAGGGATTTCGGAGGAATGAGGAGGAGTTTGCCATGTGGTGGGTGGATTATCCCACATGGGAAGGGAAAGTGGAGAGTGGGGGGTATATAGCCTAAAGGGGAAGCCCATTATGGATGTATTATCTTGTGGGGAGCTCTCAAGCCTAGCTATGGAGGGTCTCGTGGACTCATGGGGAGGAAGGGTGCATTTTTGCATTCCCACCAGCCTAGACAGGCACTTGGACACATTTTTTGGTCCCCAATCACTTTCCCCCACCCCTTTCCCTTGGTCAAAGGGTCACCGACACCTCATTTTTTGCCCAAAAAAGGCTAAAAATGAGCCAATTAAAAGGTGCCTACAAATGAGAGAAGATTTTTGGGGAATAAAAGAAAAGAGATCCCTTATTTTAATAGCTACAACACCTACACAACTTCTAGAGAGATCATTCTTGAGCAAGAGAAAGGACACCTCCATGTTCGAGTGGCCATAACTTGTTCATTTCACATCTGTTTTTTGCCTATGGATACTATACGAATGTCTCCACAAGACGAGCTTTGTCATGATGTCCTTTGTTTCTCCTAATTAAGAGTGTGTTCCATGCTTGAAGGGTTTTTCATAAATCTCTAGTACAGGTGTTTACCACAGGTGTTTTCGGTGGTCTGATAGTTCTTCCTTCCGACAGTGTGATTCGTGCAAGGCTATAGAGGCACTCATTTGTCTTGCTGTTTTCACGCTAACAAAGTGATAGTCACACAATTAAGTGATTCCTTGAAGCCACAAATGACCTTCAATGTTGGTTCTAGCAGGCAAGCCCATGCAAATGAATTGTGACAATGATTGAGCTAGAAGAAATTTTGAAATTAATATGATTTAAGTTATCATCTAAGAGCACCTAAATTTGGAGAAGATTGTGCATGGAAACATGATATCTATTGTTACTCCATTCTTGCACTATAGTTGCATACACTACAACCCTATCAAACTTTAATTTTATAACTTCTAAAGCTTCTCTAGCCCCTATTAATGCAATGATGCGCACCTTCTCTAGCATGTACCCTTAGTTTTCCACTCTTGACTGCCAAAAAATCATATCAACACTCTCCTTATTCTCGATCACATGTCAACACACTTTCTTAGAGGCACTCGTTTTTCTTGTTGTTTGTACGCTGACATTGTTTTGGTGCCCTCACTGAGTAGCAAGTGCTCCCATGCTCTAGTTTTTGTGAAATATGTCTATTCTGCAGGGAGAGAATGTAAAAGGGATGTGGGTCCTTATGGACATCACCTATGTATGTGAAAATTGTGGACAACACTTGAGGTAGTTGTATAATTGGATTGCAGCCCTCGGAGGGTTGTGAGTTTTGTGAAGCCAAGCACTGAGTGCTGGGTTAGCCAGTGTGAGGTGGATTAGGTACTAGAGACATCCATCGACATCCCTTGAGCTTTCGACGTCACATGTAATTTTTTTTGTGGCAATCGAACATGGCGGACAAGTTCCCACAGTTTCATGGATTGCCTAATGAGAATGCACAAACTTTTATTGAAAAATTGGAAGTCAATTGCTGACTGCAAAATATATTAGACCAAGCTATATTGTTGTGGCTGCTGCAATACAGTTTACACGATGAGGCAAAAGTTTGGTTACACAATCATGAAGAGTTGGTGTAGGCACAAAATACAGGGGTGTTTTTGGACTAAAATCGTGTGAAGCAATCTTTTCTAGCATACTGCAGATCCATTGAAGTGCCTGATGAACTTTGGCATAAAATTTTGTGGTACACTCAAAAGGTTGATCAAAGTGTTGATGATTTTGTCATGCAGTTCACTCGTTTATGGGATAAATGGGCCCGAGCTTTGGGAAATGAGATCCCTCAATCCACATTAAAGAAGGAATATTTTGTGGCAAACTTTAAAGAAAGTCTGAAATTTAAAGTTGAGCTGAAAAGGCCCGCCACCTTTGAGGAGGCAGTTACTATCACCAGGGAGAAGGAATAGAAGACTCAAAGACTTAATATGGGAAAGAGTTCCATGTGCAAAGTAATGGTGGCCAAACGGAGGAAAATTAGGTAGTGGCTAGAGTCCAACCTGCTTAAAGGGTTGCTAGTACTGAACAATTAGAGACAAATATGCAAGACATGATGACCATGATGCAATAATTGCGACTCAGTGTTCTTGGAGGTGGAGGTGGTCGTGGTCATGGACGTGGTAGAGGAATGACTGAGGCATGTGAAGCTCATCCTAATGCTAATGCCGGTTGTGGACAAGGCGTCTTTGAGCCCTAGAGTAGATTCAATCCTACCTATTATAATTATGGTGAACTTGGCATAAGAGCACTTATTATTCAAAGCCAACAAGAATGGGAGGTGATATGTTTCCACTTCCCCAATAGATTTCTAATAGGGGTGATGATTATGCATTGGATATACAGGGTGATCAAGATACTCGAAAAAAAACAAGCCTCAAACTCTGGTGGTCATGCGGGTATTGTGCGGGTTGAAAAGAAAGAAGCAGATATGCTGCCGATAGGCAAAAGAGAGAGGGAAGGCTATGCCGCTCCAGGTCCCAGAAAAAAGACAGAGAAAGAGAAAGAAGGTGGAGATGCGAAAGCCAAGAGGAAGAGAAGAACTCATAGACAGTTTGAAATAGCAGATTTACCTTTGGGAGAAGGCCGAACAGCTTACAGTTTAAAGGAAGACCTTATTGGGAGGAAAGTACACTACAAGAGGTTGTGTGCTCTTGTGACACTTTTAGCGATGAAAATACAGTGGGTTTTTATAACCCCCGGCGTTGCTAAGAGCGTTGATACGGAAACGTCATTATAGCGACGCTTATAGCGACGTTGAAGAGCCTTATATAGCGACGTTCGAGAGGAAAATTTTTTGGTGGCACGGCATTGAATACCCTGCCATCCATCAACCATATTGAATATTTCATTAATTGATTCACCTTTGAAAAAAAGTGCAAAGATAGATATAGACCCAAAATAGTCACCCACAAGACAATATAACCATTAACTCCATCATCCATAGTACTTATTGTTTGCAAAATAAAGATATAAAACTGACAAGCGTGAATTGATGAAAGTAAATCAATGAAAATTGTACACATAGGCCAAATCACTTGATTGTTAAACTTTGCAAATGTAATAGTTACAAACCATTGTCATTATTTAAAAAATATACATGGTTTTCAAAAAGACGTATAAAAGTCGTCTCATGATACATAAGCTATGACAAAAAGAAACTAATGCTATCTAGCTATGGCTAAACTGATGTCGTCTAATCAGACGTGTCATTGCATCCAAGCGGCGTATCTGTCGGATTCTGCCAAAAAAAACAATAAGACATCTTTTTGTAAGTATAAACATATAGCGACATTTATAAAACAATACAACAAATAGAAAAGAATAAACCCAAATACTAACCATGCCGTCACGAGAACTCAGAATGTCCATAAGGGCATTTAAGCCCTTCCTGCGTGCGTACTCGCGCTCGTACGGTGTGGGATCACGTCCTGTCATCGACCATTATCAAAACATACAAAGAATCCAATGTTATGTTAGAATTTAAAAACCCATAAACCCTAAACTATCAAACATAGAGAGAAATGCGAAAACACTTACAAAATCGGCCTCAAATGATGCCCACCCGCCGCTCCCCAAGTGGTTGGCTCCCTACCTCTACTCGCGCTTTGGCTGCCTACTTTTGTTGCTTCCACTTGTCGCGATTCTCGCGTGCTTCTTTCTTTGCATTCTTCCAATCTTCTTTGTCCAGCCAATCTGGTCTATTCCACCCATGCTTGATGTCTTTTTGCACTTTGGAACGCTTGTGCTTATAGTATTCGCGCATTCGAACCTTCATCACGTCTTCATTGAAGCGGTCATCCCGTGTTGGAATGGGAAACTCGTCATGAAGCATGCTGATGACTCTGTCTTTTAAATCATGCAGTACTTCACTCCAGGTGTTTAGTATGTAGTGTCTAAACACCTGAGAGAAAAGACCGCACATGCGCAAAATCACTTTCTTGCTTTCATCATCCAAGATGATGCCGCCGCTGAAGTCAACGGAGCAAGGCAAGCCCTCTCGCCGCTGACGCGTGAACCTGGTTGTCCTGACAAGGGTCTCTAGCGGCGTGTCGAGACGGGGGTAAGAACGTCAGGTGTCTTCACTAGAGTCTGAGCCCCGAAGCGAGGAGTGTCCACTGGAGTGACTCCTGGAAGAGTAGCTAGTGGTGTGTAGCCCCTAGGAACGGCAGTCAACCGCGCAAAACCTGGTGTCGATGGCAATGCCGTCGCTGGTGTCGGGACGGGCAAAGATGGGGAGTGTAAAGAGCCTCGTCGAACGCGAGGCGGTATCGAAGCATCGGCGGCGCCATCCCCACAACAACCGCCACCGCCACCAGTAGAGCGTTGGCGCCTAGACGAGTGTGAAGATCGTCTCGTTGACACCGAAGCTTCGGAGCGCGCTGAGGACTTCGAAACAGAGGGAGATGCAAATGGAGTAGGAACGCACGATGGTGCGCCAGAGCGATGACGCTCCACGTACCACTATCTCTGCTGGGGTGACAAAGAAGAAAGAAACTCCTCATCATCCATACCTGCATTAAACATGGACAAGTGGATAGAGAGAGAGAGAGAGAGAGAGGAGGAGGTGCTCGTCGTCCCTGCTTCTGAGAACATACCTAGAGCATACGTACCTGGGGTGGACGCAAAGACCATTAAATACAATGATGCAATGACGCATATAAATAGAACGATGCAATGACGCAATGACTCGTTCTTCTTCTATTCAAATTGAGTGATGGAAGAGGCAAGTCGATAACGCGGAATTTTCAATAGAGAGAGAGAGAGAGAGAGAGAGAGAGAGAGAGAGAGAGAGAGACAGAGAGAGAGAGAGAGAGAGAGAGTGCACACAATCAAATCTTGCAGTCAAAAAACCAGGTGGTGGAGTTGCATGTAGCCATGGATTTCCCAGGATGTGAGAGCAAAATCAAAAGAGCGTTATACAACATGGAAGGTACTTAGAGAGCCAAAGTTTTTACAAAACATAGAAAAATTGTTCAAATACAATATTTATGGCTTTAAGAGATCTCCCTCTCTCATCCTCACATAGCTTAGCATAACTTCCTATATCTATATAGAGCTCTCCGTTTAAACAAATGTCCTCTGTTTCATTTTGTAGATCCTCTGCATGCACCCCATAGAGAGTAGCAGCTTGATGTTCGTCTGGCACCACCTCAACGGCTTTTGACTGAGCATCTTCTCCGATCTCCTCCATTGATGACGTTGGGATTGTAACATGGTAGCCTTCACACGTCCGTGCACTACAAGGGGCTACCTCTATGACGTACCACCAGTTTGATACAGACTTTGAGGGATGAAATATCACTTGCCACAGCCACATAACTTACATGAGAGCTTCCAAGCACATAAATTCTAAAATGGGATGTTAACTATTTACATACTTACTTGTTCACAATGCTCGGGTAGTACGAAAGTATCTCTTAGGTCAGTCCATTTCTTAGTTGAATCCACCTTAAGAAAACCAGACTCTCCTCTACGCACAACAACGTTGTGACCCTCCATGATTATCTTGAACCATTGCACGTCGAAAAAGTCGACAAAAAATCCTCTGTAATCGATCCTCAAATTCTTTTGTAGCGTGCCGAAGCAAGTGAGTTCCGCCACCACAGGATTAGCATCAGAGGATTGTCGTCGACTAGACTGTTCAAATTTTTCCATGAGTCCACAATCTTGAGTAAAACTCTTTTTGTCGATCCGTTCCACCCTAAAATGTCGACCTTTACACCATGCAGCTGTGTATGACTTATACTACAACCAACAAAGATTATGAGTGACTTATACTACAACCAACAAAGATTATGAGTCACTAGTCGTACATTGCAAACTTACCTTGGTCGCGCAACCCCGAGAGTACTCCCACGCTTCCTCAGTCAATTCTTCACCGCACTATTGTGCGCTTTTCAATTGGTTTCTACAACCATCTTAAGCTCATGAATGTTGGTAGGCTCTCCAGACCCGTCAGATAGTGTATCGGTGGTTGTCATCCAGGTCTCCACTCGATTCGTGCCCTTTGTCGCTCTTGCTTTGCATCCTCATATTGTTTAATCCACTTTTGTATCACTGGATTGTGAAGCATGCAAAATCGATTGATTTTAGCCTCTAGATCTTCCGTCATCTTCTTCTCAACACCGAGATTGCACATGACAATCCCAGATATGTGGTCATCATCTATGGTTCGCCATAGCGTATCCCCGGCTTTATCAAATCCGTCTAGCCACTCTCCAATGTACACTAGGGACTCTGACACCAACCAACCTTCTGCCATGCTACCCTCCGGACGTGCCTTCTAACGCACATATTCCTTGAGTATTTTCATGAAACGTTCTAAAAAGAACATCCATCTGGAATGTACTGTGCCAGCTATTTCCACCTCATCAACTATGTGAACAAGAAGATGCACCTAAATGGTTAGCATGGTGGTAGGAAAATGTTTCTCAAACATGCTCACAACCTCCGCAGCATTTAGTTTGGCGAATGGTATGGAGTCTACGTTGATCTCCTTTTGTGAGATCCATTGCACCAACTTTGCAAGTTTGTAGATTGTGTTACGAACGTCAAGAGACAAACATCCCTCAATGGTAACCAGTAAAATAAACTGCAAAATACGTGCAACAATGATATTAATGTCCCCACACGAATTTTTTACACAATTCCCACTATGATATATTCCACTATGAACATACCTGACACCTTTTATGCCAGTCGTGTGACTTCAAACAGGTAAGATTTCCTTCTTTAGTAAAACACGTTCGGAGCGAGTACCTTACGCCAGTGGGGGTCCGCAAAGATCGAATGATCTCTTTTACTTTGCATTCTTGGGCTCCTGTGAAAATCTATGGTGCTTTAGGGAGTTTTATCGATCCATCGGACGCTGTTTGCAGCCAATATTGCTCCATACAATCCACATTTCTAAGGTCAACCCTGGCTCACAAAGTATCTTTCTTTCCGGTCAGATGATCCCATAGTAGATTGCCCACATTCTTGAATATGTGCTAGATCGAGCAAGTGATTGATCATGAGTCGGGGCCAGTATGGTAACTCGTACCATAGAGATAGTCTCTTCATCCCTGGGGGCAATCCATCATCACACATCTCCTTCCACTCTAACCATGCTTGTGCAGACATCCTCGGTGGCTCTCTTCCCAAAACGCCGTCGTGTAACACATGATTCTCTGCAAGATATGCTTGATGACCTTCGTAGATTTGCTTCTTCAATGAGGGCGCCCTACTTGCATTTAGTCTAGGTCCACATGTGACACATGCTCTGTATCCGCTTGTTTGAAGCCCATCATGTATACACATGATAATAGATCAACTTGAGAAAAACCAAGATTTACAGTGTCTGAGTGAGGAGTGTAAATAGATCACCTGAGCACTCTGTTAGTCCAGGATAGTCATGCATGGTCCACATTAGAATGCCTCTGATCAAAGCATTCCGTTTACCTATGTGTCGGCTCATATCCACCACTTCTATGACAATACACAATTGTTGTAGCTCTTCCAATAGTGGACAAAGATACACATCCATAATCTTCACTTTATATCGCCCCGGCACAATCAAGCTTAGCCATAGGTGCCCCTTCTTCGTAGTCAACCACGAGGGAATGTTGTAGTTGACGATGACAACGGGCCATACACTGTAAGATGTTGATCGTGGACCAAATGGATTTACGCCATCCATAGCCAGGCCTAAGCGCAAATTTTGAGCTTCCCTACAAAAATCCGACCATGTTCCATCTATATGTTTCCAGGCTGCGCAATCTGCATGAATCCGTAGCCACCATCCGAAGATTAATTCTCCTCATGCCATGGTGCTAGGGCGGCCATGGACTTACATTCGAAGAAATGCTTGATGCGAGGAAGCAGAGGAAAATGTCGCAAAACCTTTTGCAGAATTTTTGTTCCGTAGAGATCTACTCGATATCTCTCGGAATCACATTTCGGACACTTCTCCATGTCTATGTATTCCCCTCTGAAAAGAATGCATTCATTAGGACAAGCGTGGATCGAATTTTAATCCATCCCCAAGTCTCACAAAATCTTTCTTGCTTCCTCTCGAGAATCTGGCATCGATCATTTCATCAATCTCGGGCTCAAACATTGCCTTGTTGGGAATGTGGTCTGCATGATCATCCCCCGAGCTGTCAGAGGCTACATGCTGTGGCCTCACATATGCTGCTTGACCAAAACGGCTGCAAACACGTCTATTGGGTTGCAAGATTGCTGCATGTTGGCCAGCGTCAGAGTCCGATGAGTTATAATTGGCAACAACTTGATCTATAATAGATGGATCTAACTCGCCGAATTCGCAAACGTGCTACAAAGAAACGCGTCTTGTCCGTCGCACAACATGCTTGCATTGATTACAAGGACATAAGATCCTCGTTGAGAGATAGGTGTTTTGGTTGGACGGCCCCACATCCTCGTCACTACTCATAATGAGGGTAAAAATCTTATAACCTGGACAACAAATTTAATCTTCTATTGGCATCCTTCGTCTTTTATCTCTCTCTCTCTCTCTCTTTCTCTCTCTCTCTCTCTCTCTCTCTCTCTCTATCTCTCTCTCTCTCTCTGTTCACACTGTAAACTACCTCACATGCTCTAGTCATGTCCAATCCCCGCACACCTCGGTCTAGAGGTGCACGGAGATCAGAACCACCTCGTTATAATCTCGTCTTTATTGCTCAATGCCTATATTTGTGGGTACAAGAAATCTACATACCCACGTCTACATGATACTGCATGTAGTGGACAAACCCCTTTGCCTCTTCTCTAGCTGTATCATTTCACAGCATCTTAACATCTTTTCACAGTAGATCTTTTCACCGTTCGTCTAACTCTAATTTCTTTTACCATTGTAACGTGTTTTTACGGAATGATGCAAGCCACCCCAAGGACTTTCGAAAGGGTTTTTTAATGCTTCTGGGTCCCTTATATGTAAATAAAGCATGCTTGTACAAAGTGTACAAAGGAGGTGTGTGCCAGCTGTCTCTACGCATGCGGGTCAGTTGTGCGGGGTGCATAGTTTTGTTGTTTTTGTACATAGACGTGTCGAAACTTGAAAGAGTCACTTAGTACTTGAAAAATATGAACAAAATTGGTTTTTTATCAGCTTGAGGTCGTGAGTGAGTGGGGGATTTGACAGAGGAAGATCTAGCAGCAAGAAGCCCACGAGGGATAGAGGCGTTTGGGAGTAGAGCAGCCTGTCTTGCTAGTCGAGGGCCCGATGTGGTGAGTTGAGAGTGTGTCTCTCCTCAATGGGATGATGAAAGTGGGTGCTTAGCTCTGCATATTGACCTCTCTTCATCTTGTTTTGAGGTATTGTGGCTATGGTGTGTGCAGCTCCTTGTGGTGCAGCTAGTCGAGGGTAAACTATGTGCTGCAATACCTTTTTTTTGAAGAAAGATAGGTTTGTGTTTGTCTTACATCAAAGCATTAGAGACAAGGTGGAGCTCAAGGACCCAGGGACCTACAATGAGGCAGTAAAGGTTGCTAGAGAGCAATGGAGAAAGAAGGTGAGAAGGCATGAAATGGCAAATAGGAAAAGAGAAGCAAATGTACATCAAAGGGATGGTTATGTATCAACAAATAATGTGGTAGAGCCTTTGCCCTTGGATATGCATGTTGAAAGGGAAATCTATGTAGAAGATCCAAGAGTGGACAATAGAGGACATGAATCCTTTCACCAAGACATTCAAAGATGTACAGAGCAAATAGGAAACCTCAACCTTGCTATGCAAGCTATCCAACAGCAAGTAAGAAGACCTCAAGGAGAACGGTCTCAATGGAATAGAGGTGATAATGTGATGTGTTAAAATTGTGGGGAGAGAGGGCATATATCGCCCAATTGCAATCAACCAAGGAGAGAGCCAGGAGGTATATATCCTATCATACAAAGAAAAATAGGTAATGAAGGCAATGTAAATGGAAATGTGCAACCTCTCCAAGGTCAAGGACTTGCGCAACAACAAGGACAAAATCAAGCTCAAGCACCTCCACAATTTAACGTAGGAATTTTGGAGGCAGTTGAGGAGGGAGATGAAGATGATGAGGTTGATGTATTTGCAAATAAGAGAACAAGGGCACAAAAATTAGGGAGTGAAGGCCTTTTCAAAGAGGAAAGAGCAAGGACAAAGCCAAGGAGAGATGTAGATAAAGGCAAGGCACCTATGGAAGAGGCTAAAAGCAGTAAGCAGGCAAAGGTAAGGGCAAGAAGAAGGAAGATAGGCATGGATGATTTTCAGCTTGGGAAGGGTCAATCAGCATACAATATCTTAGAAGACTTGAACAACAAGAGGGCTGACATATGATATGGGAAACTCTTGCATTTGAGCTCAAGTATGAGAAGGCACTGGCATAAACTAGCTAGTGTTATAAGGGTGAAGGTAAAGACACGCGATGCACATGTAGTGCAACTTCATAAAGTTACTGATGTTTTGCCTGTGTTTGATGCTTGGATACATGGAAGGAGGGTGAATAAGGCGTATATGGATGGTGGAGCCCAAGTGTGCGTTATGACAGAGGAAACAATGCAGCAATTGGGATTGCAACTCACAGGCAAATCCTTGTTCAGTGTGAAGATGGCAAATAGTAGTAGAGTGAAATGCTTGGGAGTTATTCATGATTTGGAGCTTAATGTTTTGGGTCAAAGGGCTATCATGGACATTCATGTGATGCCTGCAAAGCTTGGGGCATATCCAGTTATATTGGGTAGACCTTGGTTGATTGCTATGAGGTCACGACAGGACTGGTACAGGGGATGTATTGACCTCTTTGTGGACAAGCCTAAAGAGAAGAGGATAAGATATGATATGAAAACATGTAAGGTTCTAGAAATTGATGATGAACCAGCTGTGCATCAAGATTTATCTCCATCCACTTATGATACGTGTGACAGTGCTTCTAGTGCATCCTCTACATGTACTGACGATGAGGTTTATGATCAAAGTCTTCTTGATCTTGATGTAGATCTTTGTGGGATACATGTATATGATGAAAATTGTGATAAAGGGGATGCTATGAGATCAAGAAATGACCATGGGGCTGATCATGAGCCAAATGTACCAAAAGCTGAATTAATGGATATGCTTGCAGGTGACCTGACTAGTCGAGAGCGAGAAGCATATGATGCATTGTTTGATAAGTATCCCAAGTTGTTTGACAAAGATTATGATCAAATGAGTGGAACAAAGAGTGTTGTTCATGAAATAAAGCTTAAAGAAGGTGCAAAGCCTGTTGCTCAAAAGCTAAGGAGATTGGGCACCATTCAACGAAAGGTATTGGAGATAGAGGTGACCTGACTAGTCGAGAGAGAGAAGCATATCATGCATTGTTTGATAAGTATACCAAGTTGTTTGCCAAAGATTATACTCAAATGAGGGGAACAAAGAGTGTTGTTCATGAAATAAAGCTTAAAGAAGGTGCAAAGCCTGTTGCTCAAAAGCTAAGGAGATTGGGCACCATTCAACGAAAGGTATTGGAGATAGAGGTGAGTAAGCTTTTGCGAGTTGGTTTTATCTACCTTGTGGATGATGCATAATGGGTTTCCCCTGTGGTTATAGTTCCAAAAAAGGTAAAGAAATGGAGAATATGTGTGGACTATAAGCCATTGAATGCGGCAACAAAGCGGCATCACTATCCCCTTCCCTTTCAGGATGAGATTTTGGACACTGTTGCAGGTCATGAGAGATATTCGGTATGTGATGGGTTTAGTGGGTATTTTCAAATTGGGATTGCATATGAAGATCAAAAGAAGACCAGATTTTTGACCCCATGGGGAGTGTTTTGCTATAGGGTGTTTCCCTTTGGCTTGATGAATTCTTATGCGAGCTTCCAAAGTTGGACAGACAAAGTATTGGGGCCTTACCTTGGAAGATTTGTAAAAGTCTTTATGGATGATTTTTGTGTTTACAATGATAGAATGCTTCATGTGAAAAATCTTGATATGGTGTTTAAAAGGATTGATGATGATGGGGGTCAACTCAATCCTTTGAAATGTAAAATTGCAAGAGCTAGAGTGATACTTCTTGGCCATGAGGTAAGTGAGAATGGGATAGCTCCAGATCCTGCAAAAGTGGAATGTTTGCTTATGATGGAGAGTCCTAAAAGTACAAAGGAATTGATGAGTTTTGTACAAAAGCTAAGGTACTTGTCAAGGTCTTTTTGTATGCTTGCTGAATATGTGCACCCTTTGCAAGAAGCAACACAAAAGACCCTTTTCTTTGGACTGAGCATGAGCAAACAGCTTTTGAGGACGTCAAGGAAAAGCTATCTACATTACCTTTGATGATGCCTCCTTGTTGGGATGAAATATTTTACTTGAGCTTGAGCGTGGGTGAGAATGCTATTGAGCATGGGTGAGCATGCTACTGGTGCAGTATTGATGCAAAAAGGAAAAAAGCAATCTTATATGAGGCCGGTTTACTACATAAGCAAAGTGAAGAATGATGCACCAAAATCTTGGCATGAGATCGAGCAATTGGTATATGCAACAAAAAGGCTGAAATCTTATCTTATTTGTAAGCCTTTTGTGGTGTTAACATCATGTAGTTTATTGCCTCATGCACTAAGGTATCCTGGGGATAGTCCTAAATTGCAAAAGTGGATACTTAGCTTGCAACAATTTGACATGAGCTTTACTAAGGAGGATAGTGTGAGAGCAAATATGGCGGATATGCTCAATTTTAAAGAGATTCATGCAAGGAGTGAGTTGAAGAAAGATTTGGAAAAGAAGATAGCGCCAAGCCCAACTATGCATGCGGAGCTTCAGGATGTAGAGGGTACCTTATACTTTGACGGGGATTTCAAAAGGAGCATTAATAAGGGCACTATTGGTTATATATTTGTGGATAAAAATGGCATTGAGTGCTGGTTTGGAAGCCAAGAAGTGGATGTGAAGAGTAATAATGAGGCTGAGTATGCAAGCCTCTGTTTGGGCTTGGAAGAATGTGTCAAAAGACATGTAAGGAGGCTTTTAATCAAAGGTGATTCTATGTTGATTGTGTGGCAAGTTCAAGGTACCTGGAAGGTAAATCAAGAAGGCATGAAGGGCTGGTTTTTCAAAGTGAGGAAGTTGTTAATGTCTTTTACTTCCTTTCAAATATGGCATGTACCACGAAATATGAATGTAAGGGCTCATGAGTTGGCGGAACAGGTGTTCACAAAGGATGTGCATGCAATGATAATTAGAGAGCCAAGGTATCTTGGAAGGGAATCCCTCCATGAGGAAGAACATGTGTTGCAAACGGGTTTTGCAAGAAAGGGATTGGCTTCTCAACAAAGGCATGCAATCACATGAAGAGCTATGAGGTATGTGTTGATTGGAGAGCAAATGTATCACAAGGGGGCTGATGGTGTCATGAGAAGAGTTCTCTACCATGATGAAATTTTTGATTGCTTAAAAGAATTTCATGAGGAAGGATGTGGAGGCCATTTTGGAGTGGAAATTACAAGGAGGAAAGTATTGAATGCTCAACTTATGTGGCCAAGTATGAATAGGCATGTTGTGCATTCGTGTAGAAGCTGTCACGAGTGCCAAATATATCAAAAGATAAAGTTGATGCCCGCTTAGTGTAGTGGATTATATGACAAGATGGCCAGAAGAAAAGGCTAGTAGAGGGGCAGCAAAGATGTATGCAGCTTTATCTTTGATTGCATATGTTGTAGATTTGGAGTGCCGTTGGATCTTGTAAGTGGTCAAGGGAAAGAGTTTAGGAATGATCTTATCACTGAATTGGTGGAGAAATTGGAGATCAAACATAGGTATGCTACTCCTTATCATCCACAATGCAATGGGTTGGTGGAGGCATTCAATGGAGTTTTACAGAAGATATTGTTCAAGCTTGTGGAAGAACATCCAAAAGATTGGGATATGTATTTGGAGAGGTCATTGTGGGCATGTAGAGTGACTCAAAAATCATCCACGGGCTTCACTCCATTTCATTTGGTATATGGAGAAGAGTATGTTATTCCGATTAATGTGATGCTTCCTTCATTGGAGTTCATTTTGAAGCATAGTTTGGTTGAGGAAGAGCATGTAAAAGAGAGACTCGCATCTATGCATAGCCTCTTGTTGGATAGAGAAAGTGCCATTAGATACTATGAAGACTTGGGAAGAAGAAGGGCTGATGTATTCAATGAAAAGATAAAGGCAAAAGGGTTATGTGAAGGCATGTTGGTTATGAGGTATAATAGTGCTTTGGACAATACCTTTCAAACAAAGTTCAAGGCAAAGTGGGAAGGTCCTTTTGTGGTGCATAAGGTGTATGATAATGGAAGCTATCACCTCAAGGACTTGGATGGAAATAAGCATAAGGCAAGATTCAATGGGATTTGAATAAGGCCTTATGTGACCAGAATCATGTGATGAAGCAAGAAATGCGTATGGAACACTTGAAAGTGTTCCATGCTTGTTGGGGGGGCAATATGTGACGTGTTTTTACGGAATGATGCAAGACACCCCAAAGAATTTGGAAAGGGTTTTTTAATGCTTTTGGGTCCCTTATATGTAAATAAAGCATGCTTGTACAAAGTGTACAAAGGAGGTGTGTGACAGCTGTCTCTACGCATACGGGTCAGTTGTGCGGGGTGCATAGTTTTGTTGTTTTTGTACATAGACATGTTGAAACTTGAAAGAGTCACTTAGTACTTGAAAAATATGAACAAAACTGAGTTTTTATCAGCTTGAGGTCGTGAGTGACTGGGGGATTTGACAGAGGAAGATCTAGCAGCAAGAAGCCCTGATTGCCGCGAGGGATAGAGGCGTATGGGAGTAGAGCATCCTGTCTTTCTAGTCGAGGGCCCGATGTGGTGAGTTGAGAGTGTGTCTCTCCTCAATGGGCTGATGAAATTTTGTGCTTAGCTCTGCATATTGACCTCTCTTCATCTTGTTTTGAGGTATGGTGGCTATGGTGTGTGCAGCTCCTTGTGGTGCAGCTAGTCGAGGGTAAAGTATGTGTTGCAATGCCTTGCTTGTACATATATCAAAGGGCAAGGTTTCCCCCAAGTTTTCCATCACTTTTTTTGTTTTTTTTTTGCTGAACTTTTTGGGTTTTCAAATTAAGCTTGATTTGAGTGGGTTTTGGTCAAGCTATGTGTATATATGGGAGCACCTATGGAAGCCCTACTAGCACATGGAAGGGCGTTTGAAAAGAAGTGAAGCTCTTTGAGTTATGGTCAAAAGTGCAGAGATTTCCATGGTTTTTTTCTCACTTTTTTCCTTGATTTTATTGCTTCCTTGGTGTCCTTGAGTGCAATGGAGTGTAGTGGGAGTTGTAGCGGTGTAGAGGGAAGCTAGTCGGAGCTAGTCAAGGCTAGTCGAGGTTGAGTGTGTGTGAAATTGAGAACATTAGTGAGAGAAGATCAGCCCATATTATCTTGAGGAAGCTATTCTCTTCATCCTCTTTTCTTTGTGGTGGTTTGAGGTGTTGTAGAGGCCGGCCACCGAATCCCACACACCGTTATCTCGAAGTTAGACTCTAATATAAAAACTCAATCCAAAATCTTATCTTAAATCTAACCTAATTGAACATGTGGTGATTCGCTCCATTGAAGGGTAAAAGACATACCAATGGGGCTATTAGCTGTGTAGATGTGAATGGGCCTCACATATACAAATACTTCAATGCAAGAGTTTAATACTAGCTTTGATGGGACAAAATCCTCCTCGAAGCTGGTCCAACCGCCACTCCCCATCTTGATGCAAACTCTTGCTGCATCACTTTGCTTCCATCGCCTGTCTGGATTGTTCGTCCTCTCCTCCCTGGGGAGTAGCGGATGGGCCAGCTTCGAGGAGGATTTTGTCCCATCACCTCCGTCATGGATCGACGGGGTGGAGAGGTGAGAGTATTAAACTCTTGCATTGAATTATTTGTATATGTGAGGCCCATTCACATCTACACAACTATTGTATGCGGCCCATCACTTGCTTCCCCTCAGGGGTCATATGGTCTCATCGAACAAACGATTGATGAGGTAAGCGTTGTCGTTCTATGACACGTACATAGTGGGAACGCATGCTACAAGATCTATCTTATAATTTTTTAGATACATAATTATCTTTCCTATAATGTACATATGAATATTTAAGTATAATAATAAGCCTTCTATCTCATCCTATTATTTTTCTCAAGGGTAACCTATTCTTACTTTACCATCAAAAAATACTATGGGAAAAGCATCAATAGCTCCGTCTCTTTAACTTGGGGCAAAAAGCATTGATTCTTTATTTCTACTATCTCATTATCATCTCACACCCTAGCTAGATCCTATGTCTAGGATAAACTCCAATATATATATATTCTATGTATTTTTCTTATATTTATTTTTAAATAGCTACTAGGAGGGAATCAAGTCCTAGTGGGACACTAGGTGGCATGATTTCAAAGATACACTTATTTTAATGCATTATTGTAAGCATGATTACAAAACTTTGTCAAGGAGCAATGTCATGCTTTTATATAGCATGAGGTGTCCTTTGGAATCAAATGAAAGTCTACGCTAAGGGGACCACATTAGGAAAAAATTGGACCCCCTTGGGGCCATGTAAGGATCCCTAATTTTAAGAGATTAAAGATAATTTTGTAGGGGATGGAGGGAACAAAGAAAATAAATAGGGCTACTTTTGTAGCTCTCTCTCTAACTTCTCTCTAGATAGGAGAGGGGGGAAAGTAGGGAATGAGGGTGGTAAAGTAGGAGAGATAGGGGAGTAAAAAGAGAGAGAGGAGTAAAGGTAGAGAGAAGAGCCATTCTCTCTCTACCTATCACCAAACAAAGAGAGTAAGTAGTTATGAAAAAAGCCACTTTTCAGTTCGTGCATCAATTTACCCCCAAAAAATGATTTTTTTATAAAATCTTCAAAATGGATCTTTTAAGCTTTCAAAAGGTCCCTATATATATAAATATATATATAAAACATTATTTTTTTAGAAGAATCTAGCTTTTATAAGCTCCAAATCTAAAATTCCTTGGGTCCCTCTCTACATTAACTCCAAGAATAAATAGACAATGCCACATCATCAAAACGTCCTTTGAGCTCAAAAATTGAACCTAGATATGAAAAAATATATTTTTAAGTCTTTTTATCCCAAAAAGTATATCTTATCAAATTTTTTTCCCATCATAACTTTTCACCATGTCTCTTCGCGACATAACCAATGAATCACCTGCACCGTCATCTACTAGGTCAACTAATGTCAGTCTACGTCTACCGATCAAATTTTCTCCCACAAAAAAAAATGACGAGAAAGCATCTCAACCGGCATCCGTACGACGGTTTCGAGGAGAAACCAATGTTGACTTGTGGCCTGATGGAGGGTTGTATCCAAAAGATCCGCTCATGGGCTGTCATCCGACATTCTGTACACTCCCAAGCTTAATCAAATATGTGGGAGAAGGAGAACGTGGTCTTCTTGGGTATTGTAAGAGATTGGACTCCAATCACGCAGGTGCGTCGACATATTTTCGACAACAATGTCAAGTGTTACACAATCATTCCACAAATCTCCAACAACAACTACATTCCACAGAGAAACAACTCAAAGATCTTAAAGAGAAGATGAAAGCTACAGAAACAGAGGTAACTAAGCTACAGATTGCAATGATGCACCTAAAATCCACTCCATTTGGCATGCGTGAGCGTAAGAGAGAGTTCTCTTCCATTGAAAACTTAGCATCTAATGTAGGGGCCCATAAGAAGCGGTCACGGCAACCAGGTATTTTTTTAAATTCACAGTGTTTATAACTCTCAAATAATTTTCATCAATTTGTAACTTGGTTCACCTTTTGAAATAGGACATATATACAAGATGTGTTTTGAAGTTTTAGACAAGAGGACCGTTGCAACCTTCTCCTAGGATGCATCTCAAAGGAAGATATACTTTACATCATAGGTTGTGAAAAGGCCAAACACATGAAAGATGCCATCAAAAAGGAGATCCTAAAAAAGATCTCTAACCTTGTGTCTGAGGATGATGTCCAGAGAGCTTGTGATGAGGTTGGGATCAGCACAAATGCATACCATGCACTTCATGGATTGATGAAAGATGCATTACGAGAGCAAGGCATCACCGAGAATTTATTTCCTATTCCACATAGGGTCCGACTTGCAAAAAAAACAAACAATGATCTCGTTCGGGAATCCTTTGGCGAATACAAACACATTGAAGGATCCATGGTGTACTCTTCCACGAGTGCCAAGTCACGTGGTAATATAAAGGGAGGCAATACTATTCCTAATGGGACAAAGTCTTTTAGTTATCATCAATTCAACAATATATTTTTTGACTTGAAACGACTACAACAAGCTATGGTTAAATTTTATGCTTTGTCTCCACAAGGTAATACAAATTGTAATGTCGTTTTTTATTTATATTGAATATCATTTAGTATAACAATTCAATTCTTGTGTTGTTTCAGTACTTGGAGAGAAGCTCATATTTATTCTTAAGCTAGATGAATGTCAAATTGTCAAAGGACGGAGATTGGAACGTATGAGTGTGACACTCATGAATGAGGCAATGTTTTTTGCAAAAGTCGATGCTCGGTGATCATTCTCAGAAACCATCATTTAGTGTACAATCGGAAAAAGAAATATGGTGGCTAGGAGCTTTTGAAGTTCCGAAGGAGACTCATGAGGTGTTGGCATGGGTCTTCTCTATGATCCCGTGGATCACAGAGGTTATTAAGGCACAACTAGAGGGAGAAAAGCTAGAAGTAGATGGAGTAGGTACATTTGATGTTGAGTGGCACTTAGGAGGTGATCTAAAAACAATCAAATGTATACTTGGGTGTAAACAAGGTGCTTCATCACTTCTTCCTTGTCCATATTGTGTACGAGGATACAAGGAGAGTACTCGTGGCTCCACGTCTTCAAAGAAAAATGTCAAGGGAAGTCAGGCAAAAGTGTCAATGGATGATGATGCAAGGGATTGGGTGTGCTCGGTGTTGAAGTGTCCTATCATGGAGGTCCCCAATCGGTCGACAAAAGATAAAACATGGCATCCCATTATCAATTTTCCACTTACAAATGTACACTTTTGCACTTTGCATGCCTTTATGCGTATATTTGATCGCTTGTTAAAGCTTCACATAGAGTACGCTTTCACAATGAAACCACTTTCCAAATCCGTGGAAGCCATTGGAATAGTTGAAACAATTCTAAATTCGATTGGATGTCATGGTGGCAATGTTTCTATCATTGGTGAGGTGGATAATATGCATGAAGTGCCACAAAAAGTATCTATGAATGGTGTGAAAGCATGTACGTAGGTTTTTCAAGAAACCAAAGATGCGAAAGGAGAGGGGTGAAGAGGATGCTCCAAGGGAGCTATGGAAAGCGCTTTGCAAGTGTACGACCGATCAAGATTCAAATCCCGTGCTTGTAAATCTGCGTAGGCAAGTGTGGCACCACTTGGAGTTAGTGCTTCAAATCATGTGGAAACCCCAAACCACGAGCGAGCAACAAAATTTGTTCAAAGATCACATTTCGAATTTCACTAAAGCATTTGTGCAAGCGTGGGGAGAGAGTAATATCACACACTACATAAATATTTATTTGATCTAAGCATTTTTTCTTGATGCAGCATATTTTGTATACGCATGGAGCATTCTTTATGTCAAAATATGGTTCATTAGACATGTGGAGCACTCAAGGAATGGAAAAATCACATTATCGAGCCAAAGGTGTTTACTTTAAAAATACACGTCACGGTGGTGGAACTAGAAGATCCAACTACATGAAGGAAATGTTTGATTGGTTCTTTCGTTGTTCTTTGGGGAGATGTCATGCCATAGAGCGAGCGCGAAAGTCAAGTCTTGCCAAGGAGGTTAGGAGACAATCTCGACTTACTGCTAAAGAGAAATGGAGAAACTCCACTGGACCCCTTAATCATGCTAGGTGGCGTGAAAATCGCCATAGAGTGGGCAAACGTTGGTTACCCAACATGTAAAACAAATGATGCTATGCAATGTAATGTTTATATTTGTAGATGTCTTTGTTGAGTTGTATATAATACTTCTCCATTTATTTATTTTTTGTTTTTTATATTTTGATGATATTAAGAGTTTTCTAAAGTGGCCTGGTCAAGTGTGAAGAGACCTTTTTTTAAAAAAATAGAGGGCTTTTAAAGAAGAAAGAGTCTCATTTCAATCTTGCCCCTTATTACACCATGGCACGCACAAAGCAAACAGCAAGAAAAGATCAACCTTTTTTTGCTCACCCTCACTCAACCGTCCAAGGTACTCAAAAACCACCTTGGATACACGAACAAGAGCTCTTAGAAGAGATGGAGAGAGAATGGTCAGGTAAAGAGTAACAAGATGGACAACCTTCACGCAAGAAGAAACGGGTAGTGACATCAGACACAGAAACCAAAACGGACAACGAAGCACAAATCCCACCATGGAGCGGACAGGCGATCCCAAGCAATCATCAAGTTCCGGCCGGAAAGACATTGCCATGTGGATTCGGTGCTCTGCCGTCAGATCAGCCTAGAGGTGATCATGGGTTACTAAATGAAGAGGATTTTGAGGATGTAGCAGACGAGCCAGTTGGAGCGCAGGGTGGAGTTGAAGAGCCAGTCGGAGCACATGGTGGCCTTGAAGATGCGCAAGCTCCCCCTCGCAAGCCCTCTTGTTAAAAGAAAAAGTTTTTCAAGGTTCACCCTCGCAAGGCCCATGTACCAGATCCTACCATCTCTCAACAACGGGCTCCTGCTGTGAAGCGACGCATTCCAAAGGCGTTGCAAGAGATTCGTCAGTATCAAAAAACTTCAAACCTTCTCATACGCAAGGCACCATTGGCACGTTTGGTAAAAGAGATCATGCAAAGTTATCGAATGGCGTTTCGAGTTCAAGGTATCGCCGTAGAAGCTCTGCAAGAAGCGGCAGAATATCATCTAATTTCTATTTTTGAAGACACCAACTTGTGTGCTATTCATGCAAAACGGGTGACAATAATGCCCAAAGATTTAGCTCTTGCGCGTCGAATCAGAGGACAAAGAGATTGAATTTGACTTTTAGGAAATTTTGCCAATGTAAAGATATCTTTTTGAAGTATAACAAGTCGTGGCTTTTTCAAATATAACGAGTCGTGTACATTTGTTTTAAGTGATAAGTAAAGCTAAGTAGAGAGAGGAAAAGAGAGAGAGAGAGAGAGAGATGTGGATAAAAGAACTGTCAACCAAATTTGGTTGATTGAATAACCAAAAAAACATTGTATTCTTATAATTTTTGCTTTAAAAACCTTTAATTAGGTTGTCTAGAGGCTTGCCACAGAGGCGCGCGAGAAACCAAAAGTAAATGTCACTTTTGACTTCTCGCGCGCCTTTGTGGCAGGCCTTTAGACAACCTAATTAAAGCTTTTTTATGCCAAAATTATAAGAATACAATGTTATTATGTTTTTATTGATGGAGATTGGACTGAAAAAAACTCTATATTTTGATTCAGAGAATTACACAAGTGTATCACAAGATAGAACCAATCATATACTATCTATCATACAATAAACTCAATATAGAAGTTGAAAAGTACCAGTTAAAATCAATTTCCATTCGAATTTTTAAATAACAAAGTACAAAGATGTGATATCTCATTACATACTTGAAGGAGTTAATTACAAGATTTATGCATCTATTGACTGCTTGAGCCATCTAAGATATGGCGAGCAATGTTTTCTCGGCGCTCTTGGGTGCAAGGAAGCTGTTTGTGCAGCACATCCCAAGCAATTTGTTCCACATTGCTTAGACCTACAGCTTGGCTTAAGGCCACGTTACAAAGCACATGACCACGAATGTGTGTCACAAATGCAGCACTGGCCAGAGATTTATTTACAAGATATATAACTTGGGAGGCTTGAGATATGGTTGACAGGCATAGGATGCGGCTCATTGCTTTCATCAATGACACCCAAAATTGACCACAAGGAGTGTACTCCTTGTGGATTATCGCAAAGCCGTCCTGGGGGAGCTTGCCAAGGTAATGCGCAAGAGACGACTTCCATCCAAAAGCTTGGCGCCTACCATCTCCTCCCCAACCTTCATGCTCATCCAGCTCCACAACATTCTACAAAGAAATCAATAGGTAAATAAGATTTCAGAATGCAACAATGAAAATTAACGTAATCACAAAATAGAAATCAATTAATGCCTCTTGTTTTTCGTCGTCTTCATCGTTTATGCATTTGCTGTCAAGAGAAATAGATGAATTGGGAGCCATAGCGACACTCTCAAGTTCATCTATATGAATAGACATAGGAGTGCGTTGGGCTTCAAGCAATGCGCGTGTAGCTACAAACTCATCCTCCGACATAGATGAGTGCGGTGCATCTGTCACCGCCACCATTGCCAACTCCACTGTATCTACCACACTCTCTCCAAGGGGAAGGAGGCTTCAATCCAAAGGGTCGGAAGAGGGGTCAATGGGAAAGGACTCTACAGTGGCACAAAGGATGGACAGACACTCATTCATGCGGATGTCAAAAGTCTTTTCAAGATCATGTAAAAACAAATATTCCTCCCCATCTATCACAATTGGGGAGAGGTGTTTAAAAAAAACCTCTGGAGTTAATGTCTCCTCCAGCGCATCTGCAGCGGGCTTAAAGGATGCTTCTGCACCCTCATCACCCATGGATTTGGCGGCATCCATGACACCTCCTGGGTAGGTTAGGACAAGAATATTGCCCTCTTTGCTTGCATCTCAGGGTGCGATAATGGGCTCCTTTGTGTCCTTGACGACACCCCCAAGGCGCAAATGAGGCAAATTCACCTCAGATCTTTCAGGCTCCTCCGCAAGAAGAAACACAAAAGTCGCCAAGAGACTTAGAAACTAGGTGAAGACCTTCTTCTTTTTCAAACGTGAATCTTCAATGTACTGACCTACCTCACCCGCAATTACATAAAATCGCTGAAGTCGCTGGGTGAAAGGCCGATCACCTTTGTGTATGTAGTGAAGAAAATCGCATGGAATCCACAATTCCCCTTGTTCGACAATTGGTACAGCATACTTGTCGATGTAAAATTCAAAAAATTCTAAGATAGGATGAAAAGATTCACTGTTTAGGTGAATAGTTGCATTCACATCAGGGAATTGGGTGAAGAAATTGTGAAGATCATCACGATCTTGCCACTCGGTTGTTTGTAAAAACGCTTGGAAGCCTTGTAACGTCGTGGCTTCGGGAGGGGTGGAGGAGGATTCCATAATGCTAGCTCTTAAAGTAGGAATGCAAAGAGTGTTGGAGCTCAAATGAGAGTGTGAACGGGCAAAGAGTGTGAAAATGGTAGGGTTTAGGAGGCTTTATATAGCACGCGCCCCCCCCCCCCCCCCCTCCCAAAAAAAAAACAATAATTAAAATATTAAACAATTTTCATAAAGTAACACAAATAACAAGAAGTTATAAAAAACTTACAAACTAAATTACAATCATTTAACTCAAAAAACACATCACTACAACTTTAAGATAATGTGCATTGCCAAAATTTGATACAACCATCTGCTTGAACTTACAATTGTGATATTATAAAAAATTGAAGTACAAAATATAACTACTCTAATGATAAAATCAAATTCTCTTCCGTCGTCCACGCCTTTTCAATTTGAATCGTGCTCTCCATGCGGCTACCAATGTAGCAAAAAAAAAAAAAAAAAGCATACCCAACTTAGAGCAGGGAATAATCAAAAGAACATAAATATAACATAATTAAGAGAGAAAAATCATTCACCTTACGTCGTCCGATGAAAAATTTTGTATCTTCTCTATGCTCTAAACCCATTATCATTAAGTGCTCCCGCACATTGGCCAATGTCCAATGCTTGTTCACTTGGACGGTTTCAATGGCACCACTCGACAATTTGATTGCAATATCAAATACCTCAATTGTAGCATCGGTGGATTGCAATGGAATCCATTCACCAAGCTTGCACATCCACCTTTCATAGAAGTACCGCATGTAAAGAGTGGAGCGCACCTTGATGAAATGGATAGCAATGCCGAAACTTCCAACCTGACACCGAAAGCGATCTCCGTTGTGAAGTCCTTCAAGATACCCCCACTTCTCCCCAAGGATGGCTTCCAATGTATCGTATTGTAGATCTTTGCAAACATACATAGTATTTGTATGATGGAAAGGCAAAGATCCAAAGATGCTAGCGAAGACATAAGCAGGACAACACCATCCAAGCCCAACGAAACGCGAGCCTTTTCCAAATTTTAATGATGCTCTCACATCAGCTACAATCTTGGTTTTCAAAGACATTATAGTGAATGCATCTGGCTTTGACCACTCCATGCTACGCAAGGTTGTAGCCTCCAAAGGTTGTAGCTCTCCGTAGCCTTCCTCATCTGTAGGTACAATGTACTTGTGGGTGTAGAAGAACACCCTCTATCGTGCAAGGTTTGATGAAGTTGTGTTGGAGAAGAGCATATCCCCAAGACTTGCATGCATGGCCGTAAATGTGCATGAAAGGCACGAGAGTGGTTGCTCCTCCACAAGACTAGAAGGAAAAACATCTACATAGAAACAAAACAGTCCGTGAGATGTAAAAATTCCATTTTTTTGTTACCACCAAAACCATTGAAGTGCAAGGGACATACAATTACAAGGAAAATCCCTTGGGTTGGTGATCCCTCGTAGACGCATGTGTCCAAACATGAAAACATGTTGAACGATTGCCACCATACCCTTGTCTCTTACTTGCTTGAAGCCTAGTAGTCTTCCCTTCCAATGGAGATCAACGTTTGTTCTTTCACGAACACGATGGGGACCGATTGCGGAAGGTTGCATGTAGACCCACGCACCTTCTTGAAAAAGTTGAGGTTCCCATTGCTGCTCCTCATTCTTTGAGTTGTGGAGAACCATACTTTGATTGATGGGTTTAGGGCATCTATTTTGACCATTTTTTGCCATGGATGCTTAAGTGGGAGCTTGAAATTGCAATGGAGAGCTTGGGGAAGGAGGAGGGAGACAAAGTTTAGAGAGAGAGTGGGAGCTTACAATTGCAATGGAGAGCTTGAGGAAGGAGGAGGGAAACAGAGTTTAGAGAGAGAGTGGGAGCTTAAAGTTGCAATGGAGAGCTTAAGGAAGGAGGAGGGAGAAAGTTTAGAGAGAGAGTGGGAGCTTAAAGTTGCAATGGAGAGCTTGAAGAAGGAAGAAGGTGTAAAAGTTTAGAGAGAGAGAGTGAGAGCTTTGTGTTATGGAAAGGGGCTAAGGAGGAAGGGAGTCTTGGAAAAAAGGTTCTAGAGTGAGAAAATGACTTTTTGATCATAGGGTAGGTTTGGGGGGAGTTTTGGATGGAATATTTTGAATTTAATTTTTTTTTTTTGAAATTTTAGGGTTTTTTCAAAAACGTAACTGTGGACCCACCACTCCCCCCTCCCTTTTTTCCCCTCCCTCTTTTACCCATCCACCTCCCTTTAGGATACAAAGCAATAAATGAGTGGACAACCCTATTATTCTCTCTACTTTCTTAGGTTCTAGACTTATATACATTGCTCTCTTCCTATTGGCTGGAGCCTAATTAACCTTAATCCTATATGGCCCAAAGAGAGTCCACATTTTTACTAATGACAGGAAGACTTTTGCTGCCAGAAATAGACCCTATTTTGATGAATTTTTTACACAAGGTTCCAATCCGAATTGGAAAACGATTTTAAAATGAAAATCGTAGCTAATGAGCTGAATTTTCTACCCATATTTTTAATTTTTTATTTGGAGTCACGGTTAAGTATATATAATAATAATATTGGACCCCAGTCTGCCCACATCATGTAGGGACAGCTCATTTCCAACTTTTCCAATTTCTGTTCACATTGGCTCCTCTCTTCTTGTGTAAACCCTTGGGGGTTCCCTTCACCTATAAAAGGGGACCTCTTCTTCCTTGAAAATAAACTCAAGCATTCAAGCCATTGATGAGAGGAATTCATGAGGGAATGCGTAGTAATGCTTAATTATACTCAGCCATTAACATACGCCTAAGCCTACACTTTCTCCTAGAAGAAGACTAGCCATTCTTGCAACAAGCTAACCTTGGAAGATGAACTCTAATCAAAGAAGGTCTTGCACTTGGTGTATCAATCAAAGTGGAATTATCCACTCTTCTTCTCTCTCCATCAATAATGGTGCCGAAGGGTTTGTCAAGTAAGATGTGTTCTACATTGATGTTTTCTTGATTTCTTATTGTTTTCTTTTTCATCTCTAATCCAACATATATATATATCTAATCTCATCTCTTTAACCAAATCTATCTCTCTCACTCTTAGCAATTCATCCTCTCTACAAATTTTAGGTACAGGTACATCTCTCCCCGCAGTATCCTTATTGCCTATGGGCAAGAATAGGGCTTGAGAGAGAAACTCTCTTCTCTTATCTTCCCTTCTCTTCTCTCATATCTACATTTCTCACATACTATCCTAGATGAATAACCCACATGATGATAATTTCTATCGCTTTCACTTTGTACGATCTATTAGAATTAACGTATGGATTAGCCGTAAAATACACTTTCAACAACGTATAGTGTTTCTCTTTGGCCCAGAAAGGCTCAATGAAATACTTCTATCACCAGATCCCATCATACTTCCTCTCATGCACTATAACTTTTCTTTTGACGTAAGCGTAGTTATCTTGCTATGAACCAAGAGGTTTGTACACACAATTAATCCCAATCACTAGACAAAATATATATATTATGGTAAGCACAAAACTACAATTCCAAAGAACAATTCGTAGCCTATTTGGTCAGCCAAGATTGAATGCCATTAACTCATCTATTAACCCTTTCATATTACTCATGATACGATATGACCATAGCCTTGATGTTTTCATCTTCGTATTGTTTTGACATTCTCTTTTGTGTTCTTTCTTTGTGTGTGTGAGTGCAAGAGAGAAAGAGTGAGTCTTCTTTGATTGCACTTCTTTCCAAACCCTAGTCTTCATGGCATCTATGGTTTAAATCCTTCATATAGTTTTTGTTGAGTTCTCTCACAAACTTTCACAGCCATAAGCCCAGTGCTTTCCTGGCAAGGCCGCAAATTTCTCGACATATTTTTGGTGAACCCGACGCAAATATGCTAGGGTGAGAAATTGTGGGTAACCATGGGTGATCATGTTGAGCCACAGGGTATGCACTTTGACCCAGAAACAATGCAAATTTTTCAAGCGTTTGCAATGTTCATGCAACAACAACATGCAACTGAAAGACGGGAGATTTTAGCAATGAAGACCATACAAGCGGTCGTGAACAGAATGGATCAGTTCAATGGCAAAGATGTAATCAAGTACTTATGCAAGTATGTGAAGGAGATGGAGCTGCATCGCGTGTAAGAAGGTGAGATGATTCAAAGCTTTGAGCTAGTTGTTGCTCCAGAAATTAGGGAGCATGTTAGGGGAATTAAAGATGGGCATGGGAGAAATTGGGAAGAACTCAAAGTAGCTTTAAAGGAGGAATATTTCATGGAGGACTCGGAGAGAGTGACAAAAAAGGACGTTCTTAGAATGGGTAGTCAAGACAAAGCAAGAACTATCAATAACAGAGCTACTTAGGGAATTTGAGCGGCGCTATGCACAACTCACCAGGACAGAAAGGGCCACACTAGATGCAGAGAAGACAGATCTTTTCTTACAATCCACAGGTAAAGAGTTTCAAGAAAATTTGGAGCTTCTTCTTGAAGATAAAGATGCTGAGCAAGGACTAAAGACCGACTGGAATGAAGTTGAAGGTGTTGTCTCGTTGCTTGACAAACGACAAAGAAGAAGGGACAAGATGGTAGTAAACACTACAAGTCCTTCAACCTCAACTTCTGACAAAATGGTAAAGCCTACTTTTATCGCTCCTAAGTTTGATGAGTCCATGCTAGATGAGCTTGTGAAGGGAATGCGTGACTTGAAGGTGAAGCTTGCAAAGCTTGAAGAAAAAGGCCAATCATCAGGGCCACTTCCTAAGCAAAGGCAACAACCCAAAGAAGGGTTTGTTAATAGATGTATTTGGTGTGATAGTACAGACCATGTAAGAAGGGATTGTGATGATTTTAGTGATGCTTTATCAAAAGATGTTGTCTTTTTTAAGGATGGTAAAATCCACTTAAGAGATACATGCATACCCTTGAGAACTAACTTTGGGAAGGGGGGGATGCAAACCTTAGTTGAAGATATGGCAACTAACCATGCCACCTCTTCAGCTGAGGCAGCTACTTATGGAGTAAAAATTGAGCATCTTAGTGATGAAGAGGTGAATGACCATCATGGTCAAATTTGGCCAAATTTCATACAATTAGCTAAAAAGGGAAAGCTTACAAAAGATATTCTACATGAAGCAGGTGATTGCATACGTCTAGAAACAGGATGGAATGATCCAGTGGACTCATTGTCAGTGCATGCCTACATTACAAAATGCCAACAAAATGAGGCGATTGTAGAAGAGAAGCGCAGGCGTGAGAATTCTGATGAAGGACCATCTAAAAGAGCTTCTAGAAGTGGGGGAAGAAGCGACTCAATTCCTTCTCAAACACCCTCAACACAAGGATAATCTCCACCTGAAGTACTCATGGAGGAGTCTACAACAAGAAAGAAGAAAGAGCCAGCAAATTAAAAGGTAAGACAAAAGGCCCAACTTATAAACTACAATCTGATATTGAGGTTGCTACAGATTTAAAGAAAGTCTTGGAGGAAAGGATCTTAAATAGTAAGATTGAGTTTACTCTGGGAGAAGTTCTTGGCATTGCAAAGCGTGAGTTCCATGAGGAGATCATTGACATCATCAAGAGGAAGAGGCAAACCCTTGCTGAAGTTTCTCGTCCACAGGTTGAAGGGGAAACCTCGAAGACACAAGGGATGCAGCTACAAAATAAAGAGGATGATGGAGTTGTGGTAGGATGCTACCAATCTAGTGGGAGAGTGAAGCAAGTGCATTTCTCAAATGATGATGAAGAAGTTGAAGATATTCCTAGGAGCTACTATTCACGAAGTCACTGGGCAAGGGCTACTACAGAAACTTTGGTCAAGGTAGGTGATCTTGAAGAACCATTTGTTGCCTTGATTGACCATGGTTCAGAAATAAACATAATTTCAAAGAGTCTCTACAACAAGTGCAAATGGCCAATGGACACAGATCATGGCTGGATGGTAAAAGTGGCAAACAATTCATCCGATGAATTGTATGCATCATGTCCAGGTGTGAAGGTGACAATAGGTGATGTAAAGATTGACCAAAACTTCTTTGTACAGGATACATCTTCATATCATCTCATCCTTGGACAGCCCTACATTGTGGGAGTTCGAATGGAAACAAAGGTAATGGACGATGGTTCTGCATATGCTAGGATACGTAGCAAAGATGGTAAACATGCTGTCCAATTTCTCACAGTTTGTGTGAACCATGAAAGAAATCGTAACAACCTCAGAGAACATCCTCTACCAAAGGTGAGCAAAGAGTTTCATGACCATAGGTAAATGATGGGTTTTGGTCAAGTACCATTGTAAAGAGGGATTGCAGTGGTATAGAAAGAAAAAGGGTCTTGCCTGATCCAAAAATAGGTGAAATGTTCTCAACGGGCTCCTTGGTAACAAGGAATGGATCAATATGTTTTACAAAACTTGAAGATTTGAAGAGATGTGAGAGGCAATATGTACATAATGTACAAATGGGCATGAAAGAAAGTGGGTTGCTAGAGCCTACTAAAAATGTTTTGGGTTTGTGTGAACAAGTTTCTTTTGTAGATAATATGGGTGAGCTTGATGCTATAATGGGGTCTAGTTTGCATCTTGAAAATGAAGTTGTGAAAGTTTGCTCTATGGAAATGTATCAAGTAATAGAAGCCTTTAAAGAAAACCAAACAGTTGGCCCAGAAGTCCATGTTGAAACTAAGTACAAGAGTGTAGCAAAGAAGGTGAAACCAGTAGCTTCACCCTTACCACCCAACAATAGGGAAAAAATTGAGCAGGCTTCTTTACAACCAAGTTTGAGGAATCCTAAGAATATTGGGCATACCTTCACAAAGGAGTCTTTCCAAGAGTTTCAGATTGGTCGCGAGGAGTTTCTAACACAGGAGGAGACAAAGTGCTTCAAAGAAATTCTTTTAAAGCATGGTAAGGCTTTTGCATTTGAGCCACATGAGATAGGATGTGTTGATCCTTCTATTGTAGCTCCTATGGTAATTTTCACAATACCTCATGTGCCTTGGAATTTGCGGCCTATTCCAGTTCCAACGGCTCATTTGCCAAAGTTAGTAGAGCTACTGAATGAGAAAATCAAAATGGGAATCTTGGAGCCTTCTTCTGCTCCATACTCAAACAAGTGGTTCAAAGTTCCAAAGAGGAATGGTTCTCTACGCTTCATCCAAGATATGCAACAAGTAAACAAGGTGACGATTAGAAATGTAGGTACAGGTCCAATTGTGGATGAGTTTGCAGAGGCGTTTGCAGGGAGGGCAATCTACTCAATGGGGGATCTCTACTCAGGGTATGATCAATTTCAGCTTGCAATCGAAAGCAGAGACTTGACAACCATGAGGACACCTTTGGGTTTGGTAAGGATGTGTACCTTGCCACAGGGAGCAACCAACTTGGTTGCACATATGGAATTCCATGAATAAGGTCTTCCGTGACTTTATTCCTCAAATCACAATGCCTTTCATTGATGATTTGCCTATCAAAGGATGTGAAGAAATTGACAAAGGTGAAGCTTTGGATCTCAAGGGATGTCGCAGGTTTGTGATAAATCACATAAATGATTGTGATAAAATTTTGTCTAAGCTGGAAGAAGTGAATCTTACATTGTCAGGGAAAAAGTCTATGTTTGGTGTCAATGAAGTGCTCATTGTGGGGCACATGTGCGGGCCATATGGTAGGAAACCTTGTCCAGCAAAGGTAGATGCCATCCAAAGAATGAAAGAAACATGCACTAGAATCACTTAGGTTAGAAGGTTTCTGGGAGCATGTGTCTTCTATGTTATTTGGATTCCACATTATGCACATGTAGCTGATCCTCTTTATCGGCTGCTTAGAAAGAATTAGAAGTTTAAATGGACAGAAGCACATGTAAAATCCATGAAAAAGCTAAAGGAGTTGCTCCAGTCAGCAACAAATTTGAGAAAGGTAGACTATGAGTGTCAAAGGCCAGTAATTGTGACAGTAGACACCAGTCCTACAGGGATTGGATGGGCAATAGGGCAAGATGACAAAGAAGGACACAGGTATGTGGTAACATATGGAGCAAAGGTACTAAGTGCTCGCCAAAGAAACTATCCACAAATAAAGAGAGAGTTATGGGGTATGGTTACAGCCTTGAAAAGTGGGAAAGAGTACCTAATTGGTGCATGTGTGGTTGTAGAAACAGATTGTCTACCACTTCTTGGGATGATTACAAGTTGCTCAACGCCAGACATTGCTATGTTGTGGTGGATTGCCTACATTAAGTCCTTAAATCCCGAGTTTAAGCACATTGCAGGTAAAGACAATACAGTGGCAGATATTCTATCAAGGGCAAGGTATGAAGATGAGTCACAAATGATTGACGAGGGAGATGATGTAGGCCAAAGTTCTATTCTATCTCTCATGTCAAAGGTAACAATGCTTGCATGACTAATCTACTTGAATCATTCTTGAAAGAGCTTTATAAAGGTGATTGGCTTCTTATTGGAAGCTACTTGAGTACTCTAACAAAATAGGATGATTGGTCTGAACAAGAATTCAAGAGGATACGCAGGAAAGCATATGGGTACTTTTTGAGGGATGGTTACTTGTGGAAGCATCCTAAACAAAAGGGTGCTACACCACAACGGGTTATATGTAAAAAAGAGACTCAAGTAAAGCTCATGCAAGAGTTTCATGAGAGTCTATGGGCTGGACACAGGGGTGTGTAGGCAAGCTTCTCCAAGTTGAAAGAAAAATATTGGTGGAAGGGTATGTATAAAGATGTATCTCAATTTGTAGAGTCATGTGTAACTTGTCAAATGTATTCAAATGTCCGACATCGTGATGGATTGCACCCTACATATCCACTAGCCATGCACTATAAATGGGTTGTGGATCTAGTCACAATGCCTTTAGGACTCTGGCAGATGAGATACTTGGTTCTTGCACGAGAGGACCTAACTAACCAGGTTGAAGGAAGAGCATTAAGAGCTAAAACCATAGAAGCTGTGTGCAAATTACTTCTTGATGAGGTGATTTGCCGTTATGGCTATGTGGGAAAGATCACTGTAGATAGAGGTGAGCTAGATGCTGAGGAAGCAAGGGAGTTCTTTACCAGATTAGGAATCAAGCTTTCTCTTACCACAACTTACAACCCTGAAGGCAATGGAAAGAGTGAAAGAGGGCTCCTATCATCAAAGCTTTGGCTAAGGCTTGCGAAGGAAGAGTTGGTGAGTGGCCAAAATTGTTACCATATGCTTTATGGGTTGATCGTACAACACATAGCTCAATAACTGGCTACATGCCTACGGAGCTAATGTATGGTCAAAAGCCAGTGATGCCGATTGAAGATAAAATTCCCACATGGAATGTACTACCTTGGCAAGAGGGGCTTAGCAGGGAAGATCTCCTTGCATTGCGTATAAGGCAACTAGAGAGAAGACCTGGAGACATTTTAGCTGCAAAATAACGACTCAAAAATGCAAGGTTGAAAAACATGGACTACTTTGATAAGCGACATCGAATCAGGAGCAAAGCAATTGACAAAGGTGACTGGGTTTTAGTGTATGATAGTAGCCTTGATAACCAGCACACAGTCATGCGTAAGTTCTCAAAAAGATGGTTTGGACCGTATGTTGTAAATCATGTGCATGAAAATGCTACTTACAGCTTCTCTGAACTAGATGGTACAGAACTAAAGATTTCCATTGCGGGAAAAAGGATCAAAATGTTTAAGAGAAAAGGAGACAATGATCTAAAAGATGTTGATGAGGAAGAAGAGCAAAACACAGGTGAAGATCAAAGTGAACATGAAGCTCTGGAATCATCCAGTGAAGAAGAAAGCAAGGAAGATGTACAAGAGGTCTGATCTTACAAATAAATAATGTGGCACATACCGGAGGATGTGCAGGTTTAGAGGGGGTGGATGTCGTACTGTGACACGTACATGTGGGAACGCATGCTACAAGATCTATCTTGTAATTTTTTAGATACATAATTATCTTTCCTATAATGTACATATGAATATTTAAGTATAATAATAATCCTTCTATCTCATCCTATTATTTTTCTCAAGGGTAACCTATTCTTACTTTACCATCAGAAAATACTATGGGAAAAGCATCAATAGCTCCACCTCTTTAACTTGGGGCAAAAAGCATTGATTCTTTATTTCTACTATCTCATTATCATCTCACACCTTAGCTAGATCCTATATCTAGAGTAAACTCCAATATATATATATTCTATGTATTTTTCATATTTTTCTTATATTTATTTTTAAACAGCTACTAGGAGGGAATCAAGTCCTAGTGGGACACTAGGTGGCATGATTTCAAAGATACACTTATTTTAATACATTATTGCAAGCATGATTACAAAACTTTGTCAAGGAGCAATGTCATTCTTTCATATGGCATGAGGTGTCCTTTGGAATCAAATGAAAGTCTAGGCTAAGGGGACCACAGGAAGACTTTTGCTACCACAAATGAACCCTATTTTGATGAGGATCCAACCTTGCTACTTGTTGTAGAGGATAAAGAAGTTGAGAGGACAAAGGAATGAACCTTGCCATATACTTCACCTTTTGAATAAAAGTAGAAAGTTTCTTTGTATCTTTAGGTGATGGGAGGAGCACCAAAGCCTTCACTTTGTCAGGATCCGCTTCAATCCCATTCTCTGAGATCATATGCCCCAAAAACTTCACTCTTGGTTGAGCAAGATGAAATTTCTTTGGATTGAGTTGACCTCCACTTTCATCATCTTGCTTCAATGCCATCCCAAGCTTTGCACAATGATCCTTTCTAGAGCTATAAACACAAAAGTCATCAATAAGATCCTTCACAAACTTGCCAAGAAAGGGAGAGAACACTTTGTTGACGCGTTTTGGATACCACGCACAGCCATTCATAAGACCAAAAGGAAGTACACAATAACAAAAGCATCTCCATGGCGTGATAAATGTGGTCTTCTTTTGATCTTCCAAAGCCAAGGTGGGCTGAAAATATCCAGAGAATCCATCACATACGCTATACCTTTCATGCCCTGCAATAGAATCAAGTATGTCATCTATGAAAGGAAGAGGGTATGGATCCCTCTTCATGGCTGCGTTTAGGGGATTAAAATCAACACATATCCCCCACTTTACATCCTTCTTGGGTGTGACAACAACAGGACTCACCCATTCTGCATTGCTCATAGGACATATGAAACCTGCTTCAAGAAGCTTGTCTACCTCTTCCTTTAAAGCATTAAATTGTACCTGTCCCATTCTCCTTAGCTTTTGGCGTACGGGCTGAGCTCCTTACTTGATTGGAATGTGGATTTCCTCTCCCTTAAAGCCTGTAATTTCCTCATAGGAAGTGATGAATAAATGGGGAAATTGTTGTATCATATGTAGGTACTCACCCTTCTCATGACTAGTCAATTCAAGAGACAACATACCTTGTATCAGCTCCTGTTTGACGTTAGGTTGAAATTTGGGTTGCATCAGCTCTTCAATTTGCTCATAAGGACCAGAGATATCCTCATTCTCCATAAGGCCAATAAATCTTTGTTTCTCATCATGCTCTTCTTCAAGAAAGAAGGAGGAAACATCTAGATCACTATCGCTGCTATCTTCCACTTCACTGCCATCATCCCCATTGTCTTCTTCTTCACTTGAGGACTCTTCTTCATCACTTTTTTCATCAAAATCAGCATCCAAATATTGATTTCTAGCCATGTCAAACCTCTTCTTATCACCCCTTCTATTGTAGAGTGTGATGGTACCATGTCCCCAATCCTGTATAGCTTTGGTTGCCTGTAACCATGGTCTTCCAAGGATGCGAGGGAAAGCGCCAATACCTACGGGCATAACATGGAAATTGACCAGCACTTTAACATCAAATACATCCACCTCCAAGTCCTTTACAACTCCCAAGCACCTCACCCTTGATTGGTTGGCAAGCTTTATGCGAAAACCTGAATTCTTCACCATGTTCAGTCCCAACTTTGATACACAAGCTTGATTAATAACACATACCTGTGCACCTCCATTAATATAAGCCTCTCCAATGCACTTCCTCTTATGCCATGTATCCATAGTAGGACATATATCAGGTAGCTCATTTAAAGACAAGACTCTCACTGACCCCCTAGCAGGATGCTTCTTCATGGGGTTGACTACGTGCTTCCATTGCCTCTTTAACTTGGGACACATCTCCATGAGTTTCCCAAAGATAACATCATCCTTTCTACCCACCAAATCAGCCCTTAAACTATAATTTGGTTTCCCTTATCCCAAAGGAAAGTCGGATGCATTGTAATGTTTCCTGGGCTTTCTCTTCTTCTTCTCTTTACCTGTACCTGTTTCCCTCTTTTATGGATGGGACTTGCATCACTCATGTCATGATCTCTTGTAAACCTCTTACCTACAGGCATGACCATAGCTCCCAAATCATCCTCTTTCTTCTCCAAACGGATTATGCTTACCACTTTTGTTTTGCCCTTCTCTTCAGCTGTCAAACCGCTTGGACCTGCTTCCCCCTTAATCTCAATACCATAATCTTGAGCTTGAGAAGGAATTTGTGGAGGAAGAGGAAACATGTCACCACCCATTCTATTTGGCTTGTCACATTGAGGGCTTTTATGACCCCATTCACCACAATTGTAGCATTGAAACATATCCCCTCTTCCAACCATGCCTCTTCCTCTACCACCTGTATAACCCTCATTGCTTCCATAACCACGTCCATATCCATAACTCTGACCTCTTCCACCTCCCATCATATGCACACTAAGATTCTTCATAAGACCTACAACCTCTTGCATCTCCTTGTGAAAGGCATTCACATCATGAAAAGCTTGTTGATCATAACTTGGCTCCCTGATGAGGACCCTTGGTTGCTCTACCGCTTTAACTTCAAGCTTTGGGTCGACATTGATTCCAAGTTGATGAAGACGCTCTGCTTTCCACTCTTTATTCTTTGCAATTTCAACTGCCTCCTCAAAGGTCCTTGGCTACTTAACACTAGGTTGGTAACCTAACAGGACATAAAAGTGTCCTTTCAGGGTTTTAAAAAAAACCTCCAAAACCATAGTAGATCCACTCATTTTGTAAAATCCTTTCATGAGGTTATAGTTCAAGGCCTACTACACATGGAAAAAATAAGAAACTTGTAAAATTTCTCATCTTTTGGTCACACCAAGCCTCCAAAGTTGATGGGCCAGTACATTTTCATCAAAACAGTCATTTCTTACGTTTTTTTGCATAAAAATAAGATTAGGGATTTTTGTAGGACTTGAGATAAATTCCCTAGTTAACTTCAATGGGTTGGTGATCATAAACTTATGATTGCTTCTCACTCCCTATTTTTTGTTTTGCCAAAAGAAATAGGTACAAAAAAGTTGAATTTTTACCATTCTGCAAACCTATCATCAAAGTTTCTATAGCCACGCTCAATACAAATAATATATGCATGTTTTCTTAGTTCCCTATTGTCCTTTAGGTTCATAAGGAGCCATGGAGCATGTCAAAAGAATAATACATCTCTTACCACGGGGAATCTTGGGGACAAAGATGAAGTGCTAAATACAACAAACATGAAAAAACTGGGTTCAACATTATGAGTTGTAGAATCCCATAGAAACTATTCAATATCTAGCCAAATTTGATCCTTATGACTAGATATGGTTACTACCTACAAAATGCATGTAGTTGTCACAAGAAACTAACAATATTGAAAAAGCTATACTTGATATACTAGAATGTTTCGTTTTCTTCTATAATTGAAAAAATCAACCATCGTTCTCTACTATGCAAAATAGGGTATTAGGTGCCCCAAAACTCAAGGAATATTAGCTTTATGTCACAATATGCGACATAGAAAATCAAAACTGCATTTGGATATCATGAAAGCCACCAAAAAAATCATAGAAGAGCTAAAATTGGCTAAAAAACAGGATTTGACAATTTTTGTAATTTGGTCAGAACTTACAACTTTAACATTTATTTCTCCCTAGAAGCATCAGGACATGTTGAGGACTACTAAAGATAGTTCTCTAGCATTATAGACCTCACAAACATGAATTCTAGAGTGGTATAGTTGCAAAAATTTGAAAAAAGCCAAAAACAGGACCCGTTTTTTCATACAGTTTAGGTTGTGAAATGTTGTGCAAGGACAAGGTTAAAGATGGAATTGATATTCCAAAAAAATGTCGAGTTTTTTTCAGCTCATGAGACAACTTTCTAAACAGATAGCACCTCAAAATCCATTTTGAAACTCTTGACATAATTCAAGGAAAATGGTCACTTAACAGAACATAAAAGTGTCCCATTACCAACCTAGTGTTAAGCTCTACCTTCAAGCGTAGGTTACTCCTCAAGCTTGCAAGAAACCTGTCCTTTTTCAACATGGCTGGAGGAATTTCAGCCCCCAAAGATGTACACCACTTTGCCCCTAACGCATTGAATGCCTTCACAAAGCCTTCTATGGTTTGGCCTTCATCTTGTACTAAGCCTTGAATAGACTGCCATACCTTTTGTGGGTCTTCCACCTGTTGAAAGTGTGTAAGAAAAGCATGCCTTACCATTTCATAAGTCATAACTTGAGGAGGTTGGGCTGATTGTAGCTCCTTTTCGTAGCCTTCCAACCATTCCCTAGGTCCTCCCTTCAAACAGAAGTAGAAGATTCGTAGCACTAACGCTAGGTCTTGCTTGTCAGCAAGAAGGCAAGCAAACTCCATTCTCTCAATGAAAGCTTTGGAACTTTCATTTGATTTCCCACTAAACTCCGAAAAATTAAACGCCATGTCTTCAAAACCTGTAAACTGAAGGTAACTTGAAGCGATTCCTCCGTGGTGGGCACCAAAACACTATTGGGAAACAAGAGAACCAAAACACTTCTATAGTGATGTCACCCAAGAGCGTTGAAAGAGAACTATAAGACAAAAAAATCTTTGCCAAATACTTTTGAAACACCACAAGTCCAATAGGAGTAGACCCTTGGGAATTTACTAGCCGTCGCCCACCCAAGAGACTATGTCAGATAGGAGCAAAACCCTGCCAAAGCATGGATTTACAGCACACGCCGACCAATGCATATGAAGAAAAGAGCCCCTCCTTTCACAATTAAACATCACAAACCCACAACTTCAATATCAATTCCACAATTCATACATACATGCCCTCCAATTCTGTCAGCGGACAATTTGCCACTAGGTTGCCATAACCATAACCCTGCAGAGAACTAGTCGTAACTTGATGAGCACAACTCCAATCGGGGCTCTTTAAAGCTTGAGAGAAAGCTTGAAAAATGACTGGAGAGAAAGCTGAAGATGACCAAATTTGATTCCATATGCCGCCATGAGCAAAATTGACGTGAACAGAAAGCTGTCCCAGAACAACTACACGTAGAGAAGGCTAGTCGGGGCAAAAACATGCATCCAAAAGCATCAAGAAGCCACAACGAGCTAAAACCTGAAAATTTTTGATGTTTAGCTTAACGTTTTTTTTTTTTTTACATGAGTTTTAGTTATATACAAGGCTCACTTCAAAAAACTCACTCACGGGCACTTACAGTAGCTCGACAGTTGTCACTAGACTAGCGACTTGCAGTGCATGTACATGTGCTTGCTAAAGCAAGCTAAAAAACCCACAAAAATAAATCCCACACGTCCTTTTGACATCGGGCGTCATGTCCATATGTACAAATTTACAAAAAACAGAGTGTCAGAAATGCGCCCAACAACGGTAATACAAGCGGGAACAGACGCTGTAAAATCCCCAGCAAAATTTTTTATATAAAGTAGGCAGCTGCGTGCCCCCGCCAAATTGAATGCCAAAAATTAAAAACAAGCTCCTCTTCTGCGCGGGCCTGTTTCCTTCTTCATCTCCAAGCTCTCTCTCCTTCTCCCTCTCCCTCTCCAACCTCTATTACTCTCTTCATCTCCATCCCCACCATATCCAAGCGATCGAGGTCACGACTGTAAGTGCTCGAACTCTCTCTCTTTCTTCTCATTCTTCTACACACACACACACAAACACATACACACACACACACACACACATGCACACACATTCAATGCATACACATTGCACACCAATGCATACACACACATTGTACACACACACACAAACACATTATTTTGTGCACAATCACACACTAATGCTTGCATTAGTGTGTGCATGCATTATACACACACTAATGCCCGCATTAGTACGTGCATGCGTTACAAGCACACACTAATGCTTGCATTATGGTGTGGTTGTGCATGAATTAGTGTGTAAACACACTAATGCATGCACAAGCACACCCTAATGCAAGCATTAGTGTGTGCAAGCATTATACACGCACACTAATGCTTTCATTAGTGTGTGATTGTGCACAAATTAATGTGTTTTCACACACTATTTTGTGCACAATCACACATTAATGCATTAGTGTGTGATTGTGCACAAAATAGTGTGTTTTCACACACTATTTTGTGCACAATCACACACTAATGTCTGCATAAGTGTGTGCATGTGTTACAGGCACACACTAATCCAAGCATTAGTGTGTGCATGCATTATACCCACACACATTAATTCTTGCATTAATGTGTGATTGTGCACAAATTAGTGTGTGCATGCATTATACACTCTCACACACACTAATTCTTGCATTAATGTGTGATCATGCACAAATTAGTGTGTTTTTACACACTAATTTGTGCACAATCACACACTAATGCAAGCATTAGTGTGTGCATGCATTAGTTAGTTTGTACATACTAAATTGTGCCCAAGCACACACTAATGCAAGCATTAGTGTGTGTGCATGCATTAGTGTGTGCTTGGGCACAATTTAGTATGTACAAACTAACTAATGCATTCACACACTAATTCTTGCATTAGTGTGTGATTGTGCACAAATTAGTGTGTAAAAACACACTATTTTGTGCACAATCACACACTAATGCCCGTATTAGTGTGTGCATGCATTATACACACACGCATTAGTTAGTTTCTACACACCAATTTGTGTCCAAGCACACACTAATGCAAGCATTAGTGTGTGCATGCATTATACACACTCTAATGCTTGCATTAGTGTGTGATTGTGCACAAATTAGTGTGTTTTCACACACTATTTTGTGCACAATGCATGCATTATACACACACACACACCAATGCAAGAAATAGTGTGTGATTGTGCACAAATTAGTGTGTTTTCACACACTATTTTGTGCACAATGCATGCATTATACACACACACACACACACTAATGCTTGCATTAGTGTGTGATTGTGCACAAATTAGTGTGTTTGCACACACTATTTTGTGCACAATCACACACTAATGGAAGCATTAGTGTGTGCTAGAGAGGTATGCACACACTAACGCTTGCAAGCGTTAGTGTGTGCATACCTCTCTAGCACAGACTAATGCTTCCATTAGTGTGTGCTTGTGCACAAAATAGTGTGTCTACACACTAATTTGTGCACAAGCACACACTATTGTGAGAATTGGTGTGTGAAAAAATTGCACACACTAATGCTTGCATTAGTGTGTGCTTGGGCACAAATTAATGTGTGAAAACACACCAATGCATGCACACACACACTAATGCACACACACTAATTCTTGCATTAGTGTGTGCTTGTGCACTAATTAGTGTGTCTACACACTAATTTGTGCACAAGCACACACTATTGTGAGCATTGGTGTGTGAAAAAATTGCACACACTAATTCTTGCATTAGTGTGTGCTTGTGCACAAATTAGTGTGTGAAAACACACAAATGCATGCACACACACACTAATACGAGCATTAGTGTGTGCTTGGGCATGCATTAGTATACCAAAACATACCTCCATGTGGGTGTGCGATGAAGTTGATTGAGACCCCAATGGTCACCGAGAAGCCCAACAGTAGATTAAGGTCCAACACACACACTAGATTAATTTCTTTGCCACAAACTAACGCATACACACAATAGATTAATTAGAAGCACACACACACACACACACACACACACTCTAAATGGATGCAAAAAAAATAAGCACACAAATCATTTCTTAAATAGGACATAAAAGGAATCCTATGCAGGGAGGAATCCTATGCAATAAAGAATCTCACTTTGACTAGAATCCAATGTTAATTAGGGTCCCTTTTTTTGTGAAATTGTAGGATATGGCATCCTCTTCCACTCCCGGCTATCGATCCATAGAGGACTTTCTCACCAAGGGCCTCTCTTACGAGGACGCTTGTGATGCTTACTACTCGCAGTCTTCCTCCCACCAGTCACAATCCACCTTCGGCTTTCGATGGTTCCGAGATGCAGTACACGACCCCGACCTCGAGAGGGCATACCACGCCCAGGCAGAGTGGCTATTCTCCCAGCAGAGTCTTCGTGGGCGGTACACACCAGAACAGTTGGTTGCCTATGGGCTCTCACCGCTTGCGACACCGGGCGTGGGCACTCCGATCATGCAGAGTGTGCCTCCTTCCACCTTACCCTCGACTTTCCCGTCACCCGAAGCTCCCTCCACCTTACATTCGCAGCGATCCATGCCCGCACCATCGAGTTATCCATCGCCTACACCACCAAGCGGTTCAGGCTTGGGCTAGCGCTCTTCGGGTGGCCAGCGCTCTTCCCGTAGTGGTGGCTCATGCTCTCGTCAAGGTAGTGGCTCATCCTGCTTTGGTGGTGGAGGGGGCAATGCTACAGATTCACCTCCTCCTACACCCCGACCTCCTCGATCACCCCTTGGAGCTCCACATGAGGATGAGGACCGTGATGCGCCCGCGCGGATGCTCGTGGCTGCTACTACTATATACATCGAGGGGGGGAGGTGGATCTAGGTTCCTCTTTGGGGAGGACATTTCGAGGGCACCTTAACCAGCTGATCCACTCGACATACCAAGATTGCTTTAAATCTTTCAAAGATCAGGACCCAGCCGACTTGACGTACATTCACACAACATTGCTCATGCGGTTCCCTAATCCGGAAGTGGAAGAGTTCTCCAGGCAGTGGCTCAAGGAGTACGTCAAGAATTTCTTGAAAAAAAAGAAGTCCAGTGTGCGGAGGGCGGCAAAGCGAACATTTGAATATGAGGGTCACAACTATCGCCCTGGAAATGTTCACGACGAGGACTAGGAGAAAGCCCAGGGCGAGCTGGAGGAGGAGAGAGCGACAGGTGCTAGGGCGCACACTCGGCAGGTGGAGGCGAGGGCGCAGCAAACGCCGACGCATTACGACTCGGACGGAAAAACAGCATGGAAAGATAAATTTGTGAGTGCGCGTATTTTCATTTGAATTGATTTAATTTGTGGTAATAAGGTTAGGTTTGTGATATTTTTTAATTGATATACAACAAAATATTACTATGACCCGTCCAAGCCGAGAGATCCAGAGATACAGAGAGAGCCACTCCGAATATCAGACATAGTGCTGGCTGTATGAAAATAACAAAATCAATCGTGAAGAATTTGAAAATGCATGTCATACACTACAGCCTGTAAATGTGAACTTTTTTTTAAAAATGAGTGCATGCAGAATTATGTATCCATTTGTATTAATTAAAGGTTTTGTTGTTTTTTTCTTTTCCAAAGTCAAGGAGTTCCTCGAGAGGTCCCAGGATCCGAGTAGCTCAATCCTCCAAGTGTTTTTGGGCCCGTCTTCTTTTGGCCATAGTTGTATAGCCGCCATGTATCGCCTATTTGGGCAATTTTGTAATATCCAATATAATTAAACACTTGATTTTGGCCCAAAGTCTTCTTTTGGCCACATTTGTATAGCCGCCATGCATCACCTATTTGGGAAATTTTGTAATGAATAGTTTCTCCAATATAATTAAACATTTGATTTTGGTCCAAAGTTTTTGTGCAATGAAAATGTTGTTTTTTTATTTATTAAATGTATAGGAAAAAAAAGACAAATGACCATTTGGATGGGTCCTACCAAGGACCATCCAAATGGTCATCTGTTTTTTTTTTAAAATACTCGCGTGCGCGGTAATGGTCGCGGTAATACTATAGCCGGGCCTATTACCGCGTGAACTGCTGAAGGACCATTACCGCGAGCATTACCGCTCCCGAGATTTTTTGGCTTGAACTTTTCCTTTGTTTTTGTGTGTCTATCTGAGCGGTAATGTGCTCCAAATGTCATAGTGGCAAAGGTAGATATAGACCCAAAATAGTCACCCACAAGACAATATAACCATTAACTCCATCATCCATAGTACGTATTGTTTGACAAATAAAAATACAAAGTGACAAGCGTGAATTGATGAAAGTAAATCAATGACAATTGTACACATAGACAAAATCACTTGATTGTTAAACTTTGCAAAAGTAATAGTTACAAACCATTGTCATTATTTAAAAAATATACATGGTTTTCAAAAAGACGTATAAAAGTCGTCTCATGATACATAAGCTATGACAAAAAGAAACTAATGCTATCTAGCTATGGCTAAATTGACGTCGTCTAATCAGACGTCTCATCGTGTCCAAGCGGCGTATCTGTCGGATTCCACAAAAAAGAACAATAAGATAGATTTTTGTAAGTATAAACATATAGCGACGTTTATAAAACAATACAACAAATAGAAAAGAATAAACCCTAATACTAACCATGCCGCCGCGAGAACTCAGAATGTCTATAAGGGCGTGTAGGTCCTTCCTGCCTACTTACTCACACTCGTACGGTGTGGGATCACGTCCTGTAAACAACCACTGTCAAAACATACAAAGAATCCATTATGTTAGAATTTAAAAACCCATAAACCCTAAACTATCAAACATAGAGAGCAATGCAAAAACACTTACAAAATCGGCCTTGAATGATGTCCACCCACCGCTCCCCAAGTGGTGCGAGCTCCCTGCCTCTACTCACGCTCTGGTTGCCTCCTTTTGTTGCTTCCACTTGTCGAGATTCTCGCGCGCTGCTTTCTTCGCATTCTTCCAATCTTCTTTGGCCAGCCAATCTGGTCTGTTCCACCCATGCTTGATTTCTTTTTGCACTTCGGAACGCTTGTGCTTGCAGTATTCGTGCATTCGAACCTTCATCACGTCTTCATTGAAGCGGTCGTCTCATGTTGGAATGGGAAACTGATCATGAAGCATGTTGATGACTCTGTCTTTTAAATCATTCGGTACTTCACTCTAGGTGTTTAGTATGTAGTGTCTAAATACCTGAGAGCAAAGACCGCGCATGCGCGAAATCACCTTCTTGCCTTCATCATCCAAGATGATGCTTCCGCTGAAGTCGACGGACTAAGGAAAGCCCTCTTGCCGCTGACGCGTGAACCTGGGTGTCCCACAGGAGTCTCTAGCGACGTGTCAATGGGGGTACGGACGTCAAGTGTCTCCATTGGAGTCCGAGCCCCGAAGCGAGGAGTGTCCACGGGAGTGACTCCTGGTGGAGTAGCTAGTGGTGTGTAGCTCCTAGGAACGGCAGTCACCCGCGCAAAACCTGGTGTCGAGGGGGCGATGCCGTGGCTGGTGTCGGGACGGGCAAAGAAGGGGAGGGTAAAGATCCTTGTGGAACACGAGGCAGTGTCGAATCATCAGTGGCGGCACCCCCACAAAAACCGCCACCGCCACCACTAGAGCGCCGGCGCCTAGACAAGTGTGAAGATCGTCTCGTCGACACCGAAGCTTCAGAGCGCACTGAGGACTCTGAAACAGAGGGAGATGCGGATGGAGTAGGAACGCGCGATGGTGCGCCAGAGCGATGACGCTCCACGTAGCACTGTCTTTGCTGGGGTGACAAAGAAGAAAGAAACTTCTCATCATCCATACCTGCATTAAACACACGAACATTTAAACTTAATATTGAATGAATGGAGTAGAAAACATGGACAAGTAGATAGATAGATAGATAGAGAGAGAGAGAGAGAGAGAAAGAGAGAGAGAGAGAGAGAGAGAGAGAGGAGGAGGTGCTCAACGTCCCTGCTTGTGAAGAACATACGTAGAGCATACGTACCTGGAGTGGACACAAATACCATTAAATACAATGACGCAATGACGCATATAAATACAATGATGCAATGACGCGTTCTTCTTCTATTCAACTTGAGTGATGGAAGAGGCAAGTAAATAACTCAGAATTTTCAATCGAAAGAGAGAGAGAGAGAGAGAGAGAGAGAGAGAGAGAGAGAGAGAGCACAATCAAATCTTGCAGTCAAAAAACCAGGTGGTGGAGCTGCATGTGGCCATGGATTGCCCAGGATGTGAGCGCAAAATCAAAAGAGCGTTATACAACATGGAAGATACTTAGAGAGCGAGAGTTTTTACAAAATGGAGCTAAATTGTTCAAAATGGAGAATCGTACAAGAATCCGAACTATCTCTTTCTTTTTTGACGTAGAACTTGATAGTGCTTGTAGCTTTGGAATGTTCAAAGCGTAGCAGCAACAGAACGCGTTCTTCTTCTATTCAACTTGAGTGATGGAAGAGGCAAGTCGATAACTCAGAATTTTCAATCCAAAGAGAGAGAGAGAGAGAGAGAGAGAGAGAGAGAGAGAGAGAGAGAGAGAGAGAGAGAGAGCATACACAATCAAATCTTGTAGTCGAAAAACTAGGTGGTGGAGCAGCATGTGGCCATGGATTGCCCAAGATGTGAGCGCAAAATCAAAAGAGTGTTATACAACATGGAAGGTACTTAGAGAGCCAGAGTTTTTACAAAACGGAACAAAATTTTTCAAATACAATATTTATGGCTTTAAGAAATCTCTCTCTCATCCTCACATAGCTTAGGATAACTTCGTATATTTATATACAGCTCTCCGTTTAAATAGATGTCCTCCGTTTCATTTTGTAGATCCTCTGCATACATGCCATAGAGAGTAGCAGCTTGATGTTCGTATGGCACCACCTCAACGGATTCTGACTGAGCATCTTCTCCGATCTCCTCCATTGATGCCGCTGTGATTGGCACATGGTAGCCTTCATACGTTTGTGCACTACGAGGGGCTACCTCTATGACGTACCACCAGTTTGATGAAGACTTTGTAGGATGAAGTATCACCTGCCAGAGCCACATAACTTACATGAGAGCTTCCAAGCACAGAAATTCTAAAATGGGATGTTAACTATTTAGATACTTACTTGTTCACAATGCTCGGGTAGTACGAAAGTCTCTCTTAGGTCACTCCATTTCTTAATTGAATCCACCTCAAGAAAACCAGACTCTACTCTACGCACAGTAGCGTTACGACCCTCCATGATTATCTTGAACCACTCCACGTCGAACAAGTCGACAAAAAATCCTGTATAATCGATCCTCAAAATCTCTTGTAGCGTGCCGAAGTAAGTGAGTTCTGTCAGCACATGATTTGCATCAGAGGACCGTCATCGACTGGACTGTTCATTTTTCCATGATTCCACAATCTTGACTAAGACGCTTTTTGTCGATCCGTTCCACCCTAAAATGTCGACCTTTACACCATGCTGCTGTGTATGACTTTTACTACAACCAACAAATATTATGAGTGGCCGTTCAAACATCAAACACCTTGGTTGCGCAACCCCGAGAGTACTCCTACTCTTCCTCAGTCACTTCTTCATCGCACTGTTGTGCGCTTTTCAATTGGTTGTGAAACCATCTTAAGCTCATGAATGTTGGTAGGCTCTTTAGACCCGTCGGATAGTGCATCGGTGGTCTTCTTCCCCGTCTCCACTTGATTCGTGCCCTTTGTCGCTCTTGCTTTGCATCCTCATATTGTGAAATCCACTTTTGCATCACTGAATTGTGAAGCATGCAAAATCGGTTGATTTTAGCCTCTAGATCTTCCGTCATCTTCTTCTCAACACCGAGATTGCACATGACAATCCCAGATATGCGCTCATCATCTATGGTTCGCCATAGCGTGTTCCGAGCTTTATCAAATCCGTCTAGCCACTCTCCAATGTACACTAGGGACTCTGATACCAGCCAACCTTCTGCCATGCTATCCTCCGAACGTGCCTTCTGACGCACATATCCCTTGAGCGTTTTCATGAAACGTTCTAAAAAGAACACACTACAAGAGATTGTGTGCTCTTGTGACGCTGTTAGCGACGGAAATACACTAGGTTTTTATAACCCCCGGTATCGCTAAAACTGTCGCTAATAGCGTCGCTACGAGAGCGTCGCTATAGGCATCGCTATATGCGTCGCTATAAGCGTCTCTATATAGAGACGCTCATAACGATGCTCATAGCGACGGTTATAGCGACGTTTACACAGAAGTCTATAGCAACGCTCATAGCGACGCTACAGAGCCATAAATAGCGACGGTTATAGCGACGCCCGAGAGAATTTTTTTTTGGTGACAAGGCATTGAATGCCCTGCCACCCATCAACCATATTGTACTTGATTCACTTTTTAAAAAAAGTGCAAGGGTAGATAATAGACCCAAAATAGTCACCCACAAGACGCATTGTTTGCAAAATTGACAAGCGTAAAATTGACAATTGTAGACATCATAGGCAAAATGAATTGATTGGCAAATGTAATAATGACAATTGTACAACATCATAGGCATAAAGAATTGATTGGCAAAATGAACTGCGGTGACAAATGTAATAATATACATGGTTCAAAAAGACGTATAAAATCCGTCTCATGATACATAAGCTATGAGAAACCCTAAACTAATGCTATCTAGCTACGGCTAAACTGACGTCGTCTAGTCAGACATCTCATCGCGTCCAAGCGGCGTATCTGTCGAATTCTGCAAAAAAGGACAATAAGATAGCTTTCAGTAAGTATAAACATATAACGACATTTATAAACAATACAAAAAATAGAAAAGAGTAAACCCTAATACTAACCATGCCGCCGCGAGAACTGAGAATGTCCATCAGAGCGTTTAAGCCCTTCCTCCCTGCGTACTCGCGCTCGTACGGTGTGGGATCACGTCCTGTCATCGACCATTGTCAAAACATACAAAGATTTCATTATGTTAGAATTAAAAAACTCATAAACCCTAAACTATCGAACATAAAGAGCAATGCGAAAACACTTACAAAATCGGCCTCAAATGATGCCCATCCACCGCTCCCCAAGTGGTGCGAGCTCCCTGCCTCTACTCGCGCTCTGGCTGCATCCTTTTGTTGCTTCCACTTGTCGGGATTCTCGCACGCTGCTTTCTTCGCATTCTTCCAATCTTCTTTGGCCAGCCAATCTGGCCTGTTCTACCCATGCTTGATTGCTTTTTGCACTTCGGAACGCTTGTGTTTGCAGTATTCGCGCATTCGAATCTTCATCAGGTCTTCATTGAAGCGTTGATCCCGTGTTGGAACGGGAAACTCATCATGAAGTATGCTGATGACTCTGTTTTATAAATCACTTGGTACTTCACTCCATTTGTTTAGTATGTAGTGTCTAAACAGCTGAGAGCAAAGACCACGCATGCGTGAGATCACCTTCTTGCCGTCATCATCCATGATGATGCCGCCGCTGAAGTCGACGGAGTAAGGCAAGCCCTCTGGCCGGTGACGCGTAAACCTGGGTGTCCCGGCAGGGGTCTCTAGCGGCGTGTCGATGGGGGTACGGACGTCAGGTGTCTCCACCGGCGTCTGGGCCCCGAAGCGAGGAATGTCGAGTGGGGTGGCTCCTGGCGGAGTAGGTAGAGGTGTATAGCTGCTAGGAACAGCCAGCCGTGCAAAACCTGGCGTAGATGGCGATGTTGTGGCTGGTGTTGGGGTGGGCAAAGAAGGGGAGGGTAAAGAGCCTCGTCGAACACGAGGCGGTGTGGAGGCATCGGCGGCAGAATCCCCACAACAACCGCCACCGCCACCACTAGAGCGCCGGTGTCTAGCCGAGTGTGAAGATCGTCTCGTCGACGCCGAAGCTTCAGAGCGCGCCGAATGCTCCGAAAGAGAGGGAGATGCGGATGGAGTAGGAACGCGCGATGATGCACCAGAGCGATGACGCTCCACGTACCACTGTCTCTGCTGCGGTGACAAATAAGAAAGAAACTCCTCATCATCCATACCTGCATTAAACACATGAATATTTAAACTTAATATTGAATGAATAGAGTAGACAATGACGCATCCATACCTGCATTAAACACACGAATATTTAAACTTAATATTGAATGAATAGAGTAGACAATGACGCAAAGACCATTAAATACAATGACGTAATGACGCATATAAATACAATGACGCAATGAATTGAGTGATAGAAGAGGCAAGTCGAAAACTCAGAATTTTCAATCAAAAGTGTGAACGTGAGTAGAAAAGATCGTTATACACCATGGAAAGTACTTAGAGAGCCAAAGCTTTTACAACACGGAGCAAAATTGTTCAAATACAACATTTGTGGCTTTAAGAGATCTCTCTCTCATCCTCGCATAACTCAGCATAACTTCCTATATCTATATAGAGCTCTCCGTTTAAACACATATCCTCTGTTTCATTTTGTAGCTCCTCTGCATGCACCCCATATAGAGTAGTAGCATCTTGATGCTCATCTGGCACCACCGCAGCGGCTTCTAATTGAGCATCTTCTCTGATCTCCTCCATTGATGCCGTTGTGATTGGCACATGGTAGCTTTCATACGTCCTTGCACTACGAGGGGCTACCTCTATGACGTACCACCAGTTTGATGTAGACTTTGTAGGATGAAATATTACCTGCCAGAGCCACATAACTTACATGAGAGCTTTCAAGCACATAACTTGTAAAAGGGGGATGTTAACTATTTACATACTTACTTCTTCACAATGCTCCGTTAGTACGAAAGTGTCTCTTAGGTCACTCCATTTCTTAATTGAATCCACCTCAAGAAAACCAGACTCTCCTCTACGCACAGTAGCGTTACGACCCTCCATGATTATCTTGAACCACTCCACGTCGAACAAGTCGACAAAAAACCTGTATAATCGATCCTCAAAATCTCTTGTAGCGTGCCGAAGTAAGTGAGTTCTGCCAGCACATGATTTGCATCAAAGGACCGTCATCGACTGGACTGTTCATTTTTCCATGATTCCACAATCTTGACTAAGACGCTTTTTGTCGATCCGTTCCACCCTAAAATGTCGACCTTTACACCATGCTGCTGTGTATGACTTTTACTACAACCAACAAATATTATGAGTGGCCGTTCAAACGTTTAGAAATAAAGTCACTAGCTAGTCGTACATTGAAAACTTACCTTGGTCGCGCAACCCCGAGAGTACTCCCACTCTTCCTCAGTCACTTCGTCACCGCATTGTTGTGCGCTTTTCAATTGGTTGTGCAACCATCTTAAGCTCATGAATGTTGGTAGGCTTTCCAGACCCGTCGGATAGTGCATCGGTGGTCCTCTTCCCCGTCTCCACTCGATTCGTGCCCTTTGTCGCTCTTGCTTTGCATCCTCATATTGTGAAATCCACTTTTGCATCACTGGATTGTGAAGCATACAAAATCGGTTGATTTTAGCCTCTAGATCTTCCGTCATCTTCTTCTCAACACCGAGATTGCACATGACAATCCCAGATATGCGCTCATCATCTATGGTTCGCCATAGCGTGTCCCGGGATTTATCAAATCCGTCTAGCCACTCTCCAATGTACACTAGGGACTCTGATACCAACCAACCTTCTGCCATGCTACCCTCCGGACGTGCCTTTTGACGCACATATCCCTTAAGCGTTTTCATGAAACGTTCTAAGGAAAAACATCCATCTGGAATGAACTGTGCCAGCTATTTCCACCTCATCAACTATGTGAACAAGAAGATGCACCTGAATGGTTCGCATGGTAGTAGGAAAATGTTTCTCAAACATGCACACAAGCTCCGCAGCATTTAGTTTGGCGAATGGTATGGAGTCTACGTTGATCTCCTTTTGTGAGATCCATTGCACCCGCTTTGCAAGTTTGTAGATTGTGTTACGGATGTTGAGAGACAAACATCCCTCAATGGCAACCGGTAAAATAAACTGTAAAGTATGTGCAGCAATGATATTAAAGTCCACATTTTATGCAATGATATTAAAGTCCACTATGAACGTACCTGACACATTTTATGCCAATCGTGTGACTTCAAACCGGTAAGCTTTCCTTCTTTAGTAAAACACGTTCGGAGCGAGTGCATTACGCCAGTGGGGGTCCACAAAGATCGAATGGTATCTTTTACTTTGCGTTCTTGGGCTCTTGTGAAAATCCATGGTGCTTTAGGGAGTTTTATCGATCCATCACACGCTGTTCGCGGCCAATATTTCTCCATACGATCCACATTTCTAAGGTCAACTCTGGCTCCCAAAGTATCTTTCTTGCCGGTCAGATGGTCCCATAGTAGATTACCCACATTCTTGAATATGTGCATTGGATCGAGCAAGTGATTGATCATGAGTCGGGGCCAGTATGGTAACTCGTACCATAGAGATAGTCTCTTCATCCCCGGAAGCAATCCGTCATCGCACATCTCCTTCTGCTCTAACCATGCTTATGCAGACATCCTTGGTGGCTCTCTTCCCAAAAAGTCATCGCGTAACACATGATTCTCTGGAAGATACGCTTGATGAACTTCGTAGATTTGCTTCTTCAGTGAGGGCACCCTACGTGCATTCAGTCTAGGTCCACATGTGACACATGCTCTGTATCCGCTTGTTTGAAGCCCTGCATGTATACACATGATAATAGATCAACTATGGGAAAAAACAAGATTTACAGTGTCTGAGTGAGGAGTGTTAATAGATCACCTGAGCATTCTGTTAGCCCGGGATAGTCATGCATGGTCCACATTAGAATTCCTCTGATCAAAGAATTCCGTCGTCCTGTGTGCCGGCTCATATCCACCACCTCTATGTAAATCCACAATTGTTGTAGCTCTTCCAATAGTGGACGAAGATACACATCCATATTCTCCACTTTATATCGCCCTGGCACAATCAAGCTTAGCCATAGGTGCCCCTTCTTCGTAGTCAATCACGGGGGAATGTTGTAGTTGACGATGACAACGGGCCATACACTGTAAGATGTTGATCTTTGACCAAATGGATTTACGCCATCCATAGCCAGGCCTAAGCGCAAATTTTGAGCTTCCCTGGCAAAATCCGACCATGTTCCATCTATATGTTTCGAGGCTACGCAATCTGCAGGAATTCTTAGCACACCATCCGAAGATTTATTCTCCTCATGCCATGATGCTAGGGCAGCCTTGGACTTACATTCGAAGAAATGCTTGATGCGAGGAAGCAGAGGAAAATGTCGCAAAACCTTTTGTGGAATTTTTGTCTTGTGGAGATCTACTCGATATCTTTCGGAATCACATTTCGGACACTTCTCCATGTCTATGTATTCCCCGCTGAAAAGAATGCAGTCATTAGGACAAGCGTGGATAGAATTGTAATCCATTCCCAAGTTTCGCAAAATCTTTCTTGCTTCATCTCGGGAATCTGGCATCACATTGTCAGCTGGCAGTATGTGCTCTTTAAGCAATCTACACAACATAAAAATACGATACAGTCGTGTAAAAATCTATCAGATCATTATACATTTAGAGTTTTATTAAAGTAAACTAATTGTAATAGATCACCTGAAAAGCGCTATGACGCTAGTGTCACTCCATCCAAACTTTGCCTGCATGTTGAGAAGAACCAAGAGTGCTTTCAATCTAGACATACGTGCTCCATTATACAATGGCGTATCGGCTTCACTTTTCATATCATCATAGATAAGCCTTTCTGAATCCATGATCGTCTCGATCATTTCATCAATCTCGGGCTCAAACATTGCCTCATTGGGAATGTGCTCTGCATGATCATCCCCCGAGATGTCAGAGGCTACATCTTGTGGCCTCACATATGCTGCTTGACCAAAGCGCCTGCGAACATGTCTATTGGGTTGCAAGATTGTTGCTTGTTGGCCAGCGTCAGAGTCCGACGAGTTATAATTAGCAACAACTCGATCTATAATAGATGGATCGAACTCGCCAAATTTGCGAACGTGCTGCAAAGAAACACGTCTTGTCCGTCGCACAGCATGCTTGCATTGATTACAAGGACATAAGACCCTCGTTGAGAGATAGGTGTTTCGGTTGGACGGTCCCACATCCTCGTCACTACTCATAATGAGGCTAAAAATCTTATAACCTGGACAACAAATTTAATATTCTATATTCTTCGTCTTATCTCTCTCTCTCTCTCTCTCTCTCTCTCTCTCTCTCTCTCTCTCTCTCTCTCTCTCTCTCTCTCTCTCTCCCTCACATTCTCTAGTCATGTCCAATCCCCGCACACCTCGGTCTAGAGGTGCACGGAGATCAAAACCACCGGGTTATAATCTCGTCTTTATTGGTCAATACCTATATTTGTGGGTACAAGAAATCTATAGACCCACATCTACATGATACTGCATGTAGTGGACAAAACCCCTTTGCCTCTTCTCTAGCTGTAGCACTTCACAGCATCTTAACATCTTTTCACAGTAGATCTTTTCACTGTTCGTCTAACTCTAAACCCTAAACCGTAAGTAATTCTTGCGTGGACTCGATCTAACGTAAATAAGCGTAAATCTAACTAAAAATAAACCTAAATCTAATTTAACGTAAGTCTACATCTAACCTAATCTTTAACGTCTTTTGGGATAGTTTCCTACGACGTTAAAACTCTCTTCTTCTTGTGTGTGTGTATGTGTGTGTGTGGATAAACCTAAATAAACCTAAGTCTAATCTAATATAACATAAATCTAAATCTAACATAAATTATGTTATATTAAAAACAAAGAATTAAACTAACAGGGATTATAAGAACCTTAAAACTGATTTAACACATAACTCGGCAAGAGTTGGCATTCTCATCACTAAAGATGTGAGAGTTAACTTCCGGCGCTGACGCTGCCTCATCTCCATCCACATCTGACGACAGCAATTGGCCCTTTGGACCGTTCTTGCTCTTGTTACTAACTTTGAAGTTGCTGTTGAATGACTAGAGGTTGTCTAGATGGTCATTATCGGGGATGTAGTGACTCTTGCTGCCCTGAAGATCCACCTTCTTCCCTATCTTCTGAAGAAATTTCACCAGTACTTTTGGATCGACGGACCCACCATGAGTGAAGGCAGCAATACCCTATATTCCATTGAGGGCTTTCTTCACCCGCTTCATGCAGGCATCGCAGTGTATGGAGACCTAAATCTAATCTAATATAACGAAAATCTAAATCTAGAGTAAATAAACATAAATCTAACTAAAAATAAACCTAAATCTAATCTAATTTAACTTAAATAAACCTAAATCTAATTTAACGTAAGTCTACATCTAACCTAATCTTTAACGTCTTTTAGGATAGTTTCCTACGACGTTATAACTCTCTTCTTCTTGTGTGTGTGCGTGTGTGTGGATGTGTGTGCCAATAAAAAGAGATAAATGGTATAACCTTTCTATCACCCATGCCAAGTATGATAGATTGGTTATGCTATTTCCCTCTTGAATAATAGGTCTTGAGTTCAACTCCTCGTCGGCTAGATCTTTAGGTCTTTTAAATTTAATTAGTTTCCTACGACGTTAAATTAGTTTCTCTCTCTTTTTATCTCAATGTGTGTGCGTTTTTTTATTTATGCATGTTTTCTCTCTCTTTTCCTCTCTCAATGTTCGGTTTTTTTGTTTATGCATGTTCTCTCTCTCTTTTCCTCTCTCAATGTGTGCATTTTTTGTTTATGCATGCTCTCTCTCTCTCTTTTCCTCTCTCAATGTGTGTGTGCATTCTTTGTTTATGTATGTGTGTGTGCGTTTTTGTTTATGTTTGTACTCTTTCTCTCTCTCTCTCTCTCTCTGTCTCTCTCTCTCTCTCTCTCTCTCTCTCTCTCAAAAACACTATGTTTGTGTGTGTGTGTGTGTGTGTGTGTGTGTGTGAGAGAGAGAGAGAGAGAGAGAGAGAGAGGGAGAGAGAAAGAGGGGAAGGGAACATGAGAGTGAGGAGAGGGAAGGAGCATACCTGGCTCTCCTTCCTCTCCTCGTGTGTGTGTGTGTGTGGAGAAGAGAGAGAGAGAGAGAGAGAGAGAGAGAGAGAGGGAGAGCGTTACCTGCTCCTTGCTTGAGGACGCCGAAAAACTCAGATCTGAGATCTAAGTTTTTGGGCGCTCTCTGTTATTTTTTTAGCTCAGCCAGCGTCGCTATGAGCGTCGCTATAAGCGTCGCTATGAGCGTCGCAAATTTACAAGTAAATTTGCGACGCTCATAGCGAAGCCGGGAATTTTTTTTTTTAGCGTCGCTGTGTGAGCGTCGCTAATATGAATAGGCTCTTGTAGTGACATCCATTTGGAATGTACTGTGCCACCTATTTCCACCTCATCAACTATGTGAACAAGAAGATGCACCTGAATGGTTAGCATGGTAGTAGGAAAATGTTTCTCAAACATGCACACCTTTTTATGCTAGTCGTGTGACTTCAAACCAGTAAGATTTCCTTCTTTAGTAAAACACATTCGGAGTGAGTGCATTACGCAAAGATCGAATGGTCTCTTTTACTTTGCGTTCTTGGGCTCCTCTGAAAATCCATGGTGCTTTAGGGAGTTTTATCGATCCATCGGACGCTGTTTGTGGCCAATATTGCTCCATATGATCCACATTTCTAAGGTCAACTCTGGCTTCCAAAGTATCTTTCTTGCCAGTCAGATGATCCCATAGTAGATTACCCACATTCTTGAATATGTGCATTGGATCGAGCAAGTGATTGATCGTGAGTCGGGACGAGTATGGTAACTTGTACCATAGAGATAAGGTCGACTCTGGCTCCCAAAGTATCTTTCTTGCCAGTTAGATGATCCCATAGTAGATTACCCACATTCTTGAATATGTGCATTGGATCGAGCAAGTGATTGATCATGAGTCGGGACCAGTATGGTAACTCGTACCATAGAGATAATCTCTTCATCCCTGGGGGTAATCCGTCATCACACATCTCCTTCTGCTCTAACCATGCTTGTGTAGATATCCTCGGTGGCTCTCTTTCCAAAAAGCCATCGCGTAACACATGATTCTCTAGAAGGTATGCTTGCTAACCTTCGTAGATTTGCTTCTTCAATGAGGGCACCCTACGTGCATTCAGTCTAGGTCCACATGTGACACATGCTCTATCTCCGCTTGTTTGAAGTCCTACATGTATACACATGATAATAGATCAACTTGAGAAAAACCAAGATTTACAGTGTCTAAGTGAGGAGTGTAAATAGATCATATGAGCATTCTCTTAGTCCGGGATAGTCATGCATGGTCCACATTAGAATGCCTCTGATCAAAGCATTCCGTCGACCTGTGTGTTGGCTCATATCCACCACTTCTATGCCAATCCACAATTGTTGTAGCTCTTCCAATAGTGGACGAAGATACACATCCATATTCTTCACTTTATATCGACCCGACACAATCAAGCTTAGCCGTAGGTGCCCCTTCTTCGTGGTCAACCATGGGGGAATGTTGTAGTTGACGATGACAACGGGCCATACACTGTAAGATGTTGATCTTTGACCAAATGGATTTACGCCATCCATGGCCAGGCCTAAGCGCAAATTTCGAGCTTCATTGGCAAAATCCGACCATGTTCCATCTATATGTTTTCAGGCTGCACAATCTGTAGGAATCCACAGCACACCATCCGAAGATTTATTCTCCTCATGCCATGATGCTAGGGCGGCCATGGACTTACATTTCAAGAAATGCTTGATGCGAGGAAGCAGAGGAAAATGTCGCAAAACCTTTTGCGGAATTTTTGTTCAGTGGAGATCTACTCGATATCTCTCGGAATCACGTTTCGGACACTTCTCCATGTCTATGTATTCCCCTCTGACAAGAATGCATTCATTAGGACAAGCGTGGATTGAATTTTAATCCATCCCCAAGTTTCTCAAAATATTTCTTGCTTCCTCTAGAGAATCTGGCATCACATTATGAGTTGGTAGTATGTGCTCTTTGAGCAATCTACACAACATAAAATACGGTACAATTGTGTAAAAACCTATCAGATCATTATACATTTAGAGTTTTATTAAAGTAAAATAATTGTAATAGATCACCTGAAAAGCGTTGTAACGCTAGTGTCACTCCATTTAAACTTTGCCTGCATGTTGAGAAGAACCAGGAGCACTTTCAATCTAGACACACGTGCTTCATTATACAATGGTGTGTCGGCTTCACTTTTCATATCATCATAGATAAGCCTTTCTGAATCCATGATCGTCTCGATTTCATCAATCTCGGGCTCAAACATTGCCTCGTTGGGAATGTGGTCTGCATGATCATCCCCTGAGCTTTCAGAGGTTACATCTTGTGGCCTCACATATGCTGCTTGACCAAAGCTCCTGCGAGAACACATCTATTGGGTTGCAAGATTGATGTCTGTTGGCCAGCGTCAGAGTCTGACAAGTTATAATTGGCAACAACTTGATTTATAAATAGATGGATCGAACTCGCCAAATTCACAAACGTGCTACAAATAAACGTGTATTGTCCATCACATAACATGCTTGCATTGATTACAAGGACATAAGATCCTCGTTGACGGCCCCACATCCTCGTTTCGGTTGGACGGCCCCACATCCTCGTCACTACTCATAATGAGGGCAAAAATCTTATAACCTAGACAACAAATTGAATCTTATATTGGCATTCTTCGTTTTATCTCTCTCTCTCTCTCTCTCTCTCTCTCTCTCTCTCTCTCTCTCTCTCTCTCTCTCTCTCTCTCTTTGTTCACACTGTAAACTACCTCACATTCTCCAGTCATGTCCAATCCCCGCACACCTCGGTCTAGAGATGCACGGAGATCAGAACCACCGGGTTATAATCTCGTCTTTATTGGTCAATGCCTATATTTGTGGGTACAAGAAATCTACTCACCCACATCTACATGATACTGCATGTAGTGGACAAAACCCCTTTGCCTCTTCTCTAGCTGTAGCATTTCACAGCATTTTAACATCTTCTCATAGTAGATCTTTGTCCGTAGCATGCAGGTACGCCATTCTTGCAATGTAGCTGATCCCTGATTTTCAATGTAGCTGATGCCTACTCAAAGCACTTAATTCTTACTCTAGATTTGACGGGTTGTGTAGTGTGTTGTGTGTGTGTTTGACCCTTGGAATCGTCATCTTGCATCACTAATTTTTGTGTAGACTGAATTTTCTCTTCCATTGGCTGATCATGAAGGCTTATTGTATGGTAGTAGCAGTCAAACATGCAGGTGGAATTGCTAGACCGTATGGACTATCGAGGCTGTGAGCGCAGAAAATTTTCTTATGTAGGAAAACGGAGTCTTTTTTCGTGTTTTTCATATGAGCAAGTGTTTTTCATACAATGCTTAACACCATGAGCGCGCCTTCATTGACATGCATTAATATCTAACCTAAATCTAAAAAAAGCTAGTCCATCGAACATAAATCTAGATCTAATTTAGTCTTAAACCCAAAATAAACCTAAATCTAATTTAATCTAACGTAAATCTAAATCAAACGTAAATAAACCTAAATCTAATCTAGCATAAATCTAACTCAAAAGAAACCTAAATCTAATCTAATCTAACTTAAATGAACCTAAATCTAATCTAACGTAAATCTAAATCTAACCTAATCTTAAACTCAACATAAAAATAATTCTAAATGTAATCTAACCTAATCTAATTTAATTTTAACATAATCTCTTTCTCTCTTTGTTTTCTCCCCTTACCTCTCTCGTAAATAAAATAAACCTAATCTAAATCTAACATAAATAAACCTAAATCTAATTTAATATAACGTAAATTTAAATCTAATGTAAGTAAACCTAAATCTAATTTAATATAACGTAAATTTAAATCTAACATAAATAAACCTAAATCTAACTAAAAATAAACATAAATCTAATTTAATTTAACTTAAATAAACCTAAATCTAATTAACGTAAGTCTACATCTAACCTAATGTTTAACGTCTTTTGGGATAGTTTCCTACCACGTTAAAACTCTCTTCTTCTTGTGTGTGTGTGTGGGTGTGTGTGTGCCAATAAAAAGAGAAAAATGGTATAACCTTTCTATCATCCAAGTGTGGTAGATTGGTTATGCCATTTCCCTCTTGAATAACAGGTCTTGAGTTCAACTCCTCCTCGGCTATATCTTTAGGTCTTTTTAATTAGTTTCCTTCGACGTTAAATTAAACTCCCTTCTTCTCGGGTGTGTGTGTGTGTGGTGTTGTGCACGCCAATAACAAAAATGAGAAAAATGGTATAACTTTTCTATCACCGAAGTGTGATGGATTGGTTATGCCCCATTTCCCTCATGAATAACAAGTCTTGAGTTCAACTCCTATCGACTAGATCTTTAAGGTCTCTTGGGATAGTTTCCTATGATGTTTAGACTCTCTTCTTATCTCTCTCTCTCTCTCTCTCTCTCTCTTCCTCTCTCAATGTGTGTGTGCATTCTTTGTTTATGCATGTGTGTATGCGTTTTTGGTTTATGCATGCTCTCTCTCTCTTTTCCTCTCTCAATATGTGTGTGCATTCTTTGTTTATGCATGTGTGCATGCGTTTTTTGTTTATGCTTGTGTTCTCTCTCTCTCTCTCTCTCTCTCTCTCTCTCTCTCTCTCTCTCTCTCTCTCTCTCTCTCTCTCTCAATGTGTGTGTGCATTCTTTGTTTATGCATGTGTGTGTGCGTTTTTTGTTTATGCTTGTGTTCTCTCTCTCTCTCTCTCTCTCTCTCTCTCTCTCTCTCTCTCTCTCTCTCTCTCTCTCTCTCTCTCTCTCAATGTGTGTGTATTCTTTGTTTATGCATGTGTGTGTGCGTTTTTTGTTTATGCTTGTGTTCTCTCTCTCTCTCTCTCTCTCTCTCTCTCTCTCTCTCTCTCTCTCTCTCAAAAACACAATGTGTGTGTGTGTGTGTGTGAGAGAGAGAGAGAGAGGGAGAGACAAATAGGGGAAGGGAACATGAGAGTGAGGAGAGGGAAGGAGTATACCTCACTCTCCTTCCTCTCCTCGTGTGTGTGTGTGTGTGTGGAGAAGAAAGATAGAGAGAGGGAGAGCGTGTTACCTTGCTTGCTTGAGCACGCGCCGAAAACTAAGATCTACGATCTGAGTTTCGGACGCTCTCGGTTATTTTTTTAGCCCTGACGGCGTCGCTAAGTTACTTGTAATTTAGCGCCGCCCATAGCGACGCCGTGGTTTTTCACATTTAAGCGTCGCACTCCGAGCATCGCTACTATTAAGTACCTCTTGTAGTGCAATGGCATCATCTCCCACTAATGGGTTAACATAAAACTCCTTTTCCTAGTCATGAGATTGCATAATGGGTAGTGTACTCAAAACCTGTTTGACACTGTCAAAAAGATCGTCACAGTCATGAGACCACACCAAGGGATCGTTCTTAACTTCTTCCTGCAATGGATACAATAGTTGTGATGCCAAATGTATGAAATGAGACATATATTTAACCTTCTCTATGAAAGTGGCCATCTGTTTGATATCTTTTGGAGATGACAACAACAACAAATCCTCCACTTTCTCTACATCCGCTTCAATCCCATTTTTTGAAATCACATGTCCAAGAAGCTTCACCCATGGCTGTGCCAAATGACAATTCTTAGGGTTCAGCTGACCCCCGCATTCATCATACCTTGCAAAAGTCATTTCAAGCTTTTGAACATTCTCTTTCCTTGAACTGTATACACTGAAAACATCTATGAATCCTTTGACAAACTTCCCAATGAACGGGGTAAGGACCCAATCCACTTTTTTTTCAAAAGCTCCAGGCACATTTGTCAACGCAAAAGGAAGGTAGCAAAAGCAAAAACAACCCCATGGCATGATAAAAGTAGTTTTTCGGTCTCCAGGAGCAAGGATAAGCTGAAAATATCCTGAATAACCATCACAGACACTGTATCTTTCAAAGCCAGCCCTTGCATCTAAAAGTTGATCAATAAAAGGCAAAGGGTAAGGATCTTTCTTGGTCACTGCATTTAATGGCTTGTAATCAACACAAACTCTCCAACACCCATCTTTCTTTGAAGTGACCACTACAAGGCTCACCCATTCAACATTATCAACTGGCACAATGAACCTTGCATCCAAAATTTTATCCACTTCTTCCTTTAAAGCATTCATCTACTCCTTACCCATCCTTCTTAATTTCTGTTGTATTGGCTTTGCCCCTTCACCTAGTTCAATCCTCACAGGATCTCCAACAAAACCCCTTATTTCTTGATATGAAGTGATGAAAGATTTGGAAACCTGTCCAACATTGCTAAGTACTCCCTTCTTTCTCGTTACGTCAAATCAGTACTCATCATATTTTGAATAAACTCTTTCTTCACTGGAAATTCCTATTTAGACTGCATCAACTCTTCAAGTTGCTCTAAACGGCTGGAAATGTTTAGAGCAACTGACACTTGTAATATTTCACCCAATTCTCCCTTCTCATCCAACAACAAGAATGAAACTTCACCCTCGTCACTAGAACTACAAGTAGAGCTAATTTTTGAATCTTCAGAACTGTCTTCACTGGTAACCTCAGATTCATCATTCTCACCCACATCTTCTAGTGCCATAGGTTGCTTGGTAGTCATATCAAACACCCTCTTTTCTCCCTTCCTGCCATACATGCAGATTGTATCCTTGCTCCAATCTTGTACATCACAAACAACTCTCAACCAAGGTCGTTCGAAAATGAGTGGAAAAGCTCCCAGGCCAGCTGGCATAACATGAAAGTTTACTATAACCTTCACGTAAAAAACTTCAACTTCCAAATTCTTAATCATCCCCAAACACTTCACACTAACATGGTTTGCTAGTCAAATTCAAAACCCAGAGCTTTTGCATGTAAGGAGATTCAGTCTCTCAACACATGATTGTGTGATCATACAAACTTGAGCACCTCCATCAATGTAAGCCTCTCCCATGCCCACACCTTTGTGCCAAGCGTTCACCACAGGACAAATGTTGAGTAACTCCTTCCACAACCAACACTCTGACTTGTCCATGATTTGGCTCTTTCTCTGGATTCACTCATGACTTCCATTGCCTCTTGAGTTTGGGCACCATATTCATCAATTGTCCAAAACTACAATCTACCACTACAAGAGGTACTTAATAGTAGCGACGCTCGCAGTGCGACGTTCAAATGTGAAAAACCACGGCGTCGCTATGGGCATCGCTAAATTACAAGTAACTTAGGGACGCTGTCAGGGCTATAAAAAAAAACCGAGAGCGTCCGAAAACTTAGATCTCAGATTTGAGTTTTCGGCGCGCGCTTAAGCAAGCAAGGTAACGTGCGCTCTCCCTCTCTCACTCTTTCTTCTCCACACACACACACACACACACACACACACACACACACACGAGGAGAGGAAGGAGAGCCAGGTATTCTCCTTCCCTCTCCTCACTCTCATGTTCCCTTCCCCTCTTTCTCTCTCCCTCTCTCTCTCTCTCTCTCACACACACACACACATTGTGTTTTTGAGAGAGAGAGAGAGAGAGAGAGAGAGAGAGAGAGAGAGAGAGAACAAGCATAAACAAAAAAGTCACACACACATGCATAAACAAAGAATGCACACACAGATTGAGAGAGGAAAAGAGAGAGAGAGCATGCATAAACCAAAAACGCGCACACACATGCATAAACAAAGAATGCATACATACATTGAGAGAGGAAAAGAGAGAGAGAGAGAGAGAGAGAGAGAGAGAGAGAGAGAGAGAGAGAGAGAAGAATAAGAAGAAGAGAGTCTTAACATCGTAGGAAACTATCCCAAGAGGAGAGAGAGAGAGAGAGAGAGAGAGAGAGAGAAGAAGAAGAAGAAGAAGAGGAAGAAGAAGAGAGTCTTAACATCATAGGAAACTATCCCAAGAGACCTTAAAGATCTAGTCGGACAGGAGTTGAACTCAAGACTTGTTATTCATGAGGGAAATGGCATAACCAATCTATCACACTTCGGTGATAGAAAAGTTATACCATTTTTCTCCTTTTTTTATTGGTGTGCACACACACACACACACACACACACCCGAGAAGAAGAGAGTTTAATTTAACATCGTAGGAAAGTAATTAAAGAGACCTAAAGATCTAGCCGACGAGGAGATGAACTCAAAACCTGTTATTCAAGAGGGAAATGGCATAACCAATCTACCACACTTGGGTGATAGAAAGGTTATACCATTTTTCTCTTTTTATCGTTTAAGATAAGGTTAGATTTAGATTTACGTTAGATTAGATTTAGGTTTATTTAAGTTAGATTAGATTAGATTTAGGTTTATTTTGAGTACACCAAAGGATTACACTGCCTACGCGTTTGAGAGTGGCTGGTGTCTCGGTCACTGCGTCGGAGATGCTTAGGAGTGACTCGAACACTGAGTCGGGGTCACCTAGAGGCCTGGATGATGAGTATTCATCGGACAGGGTTGCTATACTTCACGGGAGGGACATGCCAAAGTGATACGCTGTCCAGAAATTTGCGGTCTTGCCAGCAAAGCACCTAGCTTATGGCTGTGAGAGTTTGTGAGAGAACTCAACAAAAACTATTTGAAGGATTTAAACAATAGATGCCATGAAGACTAGGGTTTGGAAAGAAGTGCAATCAATGAAGACTCACTCTTTCTCTCTTGCACTCACACACACAAAGAAAGAACAAAAAAGAGGATGTCAAAACAATACGAAGATGAAAACATCAAGGCTATGGTCATATCGTATCATGGGTAATATGAAAGGGTTAATAGATGAGTTAATGGCATTCAATCTTGACTGACCAAATAGGCTACGAATTGTTCTTTGGAATTGTAGTTTTGTGCTTACCATAATATATATATTTTGTCTAGTGATTGGGATTATTTGTGTATACAAATCCTCTTGGTTCATAGCAAGATAACTACGCTTACGTCAAAAGAAAAGTTATAGTCTATGAGAGGAAGTATGATGGGATCCGGTGATAGAAGTATTTCATTGAGCCTTTCTGGGCCAAAGAGAAACACTATACGTTGTTGAAAGCGTATTTTACGGCTAATCCATACGTTAATTTTAATAGATCGTACAGAGTGAAAGCGATAGAAATTATCATCATGTGGGTTATTCATCTAGGATAGTATGTGAGAAATGTAGATATGAGAGAAGAGAAGGGAAGAGAAGAGAAGAGAGTTTCCCTCCCAAGCCCTATTCTTGCCCGTAGGCAATAAGGATACTGCGGGGAGAGATGTACCTGTAGCAAGGAGTACCTAAAATTTGTAGAGAGGATGAATTACTAAGAGTGAGAGAGATAGATTTGGTTAAAGAGATGAGATTAGATATATATATATGTTGGATTAGAGATGAAAAAGAAAACAACAAGAAATCAAGAAAACATCAATGTAGAACACATCTTACTTGACAAACCCTTCGGTACCATTATTGATGGAGAGAGAAGAAGAGTGGATAATTCCACTTTGATTGATACACCAAGTGCAAGACCTTCTTTGATTAGAGTTGATATTCCAAGGTTAGCTTGTTGCAAGAATGGCTAGTCTTCTTCTAGGATAAAGTGTAGGCTTAGGCGTATGTTAATGGTGGCTAAGTATAATTAAGCATTACTACACATTCCCTCATGAATTCCTCTCATCAATGGCTTGAATTCTTGAGTTTCTTTTCAAGGAAGAAGAGGTCCCCTTTTATAGGTGAAGGGAACCCCCAAGGGTTTACACAAGAAGAGAGGAGCCAGTGTGAACATAAATTGGAAAAGTTGGAAATGAGCTGTCCCTGCATGATGTGGGCAGACTGGGGTCCAGTATTTTAATCATATCTCCTCAACCGTGGCTCCAAATAAAAAAGTAAAAATATGGGCAGAAAATTCAGCTCATTAGCTACGATTTTCATTTTAAAATCGTTTTCCAATTCGGATTTGAACAAATGAATGTGAAGAGGTTTTTCAAGGTATCAAAGAGGTTCTTGGTTCTCTTCCTGCTATGCAAGCTCCTAATTGGGATAAGGAGTTTTATGTGAATCCATCAGTAGGTGAGGATGCTATTGGAGCTATGCTTCTTCAATGAGGTAACAATTCTCACTACATGAAGCCTATCTATTGTGCTAGCATGGTGAAGCTAGAGGTGGAAAGAGGCTATATTGAGGTGGATCTCATTATGGTGAGTGTGATTTATGCATGTAGAAGGTTTAGGCACTACCTTCTCCCTAAACCATTCACATTCTCACTAGCTACACTCTTCTACCTCAATTGGTGAATAGCCCTACTTTGTCAAAGAGGCTCATGAAGTGGATTGTGGAGCTATAGGAATTCCAATTCTCTTTTCTTGTTGAGGAGAGTACAAGGGCTACATTGGCTGATTTGCTTACCTATAAGGAAAGCCCACTTCTTCTTAAGGAGGATGCAGTGAAGAAGCAACACATGGAAGCTCCTGACATAGACAATGCCTATCTATTGTTTTTGATGGCTCTTACAGGAAAGCGCATGGTGAAGCTTGAGGAGGTGTGGTAATCTATGATCCTCAAGGTTCTTTGGTAACTAAAAGGAGTTTGAAGCTTCCAGCACAAAGCAACAATGAAGCTGAGTATGCTACTTTAGAGAAAGGTCTCAACCTTTGCCTTGAGCTTGGCATCCGTCGTGTGAGGGTAAGAGGTGATGCTCTTTTGGTGGTTAAGCAAGTACTTGGGGTGTGGAAAAGTAAGAATCCAAGGCTGAAAAAATATGTGTTTTCAAGTGAAGAATCTGCTTAAGAATTTTTAAGCTTGGAGTTTAAGGCATGTGGACAGGTCTCAAAATGAAGAAGCACATGGTGCAGCGCAAGCTTCAATTGGGCAATTGTATGTGATAAGGGCTGATTCTCCTCTTTATTTGGGAAGGGAATATTTACAGATGGAGGAAGATTTTCTACAAACAGGTATGCTTCCATCAGAGTTGGAGAAGCCAAAAAAGTACGCCTTCCTACGTAGTGCCAAAAGGTGTGTGCTACTTGGTGATGCCTTGTATATGAAGGGGGCTGATCTTGTGATGAGAAAAGTGCCTTGGAAAGAGGAAATTTACAAAATTTTAGAGGAGAATCATGAGGGTTCTTGTGGTGGTCACTTTGCTTCAAAGATCACTTTGCATAAAGTCTTGCAGGAGGGTTATGTGTGGCCAAGTGTTCAACGTGATGTTCATCATTGGTGCAAGTCTTGTAAAGAGTGTCAAAGCATGGCAAATAGGGTTCTCAAATAATAAATTAGAGGCAACATTGTGGCTTATGATGTGTTTGAGAAGTGTGGTATTGATGCAATAGGTCCTCTACCTATGACAGCTAGAGGTAAATGTTACATACTTCCTATTGTTGACTATCTATCCACGTGGGCCGAAGCCAAAGTTGTTAAGCACATCACGAGTAAAGATGTTTCCTTATTCATATATGAAGATATTTGCTACAAATTTGGCATGCCATTGGAGTTGCTTTCTGACAAGGGTCCAGGTTTCAGGGGAGAGTTGGTGGATTATCTATGTGAAAAGCTTCATGTGCATCGCAGGTTTACTACTCCATACTATCCCCAATGCAATGGCATGAATGAGAGGTTTAATGGAGAGCTCATAAGGATGCTTACAAAGATGACAAGAAACAATGTGAAGACTTGGGATTTAGAGCTACATTGTGCTCTATGGGCTTATAGGACTGCCATCAAATCAGGTACTGGTTTTTCTGATCCCTTCCATCTAGTTTTTGGCAAAGAGGCTTTACTTCCTATTGAGGTGTAGATACCAGCCTTGAAGACGATGCTAAAGCTTGAATAAGAGCCCAAGTATGCATTCAAGGAAAGCCTTTTATATTTTCAATGTGTACAATTGGATAGGGTGTTAGCTTTTGCGCATTATGAGCAGGTCTTGAAGAAGAATCAAGCAAAGGAAAATGAGAAGGTAAAGGACAAGGACATCAAGAAGGGTGACATGGTGCTTCATTACAAAAGTAAGCTTGATAGCACTTTTCAAAAGAAATTTCAAATCAAGTGGCAAGGTCCTTTCTTGGTCTTAAACAGGTTTCCAAATGGCACATATCAGCTTGTTGACTTGGATGGTACCCCACATAAAGCACGTGTGAATGGCTACAAGTTGAAGAAATATATTGCAAGGTTGATGACTGTGATTGAGGATGAGCCTTATTTTGAAGAATTTTCTGATCATTTTTCTAATGATGAAGATGAAGTGAAGACTCCCTCATGTGGTTTACAGGATCTCTTTTGTGTTGTTGATCATGAATGATCTAGCAAGCTGGGGTGTGGCAAACTATGTTGGGCGCATTTCTTACACCCCGTTTTTTTTTAATTTTTACATATGGACATGACACCCGATGTCACAAGGGCATGTGGGATTTCTTTTTGTGGGTTTTTTAGCTTGATTTAGCAAGCACATGTACATGCACTGCAAGTCGCTAGTCTAGTGACAACTGTCGGGCTACTGTAAGTGCCCGTGAGTGAGTTTTTTGAAGTGAGCTTTGTATATAACTAAAACTCATGTACAAAAAAAAAAAAAAATAGCCAAACATCAGAAATTTGCAGGTTTTAGCTCGTTGTGGCTTCTTGATGCTTTTGGATGCATGTTTTTGCCCCGACTAGCCTTCTCTACATGTAATCATGCTAGGACAACTTTCTGTTCGCGTCAATTTTGCTCATGGCGGAGTATGGAATCAAATTTGGTCATCTTCAGCTTTCTCGCCAGTCATTTTTCAACATTTCTCTCAATCTTTAAAGAGCCCCAATTGGAGTTGTGCTCGTCAGGTTACGACTACTTCTCTGCAGGGTTATGGCTATGGCAGCCTAGTGGCAAATTGTGTGCTGACAGAATTGGAGGGCATGTATGTATGAATTGTGGAATTGATATTGAAGTTGTGGGTTTGTGATGTTTAATTGTGAAAGGAGAGGCTCTTGTCTTCATATGCATTGGTCGGCGTGTGCTGTAAATCCATGCTTTGGCAGGGTTTTGCTCCTATGTGACATAGTCTCTTGGGTGGGCGACGGCTAGTAAATTCCCAAGGGTCTACTCCTATTGGACTTGTGGTGTTTCAAAAGGATTTGGCAAAGCTTTTTGTGTCTTGTAGTTCTCTTTCAACGCTCTTGGGTGACATCGCTATAGAGGTGTTTCGGTTTGCTTGTTTCCCAACACCGCGTGTATTGCCGCGAAAATCTTTGATGAGACATTAACACTAGGTTGGTAACCTAACAGGACATAAAAGTGTCCTTTCAGGGTTTTAAAAAAAACCTCCAAAACCATAGTAGATCCACTCATTTTGTAAAATCCTTTCATGAGGTTATAGTTCAAGGCCTACTACACATGGAAAAAATAAGAAACTTGTAAAATTTCTCATCTTTTGGTCACACCAAGCCTCCAAAGTTGATGGACCAGTACATTTTCATCAAAACAGTCATTTCTTACGTTTTTTTGCATAAAAATAAGATTAGGGATTTTTGTAGACTTGAGATAAATTCCCTAGTTAACTTCAATGGGTTGGTGATCAGAACATATGATTGCTTCTCACTCACTATTTTTTGTTTTGCCAAAAGAATTAGGTACAAAAAAGTTGAATTTTTACCATTCTGCAAACCTATCATCAAAGTTTCTATAGCCACGCTCAATACAAATAATATATGCATGTTTTCTTAGTTCCCTATTGTCCTTTAGGTTCATAAGGAGCCATGGAGCATGTCAAAAGAATAATACATCTCTTACCAAGGGGAATCTTGGGGACAAAGATGAAGTGCTAAATACAGCAAACATGAAAAAACTGGGTTCAACATTATGAGTTGTAGAATCCCATAGAAACTATTCAATATCTAGCCAAATTTGATCCTTATGACTAGATATGGTTACTACCTACAAAATTCATGTAGTTGTCACAAGAAACTAACAATATTAAAAAAGCTATACTTGATATACTAGAATGTTTCGTTTTCTTCTATAATTGAAAAAATCAACCATCGTTGTCTACTATGCAAAATAGGGTATTATGTGCCCCAAAACTCAAGGAATATTAGCTTTAAGTTACAATATGCGACATAGAGAATCAAAACTGCATTTGTATATCATGAAAGCCACCAAAAAAATCATAGAAGAGCTAAAATTGGCTAAAAAACAGGATTTGACAATTTTTGTAATTTGGTCATAACTTACAACTTAACATTTATTTCTCTCTAGAAGCATCAGGACATGTTGAGGACTACTAAAGATAGTTCTCTAGCATTATAGACCTCACAAACATGAATTCTAGAGTGGTATAGTTGCAAAAAGTTGGAAAAAGCCAAAAACAGGACTCGTTTTTTCACACAGTTTAGGTGGGAAACCTGAGCCAAGCCCCACTTTCCACCCCGCACTCACACAGAGTCTTTGTGTGGCCTAATTACTAACACATTTTTGTTCAACACTTAGGGTTCTTTTCTATATTTCCTCAACACAATTTCGTTAAGATAGCCCTTTAAACACTGTCAAATCAGCACCAAAACATATCTTTCCTAGGAAAAATACTCAACAAACAATATTTTATTAAAAATTCCAATGTCCTGGAGTCGTGAGGACCTCGAGCGAGTGAGGACCAGTCCATGATTCCACCCAATTCAGGGAGCAACTCTCCGGGTAAAAATCATGTATCCACCGCATAGAAATCAAGCCATGGACATATCCACCGCATAGAAAGCAAGTCGTGGATTTAGCTCCTATGATAACTTTGCGAGCTACCGCCTTGTGATCAGTAGGGGGTTAGACTAAATCAACATTTTAATAATGAATGAAACTTCCTTGAGATAGTTTTTCCTACCAACCATTCTTTCCTACTTCCAAGTAGTCTTTCCATAAAGCATTTCTTTCCTATTTACTTCAACTTAAATTTGAATAAAATCTTTAAACGACACCAATGCCGTTGTCTCCATTGGATTTCCAACATAGTTTGGGAAATTTAACATTCCTAAGTATCGTAATGCAATGTTTATGTAAATACGAAAATTAATTCATCCAACCTCATGAGTTTCCTCATTGATGCCTCGTGAGATGGCCGGATTTTCTTCTCTCATAGAGGCGTTGTGAGCGGGGGATGAAAACACACACAACGCCTCTATAATGACCCGACACACACTCTTGGGATGATACACACACATACTATGGGGCACCACTCGGCTTACACAACCCACCTGGCCGAGACAGGGAACACACCGATGGAGTGAGAGGAGAGAGACTACCCATTTTCCCACTCCACACAGAGAGACACACACAAACACAAAAAAATCAGCTCAAAAGAGGAAAACTTTTGATGTTTAGATACAATTGAGCTTGGGCCAACATCAATGGGGCAAATAGCTCACACAATATGGGTAAAATATGCCAGACACAATCATAAATTGGAGCAGAAGCTTCGCTCATAGGACAAACTTACACAACCAAAATAGCAAAAAAATAGTGAGGAATTTGGCAAAATGGACAGAGCCATCGCGTCCGGAATGGCCCAAAACCCGAGTTGCAATGTCAAAGTGCTCAAATCCAACCTCCGATGAGCAGTTTATGGCCAAAACCGGCTCCAAAAACAGCAAAATCTCAGTTGTGGCTGTTCCTTCTCTTCTCTCCATTTTTTTATTGGTCCTCTCTCATGTTTTTCAGTTCCCACACTTATCTTTATTAGTTGGTCACCTTTGGCCTTCTAGTTGACCTCAAACGGACCCCGAACAGGACAAAAAGTGACCTAACAGTGCATAGTTGTCACCTTTTTGCATCATCCGCACACATGGCACTCAAGTTTTTCCAATCATGCATCCCGCAACCACATGAAGTGGCCCAAAAATATAGTCCTCATGATAAACTTTCTGCATAATTCATCACAAGAAAACACCCACGTTGTGTCCTAGCTTACCCACGTGCAAGTATTGACCCCATTCGACCTCCTGACGCCACTACGTGCCATCTGATGCACCTGCTTACCTCATGTCGTTGGCCATGGATAGCTTCCTCGAGAATTTTTACGCGCTACCAACTCCTCGTTATTATAGAAAAAAAACACTAGCACTCGTGATAGTAAAAATCGATGCACTATGCTGCCCTACCTGTACACATGTGGACCCCATGTAACCACCTGGCTCTGGAAAATGGGCAATCCTTTATTCGATGCACCACGCATGTGTATATACATATGCCCAATCCCTTGCTCCAAAAAGCTCCTAACATAATTTGCCCATCCCCTAGTCTACTAGATCATTCATGATCATCATCAGCAAAAAGAGATATGAGACTTGCCACATCACAAGTCTCCTCATCCCTCACCAACATTACTTGCTCCACAGATAGCTCATCTTGCTCCACCATCATTAACTTGGCATGATATAATTTAAGATGCAATCCATTTACCCTTGACTTATGTAGGATTCCATCCAAGTTAGCCATATGATATGTACCGTTCGGAAAACACTCCACTACCTTGAAAGGGCCTTCCCACTTAATTTGAAACTTCTTTTGGAAGGTGTTGTCCAACTTACTGTTGTAGTTCATAACAATTCATGCTTCTTGATACCCTTACTTTTGAACTTTTCATTTATCTTTGCCAAAGCCTTATCCTGCATCTGCCCATAATGTTCCAATGCACTCATCCTATCCAACTAAACCTCTTGTAACTGTAAGAGCCTCTCTTTGAATGCATCACTAGGTGGGCCAAGCAACTTCTCCAATATCTTGATCGCAGGCAACTCTACTTCCATAGGCAATAGTGCTTCCTTTCCATATACCAAATGAAATGTAGTAAACCCCGTACCTGTCTTCACCGAAGTACGGTAAGCCCATAATGCACTAGGCAATTCCAAATCCCAAATCTTGCCTTGGTGCTCTGTCACTTTTGAAAGAATTTGTACCAACTCACCATTGAATCTTTCATTTAAGGGTGAAATCATGTTAACCTGTCATGCTTTTTCATGTCCCGGACAATGCTAACTAGCACAATTTTGACATATGCTAACTAGTACAATAACTTGAGCTACATCTCCAAGATCTATGACATATGATATATCAATAGAAAACACTTGAAACAAGGAATCCAAATGTACAACCTCGTCAAATTTTGATATTATTTGTAAAAAATTTACCGGACGCCCAACTTTTTGAAGATGTGCTAACTTGAAACTGCTAACTAGCACAAAAAGCGCGATAGGTTAACATGCTTTCACCCTCAAGCCATTACACTTTGCATAATAAGGAGTGGTATGTTGGTGCGTAATCTTCATCTTTGTGCATAAAAAGTATCGCAGTTTAGCTCTAAATCCTGGCCCCTTATCTGAAAGTAGCTCTAGTGGCACCCCAAACTTGAAACATATTTCATCGTACAGAAATTTTGTGACATCCTTTGCAGTGGTTTGTTTTACTGCTATAGCCTCTGCCCATCTAGAGAGATAGTACACTGCAATCAAAATATAGCTTTCTCCCCTGCTTGTGATAGGTAATGGGCCTATTGCATCAATCCCCCACTTTTCAAACACATCAAACGCCATAATGGTTTTTCGTAGCTCTGGCTTCAACACTCTCTTCCCAAATGCTTGACACCTATTGCAAGACCTACACCAATGGTGAACATCCTTGTGCAAACTAGGCCATACATACCCTTCTTGCCAGGTCTTATGCAAGGTGATCTTTAGAGCAAAATGTCCGCCACATGTGCTTTCATGATTCTCTTCCAACACTCTATAAAGCTCCTCCCGCCAAGGTACACATCTCAACACAAGATCAGTCCCTTTCATGTACAAGGCATCACCAATCAATTTGTACCTCGATGCTCTACACACAAAACCATACTTCTTAGACTTCTGAATGTCCTTCGGAATGATTCCTGTTAGCAAAAACTCCTCTTCTTGAGCCAAACTTTCTCGGCCATGATAAAGCGGTAAATTGGTCCTCAACACAAATAGCTCCCCAATTATGCTTTGAGCTTCTTCATGTGCCTCACCATTTACAGCACGTTCAATGTGTCTGATTCTCGATGCTTCGAACTTTTTTAACAGGCCTTTAATTCTGAAACACATTTCCTTCAATGAGGTGTTCTTACTCTTCCACACACCCAGCACTTGCTTCACAACTAACAAGGCATCACCTTTTATGCTCAACCTTCTAATCCCATGCTTCAAACAAATGTGTAATCTGGCTTCCAATGTAGCAAAGTCAGCCTCATTATTACCATGAGCATCCAATTTGAACCTCTCTTGCATACTAACTCCCCCTCTGGATCGTAAAGTGCTATACCCCCTGAAGCCGCATCATGGCTCTTTCTGTATGAGCCATCAAAAAACAACACATGTGCATTGCTGATCTGTGGCACTTCTTTAACTACCTTTCTTACCACCTCTTCCTTAACAAGGAGGGGATTCTCCTTGTAAGTCAGCAAATCAGCTAAGGTAGCCCTTGTACTGTCTTCCACTAGAAAAGAGAACTCAAACACTTGCAGCTCAAATACCCATTTCTTGACCGCATTTGACATATTAGTGCCACTAATTAATTGAGGCAAAAAGGCATAACTTGTTAAGAAAACAAAAGGTCGTGGTAGCAAGTAATGAGGAAATTGTCTATAAGAAAATATTACACTGGCCATCACTAGCTCTACTTTCAAGAATTTTCTCTATGCTACCAGCTTCACTCGGCTTGCACAATACACTGGCCTCATATAATGGCTGCCCTTCCGCTTTTGCAATAGCATGGATCCAATGGCATCATCCCCTACTGATGGATTTACATAAAACGCTTGCTCCCAATCAGGAGCCTGCATGGCTGACAACCCCCCTAACACCTCTTGAAACACTTCTTCACCCTTGTCATCCCATTACAATGGATCATGCTTTGCCACTTGTTGTAATGGATAAAGGAGCTGTGAAGACAATGGAATAAACCGCGCCATGTACTTCACTTTGTGTATAAAGGTTTCCAATTGCTTTGTACTCGTAGGTGATGGAAGAAGAATAATAGACCTAACCTTGTCTGGATCAGCCTCAATGACACCATGTGGCGCAATAACTTCACCCTTGGCTGTGCTAGATGACATTTCTTTGGATTTAGTTTTCCTCCACATTCATCATATCCCTAGGATCATATCGAGCCAATACCATCTACAGCTTCTCATGGTGCTCAACCCTACTGCTGTAAACACAGAAGTCGTCCATAAAAGCTTTAACACAACTACCCATTAATGGTTCCAATACGCAATTTTCTCTTATAGAAGATGGTCCATTTGACAACCCAAATGGCAATACCGTGTAGCAATAGCAACCCCATGGTGTAATGATATTTGTCTTTGTTCGGTCTTTAAGAGAAACCTTCAATTGAAAATAGCCTGAAAAACCATCACACACATTGTACCTCTCATAACGTGCCACTGAATCCAAGATTTGATCGATGAATGGAAGAGGATATGTGTTCTTCTTAGTGGCTGCATTTAGGGGTTTAAAATCTACACATATCCTCCACTTTCCATCCTTCTTTGGGCTAACTACTACTCGACTCACCCATTCTGTGGTCTCCACTGGGACTATGAAGCCTGCCTTCAATAACTTGTCCACCTCTTCTCACAAGGCTTCCATTTGCTCTTAACCCATTCTTCCTAGCCTTTTTCGCACATGCTTAGCACCTTCTTTCATCTCTATATGCATCTCTTCTCCCTTGAACCCTCTGATCTCTTCATATGAAGTAATGAACAAATCAGGAAAACTAGCTAGCATGTGCAAATATTTCCCCTTCTCTATAGCTGAGAGGTCTCCACTGATCATTTGTGTCATCAATTCTTGCTTCTTTGACAATTCAACCTTGGTTTGCATTAGCCCTTCAATCACTTTATAAGGCCCTTCACTTTCATCTTCAACCTCATTTGCAAATGCGACTAAACCAGACTCCTGGATTTCTTTGTCCATCAAAAGAAATGCAACATCAACATCCTCATCACTTCTGGTAGTATTTTATTGTCCTCGTCAGTCACTGTGGAATAGTCTTCATCACTACACCCATCCTCATCTTCATAATGCTCTTCCAATACTTTCCTTGTGTCCATATTATATAGATTCTTGGCACCTGTCTTTCCATAGAGGCTAATTGTAACACGTCTCCAATCTTGAACAGCTCCCACTGCACGTAACCATGGTCTGCCTTGTATAATAAGATATGCTCCCAACCCCGCTGGCATCACATTAAAATCAACCACTGCCTTTGTATCATACGCCTTCACTTCTAAGCTCTTTACAACACCCAAATATTTTACTTTTTGATGGTTTGCCAATATGATCCGAAAGCCTGACACCCCAATCACTGTAAGCCAACTTCTCAACGCATGAGTGTGTTATGACACATATTTGGGCTCCACCATCCACTTAACCTTGTCCCATATTTTTTCTTTTGTGCCACACATCTACTATTAGGAAAATGTCTGGTAACTCGTCCATTTACAACACCTTTACTGAACCTCTCTCTGGCTCTTTCTCCATTGGGTTAACCACCCTCTTCCACTGTTGCTTTAGCTTCGGCACTATCTCTATAAGCTGCCCAAAAGTAACATCTGCCTTCCTGCTTGTCAGATCCTCCTTCAAGTAATAGCTTAATTGCCCATCCCCTCGTGGAAAATCTGAAACATGAAACTTGCAATGAGCCCTCCTTTTCCTCTTGGCCTTGACATCCTCGCCATCATGGCTCTTTCCCTTCTCCTTACTAGGATCTGGGGCACTTCTTCCTTCCTTGTCCTCTCTGGTCCTCTTCCCAATAGGCATCACTAATGTATCCTCTAGCTTTGATGCCTTCTCCAAGGTGACTACACCTATCACTTTTGTCTGTCCCTTTTTCTCTTGGGTTAATCCATTGGTTCCTTCTTCTCCCTTAATTTTGATGCCATAATCATTTGACCTAGTTAGCACTTGTCTTCGCAATGGATACATGTCTCCCCCCATCCTTGGTGGCTTATCACATTGCAGGCTGATGTGGCCCAACTCTCCGCAATTATAGCATGTGGACGTCTGCCTCCAGACTCTACCATTTCTTTGTCCAACACTATTCTTGGGTCTTTCTTCACCTCCTGACTGATATTCAAACCTCCCACGACCTCGATTATTTCCCACATTACCTAACTGGTTGAGGTTGAGATTCTTCGTTAAATCTATCACTTGCCTCATGTCTTGCCTTAGACCATCATCTTGCACTGCTGTAGTGACCACTGCTGGCATAACCTGAGGAGTAGCAGAAACCACTGGTTCATGATGAACCCCTGGCATGCAACCTTGTAAAGAGTCCATAGGCTGAAACTCATACCTCCTAGGCGAAGACTCAACCCCTAACTGGATCTTTTTCCTCAGCTTCCACTCTTTGTTCCTTGCTACCTCTAGTGCATCTCCATATGTCCTACGCTTCTTTAGCTCCATTCTCCAATGTATATTCTCCCAAAGACCAGCAAAGAACCTGTTCTTCTTCATCATGTCAGGTGGGGGTACTTGTGGTGCTAAGGCCTTGCACATCCACTCCCATGCCGATAAAAACTTACGGACGTAAGCATCTCTACTGGCTCACCTTCCTTTTGCACCAAACCTTGTACTTCTTGCCACACTTTGTCAGGATCTTCTGTCTTCACAAACTCCACTTCCAATCCATGCCTTAGATTGGATCCGTTGCACACAACTCCTCTTCAAATGCTTTGGACCAAACTGGTGCATCACTCTTCAAAGAGGGGCTTTCCAATCAACGAGCAAAGAAAACCGAGCGAAGCCAATTTTTGAGCAAATATGCACAACACCCTTGACAAATTGACGTGAGTGCAAGGTAAATTGAAGAAAATACTCATTTCATTTTGATATTTTGATAATCATTGCACAACAAAAACATCAAATCAATTAATGTCCACCACATAACGTAAAAGGTGTTTAAGATCTATAGTGACAATTAAATCTAAATAGTAAAAAGCCATTAAACCCACGAAGTCAACACACTTGTCCAGGAGAAAAATCCATTAGAAAATCAAACGTGAAATTCAATTTATTTTTTTCTCAAAAAAACACTGAAGTCCAACCGGCCCCTCACATGTGAACCCATTGCAAAGGTAAGATTTTGTTCTCGGACAATCACTCTTTGTGTAGACCTCTCCATTCAAATAGTCTCTTTGACTACCTCTCTGTTCAATGCTTGTCTCCCATCTTGCTTCACTTGTCTTCATGTGGCCTGTCTCACCATGTCTTTTCTAATAGCTCTCAGATTGACAATGGTGTCGCTCGGTACATTGTAGCCTAGCCCTACTCACCTCTGCCTATCGCAGCTCAACCTCATAAAACTCTGCCCCTCTCAACCCGGCACCTCTCAAACTAGGGTCAACTTATAAGCCTATTCATGATATGTGGAAGGCAAGGCTAAGGAATGTCCTTGTAATTTAGTGTTGAAGAGTTGCACCTAGTGATGTGACAATGTGTGAGGAGATTGAGACTTGATCTATGGCCGAAGGCTAGGCGAATGAGCAATTCGAGACGCATCCAGGAACCTGTCATCCAAGATATTCATGTCAAAGCGGGACATGTGCATTGTGTACGCAGATGACGTCGAGCGGGCGTGGATGTCATCCAAGAGCAGGTCGCCAAAGCAGCACAACACCCTGACATTGGATGCCACGTCAGGGGCCATGTTGAACCATTACCTTGCAAGGCCACTGCGGGCACTCTGCGACAGTAGGATGCCAGGTGGCGATTTTGGAGAATGGCCACGTCAGTGAAAGAGTTGTCTCGCATCACAAACAAAGCAGTGGATAAAGGAAGCTTCACACTCATGCGGTGATGCAAGAGGAGGAGCTGAAGTGGACAATGACAAACTCACAATTTATGAAGATTTGACACCTGTCAGCTCTTTGTGAATCGGAGTAAACATTCATTAGCGCAAATGTGGTCCCGAGCGAATGCCACCGCCAAATGGTTTCTTCACACTATTATTCTTCCTATCAATAGGTCATGCCATTTTTGAAAGTGGGATGATTGAGATGAATCTCGCCACATTCAGTCCCTAGACCTTGAGGCAAAAAGCGGGGTTTCCTACTTAACAACACCCAATTCACGGGATACGCTGATCACAGAGGACAGAACGGGCATGAGAGAGATCTATCTCTATTTCTTTGCACATGTGCTCAAAGTAAAAGATCTCTCTCTCCCTCTCCCTCTCTCTCTCTCTCTCTAGTGGCCAAGGGACCCGCGGCTGTGTCTCAGCAGCTTGGAGGAGGACTCTCTCTCTCTCTCTCTCTCTCTCTCTCTCTCTCTCTCTGTGTGTGTGTGTGTGTGTGTGTGTGTGCGCGCTTTTTATCTCTATCAGACACTGGCGTGGGCGCTGCGGCTGCATTATCGCCAATATTTGCAGCATGTACTCATGACAAAATAAGTGCTTCCATCATTAATCAAGTAATACCTCGTGTGAGGCAGTATGCGTGTTTGTGTGTGCACGAGCTAGCATGCTCAAAAATGCTTGCCGAGCAATTCTCGACCTTGCTCAGCTCTTTGGAGATCCACCATGCCTCCCCATGCTTGGTGCCTATAAGCCCACATCGCCTCCCTCAGTGCATGCAGTCGTTTGCACAGTTTCAATGTCTTCCTCGCTGTTTGCCTCGATGCATGTTGGTAAGTATGCATTGGTTTCAGGTAATGTTGTCACGAATGCAGAGAATGGTTTCATAGAAGCCAAAGCCTAAAATGCATGCTCCCACATCCAGTTCTTTGACAGCAAACAGTAAATGTCTCTCTCAGTGTCACTTCGAACGGAGTATTTTTGAAGCTGCAATTGAAACCCTTAGCCGTCAGAAGTCGCCTCCACCTTAATTAACGCTTGCTGCAATTGAAATCCTCAGCCCCGGCAGAAGTCGCCTCCACCTTAACCGTCTGTAAGCTGTTGAAACCAGCCCGTGCCGGCGCGGACTGGTTCCAGCAGCATTCACAAGCACTAGTGCTTTCCAGCCTGGTGTCACCGTCGCTATAGCCGATAAGTTTTGCTGCAGTTGCAACCCTTAGTCCCCAGGTGTCGACTCCACCTTAGCCTGTATAGCTATCGAAACCAGTCCGCGCCGGTGCAAACTGGTTCCAGCAACATTCGCAAGCTTGCCTAAATCCCTTGAGCAACATTCGCAAGCAAAACTAATGTCCTTTAACATGGTGTATTGATGAGGTTTTGTTTATTTTTTAAAGAACAAACTACCAAAATACCCCTCCCACGCTTACATCAAGCTTACATAACCAACTCGAATTGTAGTTTTAGCATCTTATATGATATACAATCAATTTTTTTGTGAAATGCTACAAAAATTCATTTTTTTGGAGAAATTTACTCTCACAACTAAGGGTATTTTGGGATTTTGGAAAATTTGAAGGGCATTTTGGGAATTTATGACAAAATGCTAGGGGTAATTTGAGAATTTTTTAAATTTGAGGGGTATTTTGGGAATTTCCACAAATTAAAGAAATGTTTTGGTAATTTCTCTTTTTTAAAATCAAATTATTGCATTTAAATCTACTCGAAACTAGTTTGCACTGATGTTGACCAATTCTAATAGGCAATGATGAGTGCTATTTCAGAGGGCTATAAAGGCCCTCACTCCTTTATGGGCTAGTGCTATTGATGACAATTTCAAGTGGTATTATTGTCGTCGTGATTTAATACCTAGATGGCACCTCAAACGACCGCCTCAAATGAAAATTGGGTGAAGTTGCTTTTATAGAGTTGGGCCAAGATGAGAGATACTGCAGTGGTAGAGAGCATTACTATTTGATCAACGGCTATATATGTGCAGGGCGAGGCAAGATGTGATCTGCAAAAACAGTGATAAGGATTGGTGAGAGGCAACAATACAAGAAAGAGCAATGACGTAGTGGTAGATTTCCAATCCTTGTAGCATTTGATTTTGATAGGAATAGCTAAGGGATGGGAAGAATTAGATACCTTGGATAGTTTGCTCACAGTGGACAAGCTATTTAGCCTTATACATGTGCAAAGAGGAAGTTACCCACCAAGTTAGATGTCATCACTAAAAAAGTGAGCGCCATCCTTCTCGTTGACTTATAATGCGGAACCAGTGGGGAGAAGTAAAAATATTGTGTTGTTTAAGTGGGGCATGTAATGGCTAGCTCTATTGGTTTTCTGGGGGCGATTATTGTTGTTTTAACTAGAATATGTGTAACACTAGGCTATACATGGCTCTAGGTAAACTTTATAAAAGCACAACTATTTGAAAGGCCCAAAATAACAAGATAAATTGTAGACAACAATAATGCGATTGTAATACCACTTGGGGTTGTCATCAATAGCAACAGCCCAAAATGGAGAGACGGCCTTTGCAATCCTTTGAAATAGCACTCATCATTAGCATCGGGTAAAAATATGCTAATTTTGATTTTTTGTGAATACTATGCAAGAGAATGACAGATTTGTGGCTCATTATAAATGAGAAAAATATTGAAATGTAGGCTATAATCTTCAACAACAAAGATGAAATATAGCGGTACTTAGGCTAATTTTAGATGAAGGCATGAAGCTCACAAAGGGTGGATGTAGGCGCATAGAAAGGTCTAACCCAAAATTCCTATTGGCTGTTTTGTTAGCTCTATGTTCTCACTTCTTGCACAAATGCATGATGGAAGACCATTGTTTATGAGGGAACCCCCAAGAATTGGTAGGCTTGACAACCAACATAAACTTGCTTTGCCAATCAAAGCAAGAGACATAGAGGAAACACCCTTGAATGTAGCCATAGGATGTGTCCCTAGGATAGCAAAAACATAATCCTTCTCTCTCATTGGCTATAGTTGTCCTATCAGCACCCCATGGACACATATATAGCCTGTTTGTTTACCCATTCTGTCCAAAAGAATCCCACATTGCCCCACAATTCGCTTATCCTTCCATAGCTACCATGGCTCTTATTGAGGGACTCACTCAATTTTTTTCACTCGAAAAAACTCGATCGCACTTGAGTTACACATATATAATCAAAATATACCACTCCCTATAAGAGGTGGAACTTGAATAGTTGATTTTTTAAAGGAAAACTTCAAATGATCGGTCTATTTATTCATTCATTTGCTCAGATTATCCTTTGCTCGAAAAATCTTGCTCGCCATACGGTAAGACTCTTCAAACAGATTTGGAGAAGACGTAACATCTGTGTAGGATCATGAATCTGGTTGCTAATGCAGGCAATCTCCATCTTTTCCAAAAAGTCTTCCACATCCTCATCACTTCTTCCATGATTAAATTCCGGATAAGAGAATGCCATGGCTACCCAAGTTACGATGCTTTGAGAACCCCTTCGAACACACATGCAAGAACCCAAAACTTTTGAGTGACTCAATCCCTAGAAACTTCAATGGAGCTTGTCTTTGGATAAGGACAAACACATTCACATCAAATGAGTTTTCATAGTTAATCATCGGGATTACAATAGGCAAAGGGCATTCTAGTATCTCTCTTAATCTTCTTGGCCCGAGCATAAAGACTATGCGCTGCTGGAAAAAAATCTTCGTGGACACATGAACATTTATCTGGATTCTTTGTGTTAAATGAAAAGGAGTGAATTGAGGTCCGTTTTGATCATGCAATTAAGAGAACCATGCAGCTCCCAAGAAGGCACATCCGACTTATCCTCTGATTTTGCCAGAATTTCAGCAACATAACAGCATAAATGGCTTAAAAGTCCAAAAAACCAACCAGCATAAATTGGAAAAATTTTGACAGAGTTTCCCCAGAAGTAGAGCAGTAAGAAACCAAAATATAGACTGTATATGTATGCATAACTTGCCAACAATAGAACCTGAGCATCAAGTAGAAATTACTAGTACATAGCCTATAGCGAGGTTACGAAAAGGGTGCTCCAGCTACCTGTATCACCAAAAGGAGCTCACATTTGAGAATCCCCTAGATCAATAAAACCTCACGCTGTCGAGCCTCTCACGAAAGCTTATGCAAAGCTCGTATAGTCAAGTCTCAGAAATGACTATCTTCCAGAACAACTCTCTAAAATGGTTGGGACTGCCAAACAGAACCAAGTATGGCTCCACAAAGGCATACAATGGCAGTTTCCACAACTAACAAACCAGACTCCTGGATTTCTTTGTCCATCAAAAGAAATGCAACATCAGCATCCTCATCACTGCTGGTAGTACTTTATTGTTCTCGTCAGTCACTGTGGAATAGTCTTCATCACTAGACTCATCCTCATCTTCATAATGCTCTTCCAATGCTTTCCTTGTGTCCATATTATATAGCTTCTTGGCACCTGTCTTTCCATAGAGGCTAATTGTAACACGTCACCAATCTTGAACAGCTCCCACTGCACGTAACCATGGTCTGCCTAGTATAATAGGATATGCTCCCAACCACGCTGGCATCACATGAAAATCAACCACTGCTTGCCTCTTGGCCTTGACATCCTCGCCTTCATGGCTCTTTCCCTTGTCCTTTCTAGGATCTGAGGCACCTCCTCCTTCCCTGTCCTCTCTCGTCCTCTTCCCAATAGGCATCACTAATGTATCCTCTAGCTTTGATGCCTTCTCCAAGATGACTACACTTATCACTTTTGTCTTTCCCTTTTCCTCTAGGGTTAATCCACTGGTTCCTTCTTATCCCTTCATTTTGATGCCATAATCATTTGACCTAGTTAGCACTTTTCTTGGCAATGGATACATGTCTCCCCCCATCCTTGGTGGCTTATAAAATTGCAGGGTGATGTGGCCCAACTCTTTGCAATTATAGCATGTGGACGTCTGCCTCGAGACTCTACCATTTCTTTGTCCAACACTATTCATGGGTCTTTCTTCACCTCCTCATTGATATTCAAACCTCCCCCGACGTCGATTATTTCCCACATTACCTAACTGGTTGAGGCTGAGATTCTTCATTAAATCTATCATTTGCCTCATGTCTTGCCTTAGACCATCATCTTGCACTGTTGTAGTGACCACTGCTGGCATAACCTTAGGAGTAACAGAAACCACTGGTTCATGATGAACCCCTGGCATGTGACCTTGTAAAGAGTCCATAGGCTGAAACTCAGACCTCCTGGGCGAAGACTCCACCCCTATCTGGATCATTTTCCTGAGCTTCCACTCTTTGTTCCTTGCTACCTCTAGTGCATCTTCATATGTCCTACGATTCTTTAGCTCTATTCTCCAACGTATATTCTCCCAAAGACCATCCAAGAACTTGTCCTTCTTCATCATGTCAGGTGGGGGTACTTGTGGTGCTAAGGCCTTGCACATACGCTCCGATGCCAATGAAAACTTACGGACGTACGCATCTCTACTGGCTCACCTTCCTTTTTCACCAAACCTTGTACTTCTTAACACACTTTGTCAGGATCTTCTGTCTTCACAAACTCCACTTCCAATCCATGCCTTAGATTGGATCCGTTGCACAGAAGTCCTCTTCAAATGCTTTGGACCAAACTTGTGTATCACTCTTCAAACAGATTTGGAGAAGACGTAACATCTGTGTAGGATCATGAATCTGGTTGCTGATGCAGGCAACCTCCATCTTTTCCAAAAAGTCTTCCACATATTCATCACTTCTTCCATGAAATTCCGGATAAGAGAATGCCATACCCAAGTTACGATGCTTTGAGAACCCCTTCGAACACACGTGCAAGAACCCAAAACTTTTGAGTGACTCAATCCCTAGAAACTTCAATGGAGCTTGTCTTTGGATAAGGACAAACACATTCACATAAAATGAGTTTTCATAGTTAATCATCGGGATTACAACAGGCAAAGGGCATTCTAGTATCTCTCTTAATCTTCTTGGCCCAAACATAAAGACTATGCGCTGCTAGAAAAAAATCTCCCTGGACACATGAACATTTATCTGGATTCTTTGTGTTAAATGAAAAGGAGTGAATTGAGGTCCATTTTGATCATGCAATTAAGCCAACCATGCAGCTCCCAAGAAGGCACATCTGACTTATCCTCTGATTTAGCCAGAATTTCAGTAACATAACAACATAAATGGCTTAAAAGTCTAAAAAACCAACCATCATAAATTGGAAAAATTTTGACAGAGTTTCCCTAGAAGTAGTAGAGCAATAAGAAACCAAAATATAGACTGTGTATGTATGCATAACCTGCCAACAATAGAACCCAAGCATCAAGTAGAAATTACTAGCTCATAGCCTATAGCAAGGTCATGAAAAGGGTGCTCCAATTACCTGTATCACCGAGAGGATCTCACATTTGAGAATTCCTTAGCTCAATAAAACCTCACGCTATCGAGCCTCTCACTAAAGCTTATGCAAAGCTCGTATAGTCAAGTCTCTGAAATGACTAACTTCATGCCAAGTCTCTAAAATGGCTGGGACTGCCAAACAAATCCAAGTATGGCTCCACAAAGGCATACAATGGCAGTTTCCACAAGTAACATACAATACAAGACAATGCGGTCAAGCAGGCGCCAAATGATGCATACCCACGGCAAATGTAAGTGACTCCTGTGTGATCACATGTACTTATACTTGTACCCTGTAACCTGTAACCTGTAGTCTGCAATCTGCAACCTATAATCCCGAAGTTGAAGGTACTCAAAGAAGATCCTCCGTGGGGGCACAAAAAGAATGTGAGCAGGATGGAAACACACACAATGCCTCTATAATGACCCCACACACACTCGGGGGATGATACACACACACACTATGGGGCACCACTCGGCTTACACAACCCACCTGGCCGAGACAGGGAACACACCGATGGAGTGAGAGGAGAGAGACTACCCGTTTGCCCACTCCACACAGAGAGACACACACACACACAAACACAAAAAAATCAGCTGAAAAGAGAAAAATTTCTGATTTTTAGATACAATTGAGCTTGGGCCAACATCAATGTGGCAAATAGCTCACACAATATGGGTAAAATATGCCAGATACAATCACAAATTGGAGCAAAAGCTTCGCTCATAGGAGAAACTTACACAGCAAAAACAACAAAAAAAATAGTGAGGAATTTGGCAAAATGGATAGAGCCATCACGTCCGGAACGGCCCAAAACCTCAGTTACAATGTCAAAGTGCTCAAATTCGACCTCGGATGAGCAGTTTATGGCCAAAACAGGCTCCAAAAACAGCAAAAACTCAGTTGCGGCTATTCCTTCTCTTCCCTCCACGTTTTTACTGGTCCTCTCTCACGTTTTTCAGTTCCCACACTTATATTTATTAGTTGGGAACTTGACCTGAAACGGACCCCGAACATGACAAAAAGTGGCCTCACAGTGCATAGTTGTCACCTTTTTGCATCATCCGCACACCTGGCACTCGACTTTTTCCAATAATGGATCCTGCAACCACGTGAAGTGGCCCCAAAAGATAGTCTTAATGATGAACTTTCTGCATAATTCATCACAAGAAAACACCCACGTTGTGTCCTAGCTTACCCACGTGCAAGTATTGACCCCATTCGACCTCCTGACGCCACTAGGTGCCATCTGATGCACCTGCTTACCTCATGTCGTTGGCCCATGGATAGCTTCCTCGAGAATTTTTACGCGCTAGCAACTCCTCGTTATTATAGAAAAAACACACTGGTACTGGTGATAGTAAAAATCGATGCACTATGCTGCCTTACCTGTACACCCACGTAACCACCTGGCTCTGGAAAATGGGCAATCCTTTATTCGATGCACCACGCATGTGTATATACATATATGCAATCCCTTGCTCCAAAAAACTTCTAACACCGTTGTCACCATGTTGCTAGTTCCAGCCTCGCGGTCGTTAGCGCCACCAAAACAGGTTCTTTTGGGGGCCATATCTCACTACTAGGATTATATCTTTCGGAGAAACAAGAGACTAGGTGTAATTCCCACAAAAACCAATGAGAAAACTTGACAAAGAATAACCTTATTCTTACAGATAATGCTAGATTAAATGACAAGCCTTCACAACTGCAAGTATGCAAGCTAATTCAAGGATGCAACAAGATGATTATGCATTAATTACTCATAAATTCGTCGTAAGATTATCATAACCAAAACTTTCTTCGTATGCAACATGAGATCGAGATTAATGTACTAATTAGATGCATCATTATAACATAAAATGGTAGAATATAACCATGCAAATACCCAATATAATAGATGATTAATTTCCACAAAATCATATACAATTTGCTAATGCAACACAATACCCTAGTTGTACATCTTTTTTTTTTAATGCAAGAAGTCTCATAATCGTGTCCTAATTTCATGGGCAAATCAAGGGTTTAATTCCTTGATTAATCCTCAATTTGGGTGCACAAAAAGTATCGCCATATCTTAGAGAATCATAGGTGAAGAGCTTTACACATAAGTATGCACAACATGCGTAACCGGGAATGATGATTATATGCATAAACTCATGCTTATTCAAGGAAAATTAACTATCTTTAAGAGCATGGTGCTCCTTAACCCAACAATGGAAATATAATCAATGGATGGAAACCATTGACAATACCCCACATATAATAGAGAATAGAATTATTCAGTGTTGTAGCCAGCTAGCATAATTAAGCTCGGCATAGGAATCCTCTAGAGAAAAGAGGCTATGGAGCAATAGTATTAACATAAATATAAATAGATTACCCTCAAACTTTGTGTGTTATGTGATGTAGAAAGGCTTCACAAAAGAATGATATGGCAACAACACTTCCTTGCATTCACTTGGGAAAATTGTGTGTAAAACTTGGTGGGAATGCTTCTTATATAGGTTTCTGGGGGTTTCTTGATGGCCAAGGCATGCCCATACCTCCCTTGATCGCCCTCTCTTGCCAAAAGAATAAGTAGAGGTGTCACAAGCCTCTCACTAACCACTAGAGGTGTCCCCTTTTACCTAAATTAAGTGATACACCTCTCTAGTCCATACTTAGCCTCCATGCCACATTCCCATACTTGGCACAAGGCTACCTATACACATGACCCATTGCCATACATGATGGGTTTACATGTCCATGCATACCCATGACCATGCATGCACACCCATGACCATGCATACCCATACATCCATATGCACATCCATGCCATACACATACCTTAGAAAATGCTAACCTTAGGCTAACTTGATCTATACTACCCAAATTCAATTCTGGAACTTGCTAACTCGAGACACACCTGCAGGTAACATATACGACTACCTGCCATAAATAGTAGCTTTCGACGTCCGGACCCTATTTTTAAAGAAATCTGGGCCAGTGCACAGTTTGACGAGCCGGTCGATCCTAGAGCCGGTTGTCAAAAACTTTCTTTATTTGGAAAATTTTCACAAAAATTGAATTTGACCAGAATTAAAAGTTCTACAAGGATCACAACTCAAAAATGACATCTGATCACTAAAACCTGCTAAGAATAGCATCTTTTGCCAAACTGATATTTAGACTTAAAATTTTACATAGGTAACCCTCTTCTAGGGCAGAGACCTTACACCAAGTTCAAACACTACATAGAATTGACTATGTGTAGAGAGAGAGAGAGAGAGAGAGAGAGAGAGAGAGAGAGAGAGAGAGAGTGACCTCTTCCTGCATAAGAAGATGGAGTTTGAAGCGAGTGGAAATTTGTACCTTGGCTTGAGATTCACAGCCTTGCCTCCTCTTTATCTTTGTTTCTTGGTGTGAGCCTAAGGCAAGCTTGTGAGTGAAATGAGATTTATGTGCTAAGGTTCGACTGCTAAAGACTCAAGAGCCAAGAGGAGGGATGAGAGAAATAGAGTCTCTCTCTCTCTCTCTCTCTCTCTCCCCTTCTACCCTCCCTCACTTTCAATGTAAGAGAGAGAGAGAGAGAGAGAGTGTGTGTGTGTGTGTGTGTGTCAATCATATTTGGCTAGCATTCAAAGTTTAAAATTTCAATCAAACTCTTGAGAGAATTTAATTGCCTGGCTTGCAGAGTTTGGGGACTTTGTGGACTCCACCTTCCTTCTTGTCCTTGGCCCTCAGTGCCTTGGAAAAATCATTTTTCTCAAATTTAGGGGAGTTTTGCACGCTATGTGGTCCTTGTTGGAGTGACACCAGTAGGAACCTCCCTACATAGTCCTCGTTGGAGTGACATCATCAAAATTAATCTCCTGCAAATACTGACTGTTTGCTTTTCCTATCGAATGGTTCATACCTCTTTTCGTCTTCAACAACTAGGATCAACATGCCCCAATTCAGCCATATTTGGCACAGTTAGCCTCGCGTCGTCCTACACGACAAGCACCCACTTGGTGCAGATTTTGCATCCATGTGTGAAAGTGGCGTATACAGGTTTTGTAGAGCAAGTTGTGACATCAATAGCAAGGTTGCCCCGACTACGTGCAGAATGTCCCAGGTTTTGAAATTTAGTTTAGGAAACTTTAAGAAAAGGAATTTCAACATAGTTTTTGTATTACTTTTTGGGGCGTAATTTTCCCTTCTCTCCTTGCACTCGATCAACATTTTTGAAATTGAAAGCACGAAAATATTAATCTTAGACGCATGTTTCCCAAATTGTATAAGTTGTCTAGGTTTGCACAAGCTCACCACAAAAACTTTTCACTACTAGGCCTTCATCTAAACGAATACCTTGAATCCAATTGCTAGGACACTTTAGGTTCTTTTCTCAGCTTGATACAAGAAGGCCTTGCAAAACAACACATTAACGTCCTGCAAAAACTCAACATACCCATAATGACCACACTTGTTGGCAAGCCATCACTCAAACAAGCATGCTACAAAAAGGGACATCTAAGAAAACAATAACCACTTGTGCAATTACCACTTGTTGGCAAGCCATCACTCAAACAAGCATGCTACAAAAAAGGGACATCTAAGAAAACAATTACCACTTGTGCAATTAAAATTTGGTTTCTTCCCTTGTACTAAACACTGTAGCAAATTTGGTCAACATGTATATCATACAACTTCTCTCATATGGTAGTCAAACCAATTGCATCCAATCTTCACCACATGCACAAAGAGAATGTCTCTCTAGTGTACGCATCTTGACTAAAAGCACCCCTCGATGCAAGAACTTGGCTAACGATGATAATTAATTTTGGATCTGGATCCTTGATTCAAGGTTATATATGAGGGCACACCAAGCACATGAAAGATGCAAAGAACATGAGCCCTGGGAGATTGTTATCTCTGTGAAAAAATCAATGTTGGCTAAAAAATTAGCACTTGGTCAAGAAAAATTGGCACACTCTTGGCTTGTTGTTAAGTGCTTGGCATGGTCTTGGGCCATGTTGTTGAGCCCAAGATTGGCCTCCTGTCATGGCCATGCCTCTAAGAGAGATGGCAATACCAAGGGCCAAGAAGGTAGATAGAAGGGATGCATACATGGGCTAAAAAAGGGTGCTATTCCCTAGGAGAGAGGAGAATCAAGAAGCAGCAGTGAAGGGTATACTTGACACTTGTCTGATCTTCTTCTCAATGGAGATCCCTCCATCTAAAACCAATTTTGAAAAGAAATCTAAAGAAACCACATCAATAACTTGGTTTAGGCCTCTTCGCACTTGGCCTCTTCACCTCCATGATCTTTTACTTGAACATATGAAACTGTACAAATGTGTGCTTTTGGAGTAAAATATTGTGGATCAAAGGATAGTAGTCAAATTATGTTCTAGAATAATTCATCATATCTCTCTAACTCTCGTCGAACCTCAATATTTGATTTAATTTCTTCTTCTTGTGGTCATTTTGAACCCACAAATCCATACATAGTACAAAACTTGAGAAGTAGCTGACAGTCATAAAAGACATCCAAGACATCATGAGCAGAATGTATACCTAATGGAACATTGAGAAAATCTATCAAGAGATTCATATCTTTCAATGAAGGACCCCCCAACTTCTAAGTGGCACCCTCAAGTATCCTCCCTTTCACCCTCTCCTTCCCCTCCCAACCTCCCCCCACCCCTGCCCCCACCCCCCCAAATCCCTTCTCTGACTGCCTTATATGTACAGTGTAGGCATGTAAGTATTGCGGGGTTATCCCTATTGTATAATCTTATGTACATTCTCCAAACCCGCCCCTCTTGTGTACGCACATGATACCGTACATGCAGCGGCATCTCAAAGACGGCATGGGGGGGGGGGGGGGGGGGGGGGGGGGGGGGGGGAGAGATTCTTTGGTGGATGGCCAGAGAGAGAGTAAGTCTTTGGAGGGGAGATTGGCGAGCCAGATTCCAGAGAGTGATAGGATATGTGTGTGTGTGGTTGGTAGACACCATGCATAACACAAAAGGTGGGCTAGTGTAGGTAGAGAACACCCGAAAGGTTGGCTATATGTGTGGTAGAGGGGGGGGGGGGGGGGGGGGGGGGGGGGGGGGGGGGGTGAGAGAGTGAGTGAGTGAGTGAGAGAGAGAGAGAGAGAGAGAGAGAGAGAGAGAGAGAGAGAGAGAGAGAGAGAGAGAGAGAATGGCCAGTAGCGCTCCACAAATAATGATAGTGCACCCTTGCATGGCATGTGGACGATGGTTGTAGGCGATCCCTTCTAATATTTGGGTGTGGTAGTGGGAGTGAGTTTGCATGATGGCTAGAGGTGGTTGATTGGGAGCATTTTTGGGTGTCTGCAATGGAGTAGGTGAAAAACGAGTAGCGGATGGTTGAGGATCATGCAAGTACTTTGGCTATGCTACAATAGCCTTCTGATAGTGGTGGAGGTTTTCTAGATGGCCCATCAGTAGGACTAGGGGGTAGGTGACCATAGGTCTACCTCCAATCCCTGACAACACTAGGATGGTGCCAAAATTTGAATGGCAATGATAACCGCCCCTTGGCATGTGCTAGATAGCCAATAATGGGCATCCCTTGTCATTATTTAATGGTGCATGCCGTTAGTGTCGAATGGTAGGTAGCTGACGATGCAGCGGTAGCAACACATTGAAGAGTGTGAGTGATTGACCAGATGTTCTCTTGCTCTGCTAAGCTATAGAGGAAAATAAAGGAAAATGTTGGCTTGAGTTTACAATTTCTCAAAAACTCTATGGGGCAATTTTCGATGACTTAAAACTGTCTAATTATTCTCCTCCTATAACAATGAAGTTTCTCTTTTGGCCAAGTACGATAGATTGATTATCTCAATTCTTTATTAAGCAACATATCTCAATTCTTTTGGCCAAGTACGATAGATTGATTATCTCAATTCTTTATTGAGCAACAGATCTCAAATTCTAGCCCAAGTCTCTTGAGGTTGTTCTGATGGCGTTAAAAGTTCTCAACTAATACTTCATCAAACTTATACAAAATTCTTCGGCTTCATTTTCTTTTTCTTATGTTACATTGTCTCTCTTTTCTGCTTCTTATAACACTAGTATGTTTTTTCTTTTCTAATATAGATATATGCTCGCATGCAAGATTTAAGTAGTTTCCCTAATCACATGTGAGATATTTATGGTATTAAAAAATTCCAACGATATCATTTAAAATAGTAATAATAATATTAATCACTATATTTATCATATTTAAGATCTCCTAATAATATACAATATTTTTATTCTTGATACCCTATTCTAATTGTTTTCTATCATGACCAATTCAAGAAAAATTACCATGAATGTCTCCTAAGACTTACAAGATATATACAATATTAAGAATGGATTAGATGCTAAATTTATATACCACAAAATAGAAATATACAATTGTACTTATCTTTGGTTCAAGATTTGTAAGAATCTATGTTGTTCAGAGGTGATTTAGCACGTACATGATTGCTTGTTCTAACCAAGAACACAGACTATGCTCTAATACGAGGCGTGTCTACAAATGTACACAAAATTAGATAATTCAATAATAAATCAAGAGACCTATGTACCTGATCAACCATCCTTGCACATGATCAAAGCTAGGACATATGATAAAAGAGCGAGCCAGAGAAAAAAAACCCATGCAAGTGCACCTCCTAGGGTGGAATTCTACACAGGCCTAATGAGAGAGGAGAGGAGAGAGAAGAGAAGATGAACGCAGGCACTGGGTACAATCTCCCTTTGTACAAGAGTGAGCATTTTTCTTTTGCACATATTTATTTATAGATGGATCAATGCTAAAAAATAATTACAAACCGTTCGCCCAAACATAAAGTGAACATAGCTCATAAGAGCATTATAATAATACAATATCCATACACTTGCTATCCTTTTGCATAGTCCATATCTTTTGCTATGTGTCAACTATAATAAATACATATTTTGCTATTTTCATTACAAGAGCACCTTTTGTTCCTGTACATACTTGATTCACATGGAATCCATCCACTTCAACACGGTTTCAACCTTATTTCCCAAGAGGTTTGCATTATTACCTTGGCCATCTAGTAGCTGATCACTATGGATGCTTGAACTTAGAAAAGAGGATGTATCTATTAGAGGCTCACAGTCCTAACCAGTATTAAGTACAAGAAACATGCAGTATAAAACAAAAGGGACTACAAGAGACTGCACATTAAGTCACACAACTGCAAAGCATGTGAATAAGAAACACCATGCTTCAGGAAAAGAAGGTTCGGCTTCACTGTGTATTCATCATCATCATCAAACTGCAAACCCAAAACAACAGTACAACTACAAGAAGACTACAAACTGCCCATTTACATCCAAAAATTGCTACACGCCATAAGACAATTTGGGTATTTCAAACTACCTAAGCATTAGGAACTTCTCTACAAACATGCCTCTAAGGTTTAAAACTAAGACCTTAGTTACAATCCAAAAAGATAAGTACCCTAACACATTAGGCACTGAGAACCCATCCCTTGATCAAAAATATCAACATCAACATGATCTTTAACTTCAATCTATTTTGCACTTTCTCCTTCAGTTGCAATTGCCTTATCATCTTCACCAAGTCTTGCATCCACTTCATCTTTAGTTTCTTCCTTTGTAACCTCAGTATTCTTCTTATTGAGTATATCCTCAACAATAATAGTACTAGATCTTTACATTTTTGTTGTCCACCTGCATCACCTGCAACTTTAACTATAATTGCATCTTCAATTGACTGCACTTGAACTTCAGTTTCAGATTTATCCAACATTAGAGTATCACACTGAGCATGCATTTGTTCAGGTTGATGATGTTTTTGCGGCTTCAACTGCTTCTGCAATTCCTCATACTGTTGCTTCAGTTCATCATACTGCCTCTGCACAAACAAGCTCTCCTCTTTTACTTCTTCTTCTGCAAAGATTTGATATGACTTACTGACCACATCATACATTCTGACTTTGATTTTCTCCGAGCCACCTTTCATATAGTCCCTCATTTCAGCCTTCATCTTCTCCATATCACCTAAATTGAGATACCTTGTACAAAGTAGCAAACTCTCCTCTTCTTCAAGTGATTTCAGGTCTTTAGGCCCATTTTCATATTCAAGTACACATTCAAATTCAATAGCAGATTGAGGTTTATCTTCAAAAATATTGAAGAAAGATTCAAGTTAGGATGAAAACTTTGCAACCATGATATAGTGCCTCTTGAACATGTCCTCCATCTTTGCATGTAGATAAACACTTCCAAACCTGAATTGGACTCAGTATGTCAAAACAACTGATTATCTTGAAAATTTTGATTCAAAAAACATTTGATTCAAGGCTTGAAAATAAAAAGTTGAATTCTCCTTCACACATAAAAAACACCACCAAGATGGCTTGCTCACATCCCCTCTCAAAAACATCAAGAAATACACTTTGTAGCTGCAAATCTCTCCAATCAATGATAACTTTCTAAAATTGAAAACTTTTGACTTCTGCTCCCTGAAAAACTTCCCTTATATCATCAAGCATGAAGATATAAAACCAATGAGATATAAGAATATCAACATCATCTCCTCCATCAGCAACATCACATAGAAATGTAGAATTATCTTCAAGAAAACCCACTTCATCATCATCAAAAACTTGCAAAAGGCTTGCATAATCATCAGTCAAAACCATCTCCTCAGCATCATAAACACCATTGCCAATAGGAACTTGGTATACACCATCATATTATAATCAAGAAACGAAACTTCATTGAAAAATGATGGGACTTACAATCTCCTTGACTAAATTTGCAAAAGCATTGACATCAAAAAGATCATTGATGACACCATCATCATTCAAGAAACCTTCCATAACATCAAGGTTTGAAGAAGACTCCATATTGTTGATTCGAGTAAGTTGAAGGTTCAAATCCTCAATTTGAGTATCCTTGTCCAAAATATCTTTCATAATAGTAAGAAATATGTAAGTCAACTTCAGTTTGAACCTGAAAAATCTTCACCATCATGAATGATGCCTTCTTTTCTTGAAGTCGACTGATTTTGAAAACCGCTTTATTTGTCGCAACCATATTTGAATACCTCTCATTCTCCAACTATAATGAGAGAGTGTTGATCATCTTTGCTTGAGAAACAACAAGACTTTTAAATTCAATAAATTCAGGTACATAGCTTCTTTGAAAATCAGTAATCGTAGGATCAAAGACTTGCATTGTGGAACTCGGTAAATCAAGGACCTTCGATATCAAAACATGCAATTCAGGGACTTGAAATTCAAGATCCTTGTCTTTGCAACGTGAATAACTCATATCCACTCTTGAAAATTGGCTTTCAGTCTTCAAAACTCCAAAAAACACTTCTCCATCACCAGTGAACACAAACACCCTCCGGATTGTCACTTGCGGGATACTCCTCATCAAGATACATCAAAAACTGATTCATCACATTATACTCTTCATCAGCACACATTATGTCTTCATCTTTCTTCATCTCTTCCATTTTATTACATTGAAATCTAATCTTTCCCTAAATTTCAACTTCTTCAAGCTTGATGTCCAAGGTTGGTACGTGGGTTTGTATGGGATATTGGTGGCTTCTCTGGCTCATCTCCACTTGTATTCCCTTTTTCTCAATCACCAATTATTCTTTTGGGTAACATGTCTTCTCTTCCTACAAAGAGGCGAGTCTCTTCAATGTGAGGTTTGGGGATAGCTGGTAGTCCTCTTGGCTCCTTTGGCTCATGAGCTTCTTCTGGCTTCCTCCTTCTTCCCTCATCATCTTTTGGACTTCATCTCCCTTGCATTGAACAACATCTTCTTCTTGAATCAACTTCTTCTCTTCAAAAATATGGGTATCTACAAATTTGATCCCATATTCAAGAACATCAAAATCAGGTTGAAAAACGATAAAGTACTTAAAAATCCAATCCAGGCTTGAAATTTCAAGTTTTGAAACTGCAGGTGCCTGCTGAAAAACTATTGGTAACTAAGAACTAGCAACTTGAAGTTGTTTTATGTTAGAACCACTAATAGGTTGATAAAAAGACAATTGGACCTCATCATCACTAAGGTAATCAGCAAACTCATCGTCATACTTCTTTGAAAGACCTTCAACCGCTTCTTGCAACCTTGATATCCGCCTTATGATTGAGCATGGCTTCCTCTTCTTAACAGCTCAACTATTATGCCACTTGTGTGCATCATCAAGAAAATTAAAAACGCGACCCAATTGCAGGATCGCCAAAGTGTTAGGGCTCACAACCCTAGCCGATATTAAGTACAAGAAACATGCAGTATAAAAGAAAAAGACTATAGGAGATTGCACATTAAGTCACAGAACTGCAAAGCATATTAGTAAGAAACACCATGATTGAGGAAAAGAAGGTGCTGATTCTCTGTGTATTCATCATCATCATCAAACTACATACCCGAAACAGCAGTACGACTACAGGAAGACTACAAACTGCCCGTGGTTACATCCAAAAATTGCTACACGCCATAAGACAATTCGAGTATTTCAAACTACCTAAGCATTATGCACTTGTGTAAACATGCCTCTAAGGTGTAAAACTGAGACCTTAGTTACAATCCAAAAAAGATAAGTACCCTGACACATCTGGAACTAACAGTCTCCAAGAAAATCAATGAATTGTTTATTATGATGTTTACGGGCTCTTAAACGGATGATAGCATCTGTTTTTTTGCAATTCAACTAAAATTTAAATGGGCTTTACCAAACAGGCTTCGTGCTTTTGCCACATGGATTGTATACCAACAACACAATCTGGAATGTATTTTACTCATGGACAAATTCTAATTGATTGTTCTCATGTATTGATTATCTTATTGCACATGGATAGTGTAGCATGCCAAACGCCCATATTGCATAGTCCATGAAGTGTAAAAACTATTATTTGTTACATAACCAAACATGTCATGATATTTATAGGCTATGCATGGCTAGCATGTCATGATGTGGCCACCTTCACTGAATAACTATAAGATACTGCAATGAACTATAAGATACTGCAATGTGAGTGTCGATTACACTTGTCTTCAAATATGTCTTCCAGCTACTTTTCGGAGTGAGTGTGTGTGTGTGTGTGTGTGTGTGAGAGAGAGAGAGAGAGAGAGAGAGAGAGGTGAGTGTTGGAGGTGGAGTTAGAGAGAGTGGTTCTGGAGATTGTGCGTCTGTGAGAGAGGGGGTGCTAGTGGGAGTTGTATCTTTGTAGGATCAAGCGCATGAGCAAACCAATGGTTGTGGGCTAGAGGGCGGCCGAGAATAGAGGGCTCAAGAACAATCGATCGTGACAAAGAAAATGGCATAGTTCTTTTCAAAAGAAGGCTGCATAAAATTCAAAATAAACTACTTACTTTTAACATATAATGGACATTGTTTTCCATGAACTTCCTATTTACACTTGAATAACTTCTTTTTTTTTGTTGTTTATGCATTGGATTGATCTTTAAGACTACTAGTCTGCCGACGGCGCTCTCTCTCTCTCTCTCTCTCTCTCTCTCTCTCTCTCTCAGTGCAACCGGGAGACGTAGGAAACACCAACCAAATCGATTTGCGCTTGCTAGTATCAGGGGGGACGGGACGGGGTGGGGAGGATCCCTCCCCCTTTTATTATAGTATAGATTAAGTAGATTGTATCTATTTTGACCTTAAATATTAGAATTAAGAGAAGTTTGTCGAGCTCTATCTAATCATGTTGAAATAGAACAATTAATAGTGTTATGTAGGTAACCTCTGAAATTTCCATGCTATAGAACCAATTTTTATTTTTATTTCGAAAAATCTCTCTTTAATGTTGTGCTTATTTTTACTCTCCCTCCCTCCATCCCTCTCTGTTTCGCCCCCCAAATCAAGAAACGATTTCTTTTGCCTACGAAGGTGGAGGGAGTCTCATTTATGTTTCAATATCGAACCACCCCCCCCCCCCCCCCCCCCCCCCCCCCCCCAAATCAAGAAACGATTTCTTTTGCATGCGGAGGTGGAGGGAGTCTCACTTCTGTTTCAATATCCAACCACCACCTCCTCCTCCTCCTCCTCCTCCTCTCTCTCTCTCTCTCTCTCTCTCTCTCTCTCTCTCCCCTCGAAGGCGGACGGCTTGAAACACTAGTATACGATATGGTCTTGGTCTTTGTAGTACCCTTAAAGTTTAGAAGTATTCCCGAGTCAACTGAGTGACCTCTAGATATGTGAACTGGGATTAGAGCTAGTCATGCCGTCTTTACCCTTGTGTCATATGTATATTATCGACCCGACCAATTTAATTGGTTATCTAACTTCTGCTCTTGATCTATAGATAAAGGTTGCTCTGATCCTCAACCTTACAAATTTCTCAAGTGGATCACTTGTAAATATGTAAACACAGCAACAATTGAGTTGAACAATAGGGATTAGTTAGCGCCATTTTGCACACATTTCCAACACGAATATAGGTAACAATCAAATGGGAGGTACACAAATTGAACATAATAAGATCGGGTGCATCATATTCATTGAAAATCCATAGTATAGGGATTTTAAAACTAGGTCTTGAATGCAAGTGGATGGATGGATTACTTAAAGTGAACCCCTAGAGGCAAATTTCAAACACTATGGATTTTGTGATTGTGAAATGGCCACATATAAGTTATAGATGGAACCAAGTTTGGAGTAGAAGCTTCTACTTTCACATGGGGAAAATTACCTTTATCCCCAAAGCAGTGCCCACCCCACCCCAGCAAAAGGAAATTGGTGTCCATGAGGCTCAAACTCTTGTATGAACGAATAAGTTACTTATTACATGTCTGTGCTCGTAGCCACTCCACTTCTATTGCTATAGTGACACCAACAAACTTAAAAGTTGGAAAATAGAAAGTGTCTCTCACTTCAATTTGTAAAATTGAAAGGGCACTCGTAACTGAGCACTTCTTCATATTCCACACAAAACCAGCTCCACGATTTGGGTGCTCTCTCAATCCTAATAAAAATCCTATTACTCGCCCCCCACATATTCCATCCTCCCTCTTCCAAGTTAGTCCCCCGATGTGTTTCTTTTGTCAGTACCTCCCTCTCTCCTCTATTGGATGTCGCCTCATGCACGCAACACGACACACCTACTCCTGTCGCGTTGCTTACCCAACACCCTATGTGGAAATGGTGGATCAAGTGGAAACTTTGGAGGATCCCTCCGGGGAGGTGCTAAAGTCTTCATTTGATATGAAAGATTAAAATTGGTGTTTTTCAACATTAAAGTAAGGTAATAGGGGGAGTGTATCACAGGTTACCACACTACAACATAACATCAAGATATCGACGCAGTATATATCGACGGTCGTACCTTTCCACGTGGTTATCAACGTACTTGCAGCCAATCGATATATGCGTCGGAATATCCGTTGATATGGGCATGGAAATACGCGTGGCAAGGCATACTTTACCACACGTATATCGATGGATATTACCACGAATACATCTACGAAGATTTCGACGCAAAAAATTGGGGGAAAAAAAAGTGAAATCAGCACGCAGGCGCCCATGTTCTCCTGCGAGGCGCTCAGATCTCTTGGCCGAAACCTGCTACGCAGGTATTATAAAACTCTCTCTCCCCCCCCCCAACCCCTCTCTCTCTCTCTCTCTCTCTCTCTCTCTACATCGTGTGTGTGTGTGTGTAGGAAAGAGAGAGAGAGAGTGAGAGAGAGAGAGACTGGTGTGTGTGTGTGTGTAGGAAAGAGAGAGAGAGAGAGAGAGAGAGAGAGAGAGCGGTGTGTGTGTGTGTGTGTGTGTAGGTAATCAAAGAGAGAGAGAAACGTATGTGTGTGTGTAAGAAACTAAAGAGAGAGAGAGAGAGAGAGAGAGAGAGAGAGAGAGAGAGAGAGAGAAATGTGTGTGTGTGTGTGTGTGTGTGTAGAAAATCAAAGAGAGAAATGTGTGTGTAAATAAGATTAAAAAGCTAGAGAGAGAGAGAGAGAGATGTGTGTGTGCGTGTAGGAAATTAAAGAGAGAGAGAGAGAGAGAGAATGTATACGTAGGAAATTAAAATTAAAGAAAGAGAAATTAAAGAGAGAAATGAAATGAAATGTTATATTAACGTCTTCAAAAGGCCAAAGTGACCTATGAGAACAAAAAGTTACAATGTGGTGGATCTGATACAAAGTCAGAGTAACAAGATGACAAAATGACAAAATAAAATATTATGGAATCCTAAACTACTGGGTGTGGACTAAGCAGCTAAAACAGCTAGCTGGGATAGGTAGATCATAGGAGATCCAGCATCGGTCCGTTGGCAGATCTCATGAATCTCCTCCATGGTCAGTAGTCTGACCGAGCGTTGTGCATGTCGAGCCAAAGTGACCTGGATCCTCTGATGCAGCCTCTGTCGATGTTATGTAGTCCTCCACAGTTGTGGGCGTCTGGATCTCCCTAGCTCAGTCGCTCGTTCGATCAGTATGCCTCTGGTGTAAAGCGACAAGCTCTGCTGTGGTAGAGAGGGAGAGACATGTTCGTATAAATTAAAGAGAGAGAGAAATAAGAAGTGATATATATATATATATATAAATAATAAATATATATATATATATATATATATATATAGAGAGAGAGAGAGAGAGAGAGAGAGAAAGAGATAGGAAATAGAGAGAGAGAGAGAGAAAGAGAGAGTGATATATATATATATATATATATAGAGAGAGAGAGAGAGAGAGAGAGAGAGGAAAATAGAGAGTGAGAGCAAGAGAAAGAGAAAGAGAGATAGCGAGAGCAAGATCGAGAGAGAAAGAACGAGAGATAGGGTACGTAGAGAGAGAGAAATAGAGAGATAGAGAGTGATATATATATATATATATATATATATATATATAGAGAGAGAGAGAGAGAGAGAGAGAGAGAGAGAGAGAGAGAATTAACTAGAGATAGCTACAGAGGTAGAGAGAGAGAGAGATCGATAGTAGATAGAGAAAGTTGGCGTAAAAGATTTAGGTTGGCTGACCAATTGTGTGAAAAGGAGAGAAAATCTCTCTATCTATCTCTCTCTCCCTCCAGAAGAAACTATGGGACTAAAAGAGGCAAAGGGGTTTTGCCCGCTTCATGAATTGCCATGTACACCTGGGAGTGCATGTATGTGTCTACCCATATAGGATTTGACCAATAAAGACGAGATTTTGACCCGGTGGTCGTGATCTCCGTACACCTTTGGACCGAGGTGTACGGAGATTGGGCAAGACTAGAGAATGCGAGGTAGTTTACATTGTGAGGAGTATATATATTAAAACAACATTCATAATCATTGTAGATGGCAATGTCATCAACTAACATGGAGGAAAATATTTCATGCTCGTGCACGCTCTGCAAGTATCAAATCCTGCGCATGCGTAGGATGTGTAATGAGCATGTGCACAAGTACGGAGAGTTTCCTAGAGAAATCGTACAGAATCTACAATACGACTCCTACGGAACGGGCATTGATTTTTGCGACATAACACCTACATCTGAGAGAGAGAGAGAGAGAGAGAGAGAGAGAGAGAGAGAGAGAGAGAGAGAGAGAGAGAGAGAGAGAGAGAGAGAGAGAGAGAAAAAGGATTATGCGTGAAGGTCCAACCAATATAGAGCCAAGGATGGAAGCAAAAAAGGGCTTACAGACAGAAGACGATGGCATGGAGGAGATGTTGGATGCCTTCTTCCAGACAAGCGAGGAGAACGCTAACGAAGCAGCACCAGAAGCCGTGCGCCTATCTCTTGAAGACATGTTGAGGAAGTTGGCACGTCAACCAATCTATGAAGGCGCCAAAATATATGTGCTTCGTACTTGTCTGGCGTTTTTGAATCTTCAGTTAGTGTACGGGTGGTCAGATGCAAGCGTCACTGCTTTGTTTAGGTACGTAATTTACAAAAGAGATTTTCTGATTGCAACGGTGACGTGCTTGGGGAGATTTTTAATTTAATGTGGCTTAAACAGGTTGTTGCGGGAGCAACTTCTCCTGGCTGGCAATGAAATGCCCCCCTCCAGGCCAGACGCAAAGCAACTATTGACCTCAGTTGTCTTGGACTACAAAAAGATTCATGCATGTCCAAATGATTGCATTCTTTTTCACAATGAATTCGCAGATTGTCTGTCGTGTCCTAAGTGCGGAGCAATGCGCTACAAACAAGATGCGGTTGGCGAGACAGTGCCAGCTAAAGTGTTGTGGTATTTCCCTATTATTCCTAGGATAAAGAGCATGTTTCGTTGTGGTTCCATTGCAAATTTGATGCGGTGGCATTCTACGAATAGATCCACTGACGCAACATTTAGGGTGCCCGCTGATTCAAAGGCTTGGAGAGACATTGAAGATACCTAGCCACATTTTAAGAGTGAACCACGCAATTTGCATTTGGGCATGGCAATGGATGGAGTCAATCCATTTGGCTTGAGAAGCTCGTCATGGAGCACTTGGCCTGTGTGCCTTATCAATTACAACCTCCCGCTGTGGCTTGCTATCAAGAAGGGTCATTTGATATTAAGCTTGATTGTACCTGGTAAGTTCAAGGCAAAAAACATGGATGTTTATCTAGCTCCACTAGTTGACGAGCTCCAGGAGTTATGGCATGGGATCGACATAGCAGATGCGGTTGAACCAGTAGGACAACATCATGCAAGGATCCATGGACTTCTTATGTGGACTATGCATGATTGGCCAGGATACGGAGAAGCTTCTGGTAATGGTTTTTGATTTACAAAATTATCGCTATTCGCAAGCACTTTGCCTTGGCCTGAATCATGCTTTAATATATGAAGGGCTTACAACTTCAAGATACAATGCATGTCCAATTTGCGGGCCGTCTTTGGATGTGAGCTATTCTGCCTCTCTTCGAAAGACAATTTATCAAGGCCACCACCGTTATCTTCCAGATGACCATCACTTGCGCGAAGGTCAGCTTGGTCGTGTTGAATGTCGTCCTATGCATGTATAAGAGTGGAATCGCCGATGGGAGCAACATGAGGGGAAACCTGTTCCAGAAATGAAACGTTTGTCCATTTTCCATACGTTGTCGTACTGGGGTGATCTACTAATTAACCATTTGCTGGATCGAATGCATTTATTCAAGAATGTGGGAGAGCTCCTCTAGAAGACAATCTTGGGAATGAAAGACAATCGAGCTTCACGAGATGATTTGCAGTCAATTGGAAAGATGCCAGAGATGTGGCCTTTCACCAATGCAGCTGGCCAAACAAAGCTTCAAAGAGCGCCATGGGTATTGCTAAAAAGCGAGGAGCGACTAGTTAAAAGGGTGATTTCAGAGTTCAGGACGCCAACGGGATATATGCAATGTCTCAAGAAAACATTCACCCGTGACGATCAACTGTCAGGACTGAAATCGCACGACTGACATAAGTTCTTGCAATTCATTCTTCCAATTGCGATCAAGGGGTGTTTAACGGAGGAAGTGTGGACCTGCATATACAAGATTTCAGAGCTAATGCGGTGGATCTCTTCCAAGGAGATACGAGAGGAATCTATTGCAGTCGCAAGGGCTAACTCCATTGAGGCATTTTGCATGATTGAGAAGTATCTACCCACGAGCTACCTAACTATCCAAATGCACTTTCTCGTCCATGTAGTAGATGAGGTTTCAGTGGCAGGTATAGTCCACAACCGTTGGATATTCTTTCTAAAGCAGTTCATGAAAACACTTAAGGGTTTTGTTTGGCAAAAAGCGCATCCAGAGGGGAGCATGGCAGAAGGATGGTTGGTGCAAGAGTCTCTTGTCTTGAGGACCGAATTTCTATCTGTTTCTAACCCAGAAATGCCTCAACTGTGGAGCGATGAGGAGGATGCAAGACTGGTGGGAGAGGAGCCGCAGGGACAAGGGGTGTCAAAGAAAATGAACGACGCGAGAAAAGGTCATGAAGTTCTGTATACTAAATTCAAAGACGATGCAAAAATGGCTTGAAAGGTACGAAGAAGAGAAAGAGAGACACAATAGGGAGCGACACGATTTTAGGTGAAGCCGAATGACTAGAGTCTTACCCTTGCCAGACTATCTCGCTCCTCTACTTGAATTCCCTACAAGCATGGTTGGACAAGACAGTGAGAGCAGCTCAACAGATCAGAGAACCCATATCTCTAGAAGAGGAAGAGATGGCTATTGGATGTGACTGGAGGTATCATACATACATGGCACTGTGGTCGCATGGAAAGCATTTCAGAACACAACAAATTGATAGCAGAAGAAACATGTTTGACAACGGGGTAATGGTTAGTTTCATGCAAAAGAGCAAGGCCAGTGCCAGAGACACGAATGAGAGCACTAGGAACTTGGAATAATTATGGTCTGGTGTCAGATATCCTGAAAGTCAGCTTCAGACGGTTTGAGATGTTTTTGTTGGATGTGAAGTGGTTCAAGGTGATTACTTCTGGTCGCAATGCAACGGTACGCATAGATGGAAACAAGCTTGTGCAAATAGATTCTACAAAGGTTTGGAAAGATGCGAGCGACACATTTGCTCTCCCCGAACATTGCGAGCGAGTGGTCTTTGTACCGGACCCTTGAGAGCGACAATGGTGGTTTGTGGTTCAGGTTGCTCCAAGAAATAAACAAGTATTTGAAGGGCAAGAGCTCCTGGAGGAAAGTCGGTCAGAGGACGGAGATACTACTGTGACATTGGATGAGATGGATGAAGGTATGGTAGAGGAAGCTGAACGAGGTAGATATCACTACAAGAGGTTGTGTGCTCTTGTGACGCTGTTAACGACGGAAATACACTGGGTTTTTATAACCTCCGACGTCGCTAAAACCGTCGCTAATAGCGTCGCTACCAGAGCGTCGCTATATGCGACGCTATAGGCGTTGCTATATGCGTCGCTATAAGCGTCGCTATATAGAGACGCTCATAGCGACGGTTATAGCGACGTTTACACAGAAGTCTATAGCGACGCTACAGAGCCATAAATAGCGACGGTTATAGCGACGCCCGAGAGAAAAACATTTTTGGTGACAGGGCATTGAATGCCCTACCACCCATCAACCATATTGTACTTGATTCACTTTTTAAAAAAAGTGCAAGGGTAGATAATAGACCCAAAATAGTCACCCACAAGACGCATTGTTTGCAAAATTGACAAGCGTAAAATTGACAACTGTACACATCATAGGCAAAATGAATTGATTGGCAAATGTAATAATGACAATTGTACAACATCATAGGCATAAAGAATTGATTGGAAAAATGAACTGCGGTGACAAATGTAATAATATACATGGTTCAAAAAGCTGTATAAAATCCGTCTCATGATACATAAGCTATGAGAAACCCTAAACTAATGCTATCTAGCTACAGCTAAACTGACGTCGTCTAGCCAGACGTCTCATCGCGTCCAAGTGGCGTATCTGTCGGATTCTGCAAAAAAAGACAATAAGACAGCTTTCAGTAAGTATAAACATATAACGACATTTATAAAACAATACAAAAAATAGAAAAGAGTAAACCCTAATACTAACCATGCCGCCGCGAGAACTGAGAATGTCCATCAGGGCGTTTAAGCCCTTCCTGCCTGCGTACTCGCGCTCGTACGGTGTGGGATCACGTCCTGTCATCGACCACTGTCAAAACATACAAAGAATTCATTATGTTAGAATTAAAAAACTCATAAACCCTAAACTATCGAACATAAAGAGCAATGCGAAAACACTTACAAAATCGGCCTCAAATGATGCCCATCCACCGCTCCCCAAGTGGTGTGAGCTCCCTGTCTCTACTTGCGCTCTGGCTGCATCCTTTTGTTGCTTCCACTTGTCGGGATTCTCGCGCGCTGCTTTCTTCGCATTGTTCCAATCTTCTTTGGCCAGCCAATCTGGCATGTTCCACCCATGCTTGATTGCTTTTTGCACTTCGAAACGCTTGTGTTTGCAGTATTCGCGCATTCGAATCTTCATCAGGTCTTCATTGAAGCGCTGATCCTATGTTGGAATGGGAAACTCATCATGAAGTATGCTGATGACTCTGTTTTTTAAATCACTTGGTACTTCACTCCATTTGTTTAGTATGTAGTGTCTAAACAACTGAGAGCAAAGACCACGCATGCGCGAGATCACCTTCTTGCCATCATCATCCATGATGATGCCGCCGCTGAAGTCGACGGAGTAAGGCAAGCCCTCTGGCCGGTGACGCGTGAACCTAGGTGTCCCGGCAGGGGTCTCTAGCGGCGTGTCGATGGGGGTACGGACGTCAGGTGTCTCCACCGGTGTCTGGGCCCCGAAGCGAGGAGTGTCAAGTGGGGTGGCCCCTGGTGGAGTAGGTAGAGGTGTGTAGCTGCTAGGAGCAGTCAGCCGTGCAAAACCTGGCGTAGATGGCGATGCTGTGGCTGGTGTGGGGGCGGGCAAAGAAGGGGAGGGTAAAGAGCCTCGTCGAACACGAGGCGGTGTGGAGGCATCGGTGGCGGAATCCCCACAACAACCGTCACCGCCACCACTAGAGCGCCGGTGTCTAGACGAGTGTGAAGCTCGTCTCGTCGACGCCGAAGCTTCGGAGCGCGCTGAATGCTCCGAAATAGAGGGAGATGCGGATGGAGTAGGAACGCGCGATGATGCACCAGAGCGATGACGCTCCACGTACCACTGTCTCTGCTGCGGTGACAAAGAAGAAAGAAACTGCATTAAACACACGAATATTTAAACTTAATATTGAATGAATAGAGTAGACAATGACGCAAAGACCATTAAATACAATGACGTAATGACGCATATAATACAATGACGCAATGAATTGAGTGATAGAAGAGGCAAGTTGAAAACTCAGAATTTTCAATCAAAAGATGTGAGCGCCATGGAAGGTACTTAGAGAGCTAGAGCTTTTACAACCCGGAGCAAAATTGTTCAAATACAATATTTGTGGCTTTAAGAGATCTCTCTCTCATCCTCGCATAACTCAGCATAACTTCCTATATCTATATAGAGCTCTCCGTTTAAACACATATCCTCTGTTTCATTTTGTAGCTCCTCTGCATGCACCCCATATAGAGTAGTAGCATCTTGATGCTCGTCTGGCACCACCGCAGCGGCTTCTGATTGAGAATCTTCTCTGATCTCCTCCATTGATGCCGTTGTGATTGGCACATGGTAGCCTTCATACGTCCGTGCACTACGAGGGGCTACCTCTATGACGTACCACCAGTTTGATGTAGACTTTGTAGGATGAAATATTACCTGCCGGGCTTTATCAAATACGTCTAGCCACTCTCCAATGTACACTATGGACTCTGATACCAACCAACCTTCTGCCATGCTACCCTTTGGACTTGCCTTTTGACGCACATATCCCTTGAGCGTTTTCATGAAACGTTCTAAGAAGAACATCCATCTGGAATGAACTGTGCCAGCTATTTCCACCTCATCAACTATGTGAACAAGAAGATGCACCTGAATGGTTAGCATGGTAGTAGGAAAATGTTTCTCAAACATGCACACAAGCTCCGCAGCATTTAGTTTGGCGAATGGTATGGAGTCTACGTTGATCTCCTTTTGTGAGATCCATTGCACCAGCTTTGCAAGTTTGCAGATTGTGTTACGGATGTCGAGAGACAAACATCCCTCAATGGCAATCGGTAAAATAAACTGTAAAGTATGTGCAGCAATGATATTAAAGTCCACATTTTATGCAATGATATTAAAGTCCACTATGAACGTACCTGACACATTTTATGCCAATCGTGTGACTTCAAACCGGTAATCTTTCCTTCTTTAGTAAAACACGTTCGGAGCGAGTGCATTACGCCAGTGGGGGTCCGCAAAGATCGAATGGTCTCTTTTACTTTGCGTTCTTGGGCTCCTGTGAAAATCCATGGTGCTTTAGGGAGTTTTATCGATCCATCAGACGCTGTTTGAGGCCAATATTGCTCCATACGATCCACATTTCTAAGGTCAACTCTGGCTCCCAAAGTATCTTTCTTGCCGGTCAGATGGTCCCATAGTAGATTACCCACATTCTTGAATATGTGCATTGGATCGAGCAAGTGATTGATCATGAGTCGGGGCCAGTATGGTAACTCGTACCATAGAGATAGTCTCTTCATTCCTAGAGGCAATCCGTCATCACACATCTCCTTCTGCTCTAACCATGCTTGTGCAGACATCCTTGGTGGCTCTCTTCCCAAAAAGCCGTCGCGTAACACATGATTCTCTGGAAGATACGCTTGATGACCTTCGTAGATTTGCTTCTTGAGTGAGGGCGCCCTACGTGCATTCAGTCTAGGTCCACATGTGACACATGCTCTGTATCCGCTTGTTTGAAGCCCTGCATGTATACACATGATAATAGATCCACTATGGGAAAAAACAAGATTTACAGTGTCTGAGTGAGGAGTGTCAATAGATCACCTGAGCATTCTGTTAGCCTCTGATCAAAGCATTCCGTCGTCCTGTGTGTCGGCTCATATCCACCACCTCTATGCCAATCCACAATTGTTGTAGCTCTTCCAATAGTGGACGAAGATACACATCCATATTCCCCACTTTATATCGCCCTGGCACAATCAAGCTTAGCCATAGGTGCCCCTTCTTCGTAGTCAACCACGGGGGAATGTTGTAGTTGACGATGACAACGGGCCATACACTGTAAGATGTTGATCTTTGACCAAATGGATTTACGCCATCCATAGCCAGGCCTAAGCGCAAATTTCGAGCTTCCCTGGCAAAATCCGACCATGTTCCGTCTATATGTTTCCAGGCTGCGCAATCTGCAGGAATTTGTAGCACACCATCCGAAGATTTATTCTCCTCATGCAATGATGCTAGGGCGGCCATGGACTTACATTCGAAGAAATGCTTGATGCAAGGAAGCAGAGGAAAATATCGCAAAACCTTTTGTGGAATTTTTGTCCGTGGAGATCTACTCGATATCTTTCGGAATCACATTTCGGACACTTCTCCATGTCTATGTATTCCCCGCTGAAAAGAATGCAGTCATTAGGACAAGCGTGGATAGAATTGTAATCCATCCCCAAGTTTCGCAAAATCTTTTTTGCTTCATCTCGGGAATCTGGCATCACATTGTCAGCTGGTATGTGCTCTTTAAGCAATCTACACAACATAAAAATACGATACAGTCGTGTAAAAATCTATCAGATCATTATACATTTAGAGTTTTATTAAAGTAAACTAATTGTAATAGATCACCTGAAAAGCGCTGTGACGCTAGTGTCACTCCATCCAAACTTTGCCTGCATGTTGAGAAGAACCAGGAGTGCTTTCAATCTAGACATACGTGCTCCATTATACAATGGCGTATCGGCTTCACTTTTCATATCATCATAGATAAGCCTTTCTGAATCCATGATTGTCTCGATCATTTCATCAATCTCAGGCTCAAACATTGCCTCGTTGGGAATGTGCTCTGCATGATCATCCCCCGAGCTGTCAGAGGCTACATCTTGTGGCCTCACATATGCTGCTTGACCAAAGCGCCTGCGAACACGTCTATTGGGTTGCAAGATTGCTGCTTGTTGGCCAACGTCAGAGTCCGACGAGTTATAATTGGCAACAACTCGATCTATAATAGATGGATCGAACTCGCCAAATTCGCGAACGTGCTGCAAAGAAACACGTCTTGTCCGTCGCACAGCATGCTTGCATTGATTACAAGGACATAAGACCCTCGTTGAGAGATAGGTGTTTTGGTTGGACGGTCCCACATCCTCGTCACTACTCATAATGAGGATAAAAATCTTATAACCTGGACAACAAATTTAATATTCTATTGGCATTCTTCGTCTTATCTCTCTCTCTCTCTCTCTCTCTCTCTCTCTCTCTCTCTCTCTCTCTCTCTCTCTCTCTCTCTCTCTCTCTCTCTCTCTCTCTCTCTCTTTACCTCACATTCTCTAGTCATGTCCAATCCCCGCACACCTCGGTCTAGAGGTGCACGGAGATCAGAACCACCGGGTTATAATCTCGTCTTTATTGGTCAATACCTATATTTGTGGGTACAAGAAATCTAAAGACCCACGTCTACATGATACTGCATGTAGTGGACAAAACCCCTTTGCCTCTTCTCTAGCTGTAGCACTTCACAGCATCTTAACATCTTTTCACAGTAGATCTTTTCACTGTTCATCTAACTCTAAACCCTAAACCGTAAGTAATTCTTGCGCGGACTCGATCTAATGTAAATAAGCGTAAATCTAACTAAAAATAAACCTAAATCTAATTTAACGTAAGTCTACATCTAACCTAATCTTTAACGTCTTTTGGGATAGTTTCCTACGACGTTAAAACTCTCTTCTTCTTGTGTGTGTGTGTGTGTGTGTGTGTGTGTGTGTGTGTGTGTGTGTGTGTGTGTGTGTGGGTAAACCTAAATAAACCTAAGTCTAATCTAATATAACATAAATCTAAATCTAACGTAAATTATGTTATATTAAAAACAAAGAACTAAACTAACAACTAAACTAACAGGGATTATAAGAACCTTAAAACTGATTTAACACATAATTTTTCACATAACTCGGTAAGAGTTGACATTCTCATCACTAAAGATGTGAGAGTTAACTTCCGGCGGTGACGCTGCCTCATCTCCATCCACATCTGACGACAGCAATTGGCCCTTTAGACCGTTCTTGCTCTTGTTACTAACTTTGAAGTTGCTGTTGAATGACTAGAGGTTGTCTAGATGGTCATTGTGTCGGGGATGTAGTGACTCTTGCCGCCCTGAAGATCCACCTTCTTCCCTATCTTCTGAAGACATTTCACTAGTACTTTTGGATCGACTGAGCCCACCATGAGTGAAGGCAGCAATACCCTATATTCCATTGAAGGCTTTCTTCACCCGCTTCATGCAGGCATCGCAGTCTATGGAGACCTAAATCTAATCTAATATAACGTAAATCTAAATCTAGC